>NC_082595.1:608947-913421 GCF_030936135.1 Gavia stellata
GTACCACTGCCTCTGGGCCAGGGCTGAGCATTGTCAAGAGCCACATCAGTGGGATGCTACGGTACCTCCTTGGTTCAATGTAGCTATCTCTATCCTGCCTGTTTTGAATGGTTTCCTTGCCTCCAGCATCAATGTCCTCCTCTCCAGGTGCTTTCAGGCTTTCTTGCCCGTCCCATTTTGTTTCAGGGAAGAAAAGAGAAACGTAACAGAGGGAGATACTAATGAACCAATATGTCATTGCTGTTTATTAAGTTTTACCCATTTGGCAATAAATCTATGCTGTGCCTCTTCCTTTAATTAGCTATCTCTCAGTCAGGAAAATCAGGGCTGCAAAGTGCTGATAAGGTGCTCAATAATTACCTGGGAATAAGTGCTTGGGGTTGGACCAGGAACTTTTTCATTGCTATTAGCAGATCCCTGCGAGGCACTGGGAACAAGCAGGGCTGGGCAGGGGTGGGAGCTGCAGCAGTGGGAGTGCACGCCGAGGGATGTGAGGAGAGGCTGCCACTAGCATGCAGCATGTGGAGGCTCAGGCCTCCCTTCCCACGCCAGCAGTAACGTCTGTGAGGAGTGGGGAAACTGAGGCAAGAAGGGAGAAATTTGGGCCACAGAACATGGGGGTCCAAAGGTAAGTGAATGACTATCAGATTGCTTTGTTTCCCTGTCCTTCTGGGCCATAAAGAGAAGGAAGTCCTTGCCCAAACGTGACCCAGCACCGATGTGAGACCCCACTCGCATCTGTTATCTGTCCCTATACACATGCAAAGAGCCAATCATACACCTTCCTTCAATTTAAGGAGAGAGGAGAAGAAAAGCTACACCATACACACTTATTTCAGGGGGAGACACCAGGCAACCTGACTCTGTCTTATTTTTTGCAATGAACGTGTAACACCAGATGACATTTGCTTTTCAGCTAGGTGGGTGGCTTTTACCTTTACATGCACAATGCGCAGCAAAGGCTCTGGCCACACACAGGGAGACACTGAACTTGAGGTAAAACCTTGGAGCAAAGCGCACGGCAGCAGGAGCGGCACAATAAGTAGACCTTTCACTGAGAGGTGTGAGAAGGGAGCAAGGCTGTGTATTCAAAAGGTTAGGTGTTTCATCGTGTGAGAACATGGCCCACAACAAAGCCAGGAGTAAATCTGTTGTTGCTGGGTGGCCTTAATGGCTCCTTACAATTGAATATATGTATTCACGGCTTTTTGGAAACTGGAACAACTTGAGCTGCTGTGGGTTAACCCATTCACGCACCCATGGCCTCAGCCTTATGCAAACACCTAGTTTTATTTCCGCTGTGATTACGGAACACTAATGTGAAACGCTTCTCAGGAGAGAGCCAGCCCAGTTTCTCAGCCCCCAAAGCCCAGAGCAATTTAACAGAGCACAGGAGATTTCAAGTGCGCACCCGTCCCAGACCTTTACATCCCGGGTGTCAGCATCGACTGACAACTCCTATTTTGCACCTTCAGAGGACTTGTCCTCCGAGCGCTTTTCAGCCATACACAAAGCATTCCCTATGGAATTGCAGAGAGCAGGAAAATACTGGCCTCAGGGAGACACCCTGAGATACCTGCAGGGCTGGCGACAAGGCCTGTGAAGGGCTGGCGGCAGCCCGACTCCGTGTTTTGGATTTCCCCGGTTTCTTTGGAAGGGAGCCGAGATGCGCAGGCAGGGAGGAAGGTGGGACGTGCTCCCAGAGGTCCCCTGTTGCTGGGCATTGAAGGGCCCAACTGTGGGACTCGCTATGGAGCTCATCGACCCTACAGCTGGGTGCAGCCAGGCTGTACGTGCTGGGGCCAGGACAGCTGCAAAGACGCCGTGGGACACATCTGCCCCACAGCAATGACACAGGCAGAGGAACCAGCTCTGAGCTGTGACTGTCCGACAGCGCTGTCCCACCAGATGTCATGACACGTCCAGTCCGAGGCTAATTGAATCAGGCGATCTGACACACAGCTCTCCTGCAAATACACCTCCGTCGTCATACTGTACCTATCTGCTACTGCGTTATCTCATCACGGGATTTATTTCTGGGTGTGACTGATTGTCCATTTAGTTTACTACCACTTAGAAATTTGTTCTTGCATGTTTGTACACTGCAAATAAACTCGTTTAATTGAAGCTTCCTGATCTTCTAGGCTAATGCTGTTGACACACAGCTTCTCTCTTGGTGTGTGCCAGGCAATGAGTTGACATGTTTTGTAACAGGCAATGAAAGACGGTGCAAGGAAGCCCCCAGCCAGGAAAGGAGGTAACTTACTCAGCCTAAAAATCACACTGTTCTCCATTTTGAAAATGCATTCAATGCATGAATTTTTTTTCAAATCCGTGCAGCAAGACCCACGGGGTGGGTTGATTGTCAGAACCAAGTCCTACTTCTTAAAATAAAACAAGTAGAGGAAGACACCATCTCCCCTTTGCATCAAACACCTTGGCTCATCTTTACTTTCTGGTTACATTGTTCTCCAGAATTCAAGCCAAGAAGGTATCTCACAGCATCCAGAATAAAGATCAAATTTAAAAACCACAAGAGCTGGCACGTTAACCCCAGCACAGCCTGCGGATGTGTACTTAGCCTGTGTAAATTTTAATTCCACTGTTTGACTGATACCTGTGGGATGGTCATTCCTTACAGCTCATTTATGATTTCACACAGGATGGTGCCCTCAATTAATACTGCAGCTTTCTTTGCAGGAGGTGGAAGACGATTCACAGTACTTACTATCTGTTAAATGTAGCCAGCACCAGGACACACATACTAGCATGTAACAGATGAATTGCAATGAATAGAGAAAAAGGGTCATCAAAGCCCATGTTAGAGCCAAACTCGTGTGTGTGTGCACATCCCAGACAATACTGCAGACAGGAATGATTTGAACTCTACTGATACTTTCTGTCCAAAGCCCACATCCCTAAGGCAAGGGGAAGTGCCAAGGCACTTCTACAGACATCCAGTTTCAAAGGTGGATAAGCCAACAGGCTGTCAAGTTACAACATGACTGCCCTTGCTTATCAGCCAGCCTCTGCATACTAAATCTCATCTTCTTTAATGAAAATAAAGATCATCCTGACCCTGCTTTGCAGCTGTGCTGACTCGGGGGTCCGGCAGCGTTCACACACGTACTGAAACCTCTGCATGTTTATCATGGCCATCAGGCTCTTGGAGCTACATGTTCATGTCATGAACCTGACTAATTTCACACCTTTTGGGGTCTGATGGCTTTTACGAAGCAGACACATCAAACAGGGTGTCAAGAAGAACTGTAGGAGGCAAATGTCACCATTTCCCCTGGTCCCATACATGCCTCTTGGCCACGCAGCTCAGAGATCCTCCCAGCATGATTCACCAATCGATTGGTTTGGTGTTTCACGGTGCCCCAGTCCCGGGTCTGGCAGCAAGAGCTCACTGGCTTTCCACCCTGCTGCTTCACCAGCAAAGCATTCGCGACCCCTCTCTCTTTACAGCTCTTGTTTTTCAACTACAGCAATATATCCCATGTCTAAAAAACACGGTATTTGTGCGCTTTGCAGAAACAGCTGAGTTTGTTTATACAGCTGAGTCCATGTGTGAAGATGAGGAATTGAATTATTCACTGCATGTCTCAGACCTTGATGACTAATTTGGGATTTGCTTCTTTATCTTCCAGGAAGGAGGGGGAGTGGAGGCTGAAGGGGGGGAAAGTCTAGCAGAAAGAGGCCGCACTGTGTCCCTCTGCTCCACTGCTGGGAGCATTGTGGATGCTATAATTAACCACCTATAGCAAGCAGAAACCGGGTGGTACCACGGGAATTACAACCTCACAAACCCTGTTATTAAATAGTCACACATGGAGCTACCTGACTTACATATCTCAGGGTTTGTTTACCTTTTTTAATAAAAAGGAACAAAAACTCCCATGCAATTTCCACAAGATTTTAACACGTCTGTGTTAAATATCAGCCTGGAGCCTCTGTATTAAAAAAATCCACTTTTATGCTATTGGCAAGATGCTGTGAGGGGAAAGGCCTGGTTATGCACAGGCTGCGTGATGTGCTAGGTGGTCTGTGCTCCCCACAGTGACTTTGGGGTCCAGACAGAGACATCTTTACGGAGCTCATTTGGCAGAAGGGAAAAGATTAGGGACCTTTAAAAAACTGACTTCTGTAGAATAGCTCAAGCTGAATATGCAAAGATGGAAGCGTCTACATCATCCTCATGCCCTGTGGATGCTTTTGCATCTTAAAGAGATGAATCCTTGAAGAGGTCCCACTTGGCACAGCTAAACTAAGTACCTCCAGTTTCCCGCTCCTACTCTATTTCACCCTGCTATTCAGAGTAAAATGGCCAGGCTACTAGCAGTGTGAGAGGAAAGAAGAAAACTCTGACACCATCTAGGTACTTGCTCACTGTACGGAGAATCTGAGAAGATTTTGTACTATTTCTGTAAGCTTCTGTGCACCCTTCAGTTGCTCCATCTTTTTATAAGCAATTGATCGACGGACAGGACGGGTTAAAATCTTTTCTTTAGCAGAAAGGCAAAGAGCCTGGCGATATGTGCACTTAATTGTCTAACCTAGAGGTGGAGCAGTCCTTCAGAACTTGAATGAGGCAATTACCTGAGAGAATTCTAAAAAATTTCCAAGACAATAGGAAGTCTCAGCCACCAGATACAGATTTTTAATATATTTCCCCTGTCCATCCCCCCCGAGTGGGATTCAAAGAAACTATGTGAAAAAAAAGAAAATTAAAAAGAGATCAGGAAGGTAAGAGGGAAGCTGAGAAACACCTCAGGAGACCCAGAGGAGGACCAGGGCAGTTGATGTCATGGCTGAGGGCTGACAGATGAAGGTTTTACAGAGGTCCTCTCCTCTTCCCAGAGCTTTGCTTCTACCACCAGGCAACTAGTCGCTGTAGCATCCCTTAGGAAAGCTGAGGTGCCATGGTCCGTGCCAGTGGCTGAGCTGTTCCGGAGGCCTGCCCTCCATCAGCAGAAGGGTGCAGGTCCCCGAGGGCCCAGGAACTGCCCCACACCACCACCCTTATCCCAAGGCTACATCAGAGGCTTCCTTCAAAGGTTGTCTGAGGCGACCGTGGAAAACTTCCCTTTGGCCAAAAATTCATGATACACACTGCATGTATAAAAAACCACATCACCCAGTGTGGGAATCAGAGAAACTACGTGAATAAAGGTGGGTAAGAGGAATGAGAGAAACCAAACTCTGAATTATTCACATTTTCCCAGCTGATGTACAATAATCAGGAAAGCATTTGTTTTCTTGCAGCATTACCAGAGTAAAAAGTTTCACAAGTCCTCACTACATCGGTGTTAATTCTGGAGTGACGGATTGGGGCAAATGGGAAAAGTGACACATTAAAGAAGCCTATTTGATTCTGCGTTGCTTCCAGCAAGTCCCTGCAGCGTACTGTAAGAACATAATTAGAAAATTTTACTCCTTCACTTCTACAAGATTAAAGATATTCCCTCCATGCTCTAGCCCAAGCACTAATAATTCCCACCCAAAACAATTCCATTTATTGATAAAATAAATAAAGCTGTCCATTTTGTGTTTTCTTCTCCATACAGTGAGCATAAACCAGTCTGGATGTTCAAAGCTGTAAAGGCTGCAAACCTTACAGGTCTACCTTCATGAACACAAACACAGTTCCTCTGTCTGCCCAGGTTGCTTGGAGTGTGTAACTTTGAGTTTCAGTATCTCTTGAAAATTTAATGAGTGTGAGGAAGAGACATCCTCTGTGTTTCTTGCTAGGACTTAGATCCCAGTAATCCCTATTTAAAGTTTACACATGGGCAGGCAAGTAGCGTGGCTGGTGTCCTGAGGAGCATTAGTACTTTCTCTGTCAGCAGATGTCTCATAACACTGCTAGGATCCTTAAGGTCATTTTGTACCCCATGCTTAATTCATATTCAAGGTCAGGAGAGGCAGAAGTTAACTAGACCTTTCCTCTCACCTTTTCCCTTTCCTAACTCTGATGTGATGCTCAAGTCCATTTGACTAGTTACATCCACGAAGCAGTCACCATCTGTTGGAAAACAGTTCAGTATTGCCTCCTGAGACAGACACATATAACATTTTGTGGGTCCCACTCATCTCACAACATCCTGGCAGGACATACTATGGAGAGAGAAAGCGTTATAAGCCTCAAGTCCCACATCAACAACGCAGTCAGTCAGCAACTCTGATTTCTCTGGCTTTTTTACTCCTTTGCCAGACCCTCTCTGTTTCACAGTCTGCAAGGCGACCTGGAGATTCCCCCTAACATACACACTGCTGCAAACAAGTTGGAATGTCATAAAGTGAAGGTTAAAAGCAAAATGGAGATGAGCAGGAAGGGGATGCCTGGGAAGATCTCGTTAACAGGCCTGCCCAGCTGAGGGGAGTTTCATGGCACCACTGGTCCCTGTTGAGCTCTCTGCCAAAGAAGGTTTCCCTTCAGATCCCACAGCAATGCCCAGTGCCTGCTTCGGTTTGGGATGTACTGACTTGTCCCAGAGATCATATAAAAGATTTCCAAAGTATTCACCACACAAGCACAATCCAGACTGCACAATTAAACTTCATATTTCCTATCAAAATCTTTTTCTTTTCACCCATATACAGCTGCTAAGCCCCGCTGCAAGATGTGGCATAAGTTGTTTGCTAAATGGCGCTGTCTTTTTTCCTTAAGGAAGAGGAGTTAAAAGTGTTTTCATGTAAAAGGCACAAATCAACAAAATTTCCCATCCCTCTGTTCACAGAGCTCAGAGTTTACAACAAGAACATTTTTAAGGAAGGCATTTCTTAAAATACTAGCAGTCCATTACCGAGGGAGAGCCTTCAGAAGCAGCTACTATTCACTCTCAATCCCCAAATCACGCTCCAGTTCCCCAGTGTGCGCAATACCTGCCCTCTTACAATACACTTTCAGTTATAGTACAATTGCCTTAGAAATGAGCAGTCTTGAACAATGAGGCATGTTCGTATGATTCATTCTTTTCTGCTGTTCATCGACTTTCTCCCCTGTGCATCGATCAATAGTTACATCACTCTCCTTTCCTCAGGCAGTGCATACCTCCCAGGCTAATGCCTTTAAACATAAAGCACATCTTGAGTTAAGCATTAGCTACACACTAAATGGGGCTTGCTTTCCAAGTGAATAATCAGCTTTAAAGGAGAAGTTTTCTACAGCTCAGATGAGAAAGCTGCAAAGGAACTGCTTAGCAATCCTCTTGAAAGAAAGCATTCAGTGTTGGAAACCAAATTCTATTTTATCTATTTAGACTTGTCACTAGTAATTACTTGAAAGCTCTATCAGCTTCTAGCTTTAATAATGTAGTAACTGCTACAAGCCCTTCGGAAAGGGGGAGCAGATCATAACAAAACCAAAAAGTTATTTTAGAGTAAGTGCGTATTTCTGTAAAACCAATGCAGAACCGAATTCCAAAAAATATCTTCATGTGTTCCTTGGCCACCTCCTGAGATGACTCCTGAGGTCATCTCCCATTCATGCCAGGCTGAGCTAGCTTGAGTACCAGAGCCGGGAGGGAGCTCCTTGGTCCCTGGGATGGTAAGTCCAAACCACATGGGCCACGCTTGCTCACTGCTTCATCAGAAAGGCAGCATTTACTTAAAACATGTAGTCTTTCTGAAGGCAGCCCAGCTAGCACAGGCTGCAAAAAGCAGCTAAATGTAAAATCTGGAAGGAAGGTATTTGGATATGTTGTTGTGAAAGGTGAGGTCTAGCCCCTTGGTGCATGGGACCAAGCCTCATAATCCTGCTCCAACCCAGCAACAGCAAAAGGTAAGCTTTCTGAAGCTGGTACTTGCAAGTTTTAGACTCTAAAAGGCAGACTTCCCTTAGGAGTGAAATAAAGGACATCAGTTCTAGAAAAGTCTGTTGATCCACACTTACTCCCAATATGTTAAGACTGCCTGGCAAAGGCTTGTTTGCACATCCTGATCTTCTTCAAGGACCCAGCTCTGAAAACGGATGCTCTGGAAGTAGGTTTGAGGACAGCTGCATGGTGGGAAGCCAACCGGGAGGACCAAGCAGATTTCTGGAAGCCAGGGATGGTAATGAAAGAAGAAAATACCTATCACTGGAGTGGGCTGTAGCTAGCATCAGAACCTCAGAGCCTTGCTGAAGCTTCGTGGGTCCCCCTGACCATCTGAAGGATCAGAAAATATAAAAATAAATTAGTTTATCTAGTGGAACCTGTCTCGTCCTTCGCATGTCACCTGGTTACAACACTAGGAAAAATGTCAGTATGCAGATTATTTTCCTTCAATATCAAAATGAGCAGAAGTTGCCTCTCATTCCCCAAGTATCTTTTGGGGCATGGGTGTGTGACACAACCCTTCACCCTGTTTAGCACAGGGTCCATTTTTATGGTGTGATGGGTGAAAACTGTCAGACTTGGAGAATGGGACTTGATTTGCACATGAGGTATGTGGACCTGCAAACGGAGTGCGTTTTCTGTGCCTAAGTCCTGGAGGAGGACTGGATGATGGCAAGGTGGTCTTGGATATCACACGTCTGTGGACTCTTTGAAGCCCTGGCAACAAACACCAATGCTTGGGATTACTGCCACAAACTTTCTCATGAGCCTGACTGGGACTATGATCCATCAGGAACTCCCTGATGAAGTCCACCATGACCTTATTGTGTTAGACACACAAGGAACAGCCACAGCCATGCCTTTGTAAGCTGTAAGCCTTTAATCACACTATATGCTGGTAGTTTGACATGAAGGAGAAGCTGTGCAGAGCTTCTGTCCAAAACCTGCTTCTGTGGGTATGATAAAAACAATCACTATAGCACGCAGAGACAGAAGCAAAATAAAAGAAAGACAGAGTGAGATTAAAAACAAAGACAGAAAAGTGCAATCCTTCCCCATATTTGTTTCTTTTTTTTTTTTTTTCCTCTGTCACAAAGCCTTTGCCAAGTACAGAAAAGAGAGTTCAGATTTGTTGGGTTTCTGTCTTGGTTTCAGCTCTCCTGTCTCTCAAGATGGATCTCAGCACTCAGAAAGAGAAAAGCACATACCACTGAGACCCTGCAAGTCTGAGCACAATGAACAAACACTCCCTCACTCCTTCCCCATCTCACTTCTGCCTCTCTGCAAGAAGGCAACAGGCAGGTCTGGCACCTGAAACTGTTCCTTTGCAGCTTGCAGGTGCATAGAAGGGCTGGGCAGTGATGTGCCATCAACACTGCCCAAAGCAAGGGAGGAGAGAAAAGCAGAGCACTGAGGGGAAAAAGAAAATCTACTTTTCCCCTTGCTGCTCCTTAGCAGGGTCACAACTGGTGAGGGCTTCCTAGGAGAATTACCATGACTTTTACCGGTACCAATGGGAAAACGCTGCCATTTCCTTTCACATCATAGCAAATCAACAGGGAAATTATCCAGCTGAAGCATTAAAACAAATTTTGCAAAAAAAAGGATGAAAAAGTACACCGGTCAGACACAGAGGAACATGCAGGCACTGTCACTGATGGCTGCAACCCCGTATTTCTCAAAGTCTGCCCAAGATCCAGTCAAATCAAGAGGGATGCTGAAGTGGCAGCTGCATGCTGAGATCAGAGCAGCTTCCCTGTAACAACCAGCACAGAACTTGGTGAAAATCCTTCAAGATAATTACATAGCCAGAATGGGGGAAAAGCCTTTTGCTCCATAACACTGTGAATAATTCACCAGATATTAGCTACATTTGAGATGCCATGCTGTTCTTCCAGTCTCCTCTTACAAAGCGCTTTGGAGGCAAAGAGGCGAGGAGGGAGAGCAGCACACAGCGAGCGCTGAGGATTTTGTGCTTTCCCAAGCAAACTGATTTTCCAAGGGGCTGCACAGCTTGCTGTTCCACATCCCCCATGGGTCAAGCTCCCCTCAAGGTGGATGGTGACACATGTCACAGAAGCTTTCTGCAATCAATTAGGAGTGAAAATGTCTCATGAGCTTTCTATACAGTTCATCAATTCAGTGAGCACAGTTCGTGCCTGGCTACCTTCCCTCACCTAAACCAAGGCTGCTTGAATGGGCCAAATCTGGAGGTTATGTAAAAGCTATTAAAAATGTTTGCAATGTGAAGGGCACAGTGGGATTTTTTATCACTATTATTTTTTTAAAGGTGGCTGTCACTTTGCCTTCTTTCACAGCAAACCAAATGTTAGAAAATCCTGCACAGATGGTAATTTTTGATGCATTTTTCTGTCCTAGAAATGGGATTTGTCCATCAAATTCTCATCTGCTCTCCCTGTTTCTGTGATTTTCATTTCTATTCCCTGCAGTTCCCTTCCAATATAGGCATTCAGGTGCCCTTTGAAGACATTTTTTTCTTACATGTCCCTCTATTGAAGAGAAGGAGGGGGCACGGTACTGCCCACTTCCTCCTTCCTGGACAACCTGGTCCTAGATGATGATAAGAAAGAAGCTACTGGCAATTCTGGCTTTTACCAGAGCTGTGATCCCCCAGCAAAGGAGGAGATTGTGCTAACGTTCCCATTGCTCCAAGGCCATAAGAGCTGTGAGCAGCAGCCGTTACGGGTAAAGCTGATCAGACCTTGGTCTGTTGTCACCACCTCCCTCCTGTCATGCTCCAGGACATCCTGACCTTGGGAGAAGAAGGAACTCTGCTTCCTGAACCTGTTCACAGTTCTCATGTACCTTTATGCTGCTTGTCCCCTTGTGTCGCAGCTCCTTGCCTGTTCTCTTCGCTTTCTGATGTTTTGCAGCGAGGAAGTCACTAGTGCTGCTGTATTTACAGGCAGTGTTTTCTTTTTGCAGAAGATTTGTCCTCTGACTATGGAAGATGAGGGTAGGCTGCCCTTTAGCCACAACTACAGTATTGCTCCTGTCCTTCCAACCACAATCAGGGCTCTTCAAAGCCTCCTTGCACACTGGGGGCTGCATTGCAGCCTTAGATGCTAGTTTTCCCCATTTGATCTGTCCACACATGCCCCTAGGGACCCAGAGGGCATCCTCTGAGGTGGGTATGCCCACTGGGTCATTCCTGTCCACAGGCGTTGACTGCAGACGGCAGGCCAGGGAGCAGGACGCATCAGTGGAGTGCTCTGGTTTTGCTATAAGTAAGGCCATACAAACCACTGATGTTTTTGTGGGTGTCAGGTCTTATCTCGCAAACTAAGGCAAGTCTGTTTTCTATCAGAGTCAGTGCTGAAACAGGGAGTCTCCTGCTATGCTCTGCATTAGGGCTGAGGCTTCAGCCCAGGGAAAGCATGATCAGCCAGTCCTGGCAGAACAGATCAAGCAAGGCCTGGCAAAAATGCATATGTATGGTAGGAATTGGTACCTGAAGAGCAACATTTATACTGCACATGCTAACCTAAATACTGACCATGAAATAGGTCAATTTGCCCACTGGGTTTTGTCTAAATTAGGCTTTAATGCATTTTCCACCTAGAGTGACTAAGCAGGTGCTCATCTCCTCTGCTGATGCCTTTTAAGCAGGTTGTTGAAATGACAGCAGCCAGGCAACGAGAGTGAAGGAAGGGCTTCTGAGTTCCTGCCTGTCTGTGCCAAAGCAGCCTTTCTGCAGCTTGGCATCGGGTGCCTTCACTGGAGCAGTTTAATGCCATGACATGCTCTCAGTAAGTGAGAAGCTATGGTGTCCTTTAACAGCAAACCCCATTTGTTACTTGTGCTTGGACGCATGACCTCTCTTTCTCAGCTGTGGGTGTGAGCAGTGATTTAAACGAAGCATTAAAAGACAGAAAAAAAATAACCAGCATGGAGAACCCTGCAGCATGCCTATGGAGGCAGTAGAGCATTGAGATAAATTTATTTGATGGTTTTCTGCAGCAGGGGAGAGACAGCACCCAAAATTTATGCGATCATTAAATTTACATTTGCAGTGGCCCCATGAATCTAGAGCAGTGACACAAAGCCATCGACCCCAGAAGCATTGTTGTTGATCAAACTCACAGCTTTTCCCCAAAAGTGGGTAATGGGACAGGGCAAAGAAGTTCACAGTTGAGGACTCTGGCATTGATTCTTGTATGTAGTCTATGGCAATTGCAGGCAGTAATTTCATTGTTCACCAACTGCTACGCTTTACAAAAAATGAAAATGAAACTGATCAGGCATGAAGGTGTTATTCAACCACCTTCAGAGTTCTCTGCATTTTCCAATACAAATCCACTTATTCCCAAGTATAGCCAGATGTGGCATGGCACCAGCTGAGCTGAGAGCTGAGACGGGACAGTATGAAGACCCATCGGACTTTCAGATATTCAGCTTGCAAGACAAACTATGGTCAAAACCAGCCTGACCAAGGAAACCTTCAACCATACCAAAGTGCCTCTGACAGTAAGGACTCCTTATTCTTTCAAATGTTTTATTCAAATGACCTGCCACTGTTGTTTTATTTTACCCTAACCACATTAGAGATTAAAGTGTTCAGGGACAGAAGCCAGTTTTACCAAGTTCCTGAAACCAGTGCATAGCTTTTTCTGGAATGGAGATGGGTGGAGACACATGATACATTTTGGCTCCATTCAGGTGTCCCCAGTGTGCCTTTGGAAGTGAGGAGTCAAAGGCAGAAATCCACTCTGGATCCTCAAAATAACTTTCACCACCATCTGTAAAATGGTGTGAATCAGGAAGAAATGAAAGGAAGCTGGTGGATGGGAGCAGCTGAGTAGGTAAATTCTGAGCAAAACTCTGCAGGTTTCTGAAGGGGATCTAGAGAGTGTTGGTGAGCAATCAGGTAGATCCCACAGGACCAATAGTTGCCAGGAAAGGAGCCTGGGAGGGTAAAGCTGAAGAGCTCTGATCTACAGCAGTCATCTGTACTTTTCTAATATCTAGTGAGTCTGAAATACGAAATTCAGAGATCAGGCTTGACAATGGCTTTGTTTGTTGAGGTGATTCATTTGTCAAGATCAGCTGATGTATACACGAATATGACAAAACACCTTTGTTAGCAGGCCAGGAGAGAAAACTTCCCATGATTGCATCCAACGTTAACAACCTTGTCCGCCAGCGTCTGAAGTTACATCAATAGAGTATACCTTTAGGAAGTATCTCCAGGTGGTTGCTGGGAAAAGCCTAGGTTATAATTTCAGAACCTGCATTTCTACCTAGTTGTGTTTCATACAAATGTGTCTCTGCTTGACTGCCTTGCCTGATGGTGTGAGGGCAAAAGGCCAAAATTTACAGGCTTACCACTTCATGCCTGTTTTTACAGTGGAGCCTCAGGCTCAGCTATCCCCAAGTGTTGTCACTGAATCGTGCCCCTGTGGGTGCTCTGATTGGGTTTTGGTTTGTGCAAGCCAGAGGCAGCGATGATATGGATGGGAAGGCAGGAGAGGCAGTGTGCAATGTGACCATTCCCCATCACATGAGGGTACCAGGAACACATGTTCTCTCCCACAAAGACTGAGGGAAAGGCGTCTCACGGTAGGGCTGCTCCTCTGTCTTGGCGTTTAGAGGAGAGAGACAGGATAGTGGCAATGAATGAAGAGACGCGTGTTGAATCAGTTACATGGGCACACATTAAAGGACTGGTTCTGCACAGGATTTTAAACTAGGATGTCCTTAAACAATCCCAGCAAAAATTTCAGCATTACGCATTTGCAGTTTAACATTTTGGCTACAGCCTGTTAACTTGCCACATAACTGCTGATGATTTGTTCATTATATTAGCTTAATTGCTGTAAGCCTAGCGTGTCTGAATCAATCAAAGTTAAAACAATAGAATTACGTTTTTACATAATCATATTTGACTAGAAACCAAGCTGCGCAGGAGGAGATTCCACACGATGTTCTCAGATATCTTTACAAAGGAATGATAATTAATTCTGCACTACTTCTTCTGAAGGCATAGAAGAAGATGGCAAAAGATAATGGTCGGTGGTGGTTACGTAACCCCTGCCCATTCGGTTTGCTGCAGTACGCTGATAATGAATGATCTGAAGTATAAAGCTACTTTGAGCCCTAGCCCAAGAAAATCTTAACACACGCATCAGGACAAAATGAACATCTCCGTTTTCTGGACAGGAGCTGGGTGAGTTTTATCCTGATTCACAATGACAACTCAGACCCGTTTACGATGGTTCTGGGAGGCTGAGTGCCAGCAAGCAGATTGCCTTGGAAAGCGTGTTTGAGCACAGGGTGAAGACCATTTGCCACGCACAGCAGACCAGAGCTGAATAATCAGCTCACCATGTCCAAACCCAGGTTTTCAATCCTGGCTAGGCACCTTAACAAGTTGACGTTTACTCCCAGTTCTAGCAATGGGTTAAACTGAATTAAAGGTCCAGATGAAGGACGGTTTCTCTTTTCCTCACTCACTCTTCCTCTCCCTGTGAACTTTTCCCTGCAACCCACAGAGGTCCTATCATCTCCGCTGAGGTGGAAATTGCTTGGAGATTATCTTCCTTTGCACTTACAGGCACATGCCATGTTCCTCCTCTCCCTTCTTCTGAGCTCATTTTGAGAAGTGGAAGAGTATTTTTATAAGGAACTAGTGACATATGTGGAAGAGCATGCCACATACTAAGTGCATGTGAAGTTTCAGTAGAAAATCAAAACATTTTGGAAATCCTATGCTTTGGGAGATTTCTGAACTTTCTGGGTTTCTGAGCAAAGTAAGGTACGCTCTTATTCGGGGAAAATGATTATTTGATAAGACAAATGAAAGACATTTGATCAGTAAAAATTAGATGTGGCTCTGAGCTTTGTCCGGTCCAGCAGTGGTTGGATACAAGATGCCAGAGAAGGGCAGGGGGACACTTTTAGTCAAAATAAGGAAAAACTTGTATTTTCATATTGACCCCCGGCAGAATGCAGCAGTTATAACTGATCTGTTTGACTGTAAGTTTTACATACCTGTATGAAACAGAAACTAGATGATGCTTCTAAGTCTTAAAAAAAGCGAAGGCTGGATGAAAGTCTCAGAGTGTGCTCTTTCCTGCTTTATCAAAGTTACGTCACTGCTTTCCACTTGTGTTGCCATCCTTCCTCTCTTATCACACGGTATTGTACCAACACAGCAAGGGACTGCGTTAGACACACAATGAGCAAACTGTAGAACGAATGCACACATTACTTACCAAAATACCTGCCATTAATTCTAATATGACCCAATTATATTCTTAGACAGCTGGTTCATGAATCATGCAGAGAAATGGGTCGTTTCAAAATATATGGAAAAATCTTGTGAATCTACATTGTGTAATATTGCAGTACTCGCTTATCTATTATTAATTATAATTTATCCTTACTGCAGAACCTGTAAAATGAAATGCCTGTATTTTATCTTGTAGAAGGTTCCTCCACATTAAAATAATTTTAAATAGAAAAATGAAACTATTTTAATTAAAAAAATAAATGAAATGTAGGGGTGCTGGCATTACTATCAGCATCACTGAAGGCTCTTGATGAAAATGACTACCATTCTCCAACTGCGGCATGTTCAAAGAAAAAGATCGCTGTAATTTCACAGGACTTCAGAAAATTGTTTCCTTGGAGCTAATGCCTTTGGTGACAGGGTAAGGCAACCTAACTAGCAAACTTTGATCTGAAAGCCATCCCGAAATTTCGCATTACTCTAGCAGAAGAATAAACACAGAGTTGCAGCGTGGGACCTTGCTGCGGTCAGGAGCAATGTAGAAACTCAGGCAAACCTAGCATTAATGCTGCTAGATCCACATGTTATAAAACCTCACCCAATGCATCGACAGCAAACACCAGCTCATCTCCAAGGACTCCACAAATGGACTTCGTTATCTCAACCTCCATTTTAAGGACAGGGCACACGAGGCATTGTGAGCAGAAAGGATGTGCTTAACCTTAGTTAGGCGGTACCAAGAAGAGAGGAAATTGCTCCGGGTCTCTCACATGTTGTCTTACAACATTCATAAATTTCTTACAATGCTGACAGCATGCTGATTCCCCACAGAGGACCAAAATGCTGAGAACCCCGCATTAGACCAGACCCAAGGTGGTTCCCTTCTCTGGGGGAGGGCAACATTTTGCAGAGGTACCAGTTTGTGTCCTTACAGCAGGGCTTACAGCTTCAGGCGTGGCACTGTGAAGGGATTCTCTCTGCCTTCCTGTGTGAGCAACGTGCCTTGCGCTGGGCACCCATGCTGAAAGCTGGCGTCTCTAGGGACCACAGCGATGCAAATAACATTCACAGCATAGCAGGTGAAACAAAGAGGAGGTCTCGCAATAGGAAAGGTGTTGTCAGTTACTTTGTCAGAAGGAGCTATTTTTCCTGAACCCAGCAAAGCTGACTGAGTTTTGGGAAGAAGGGCTTGCCACATCATTGCACGTACTCTTGCAGGTAGTGACGTTTGTGGATTTACAACATCATGATTAAGAGAAGAGCAGATACACACCTACCTAATGCAAATTTATTAATGTGGTGTGTTCCCCTTGTAGCTTACCTGCTATTAATTTATTCATGTGCCCCAGCCCATACGTACTTGCTGGATTTTGCCATTCCTGACACAAAACCAAAATACATACTGCCACCATAGCAATGTTAGAGAGAGTAATAAACATGAACTTGTTACGAAAACAGAAAATGCTCTGAAGAAAAGCCGAAGTAATTTGGGATTTCAGTATTGGTACAGCTAGTTTATACCATTAAAATAGCAGTAAAAGACAGAATATCTTTCAACCCAAGCAATTACTTCATATAATATCTGACGCCACTGAAGTGTAGACAGAGTTCTGGTTACCTCTGCGTAGTTTTCTTCCATTGTTTTTGCTATATGCCACTATCAATTTAATAATCAGAATAACAGCCACACCAGAGAAAACATTATTTCTGACTTCTGCCACTGGGTCCATATGGAAAGCACATGAAAGAAAGTCCTGCGGAGGGCCATGGCTATGGGAAATGAGCCATATTCCTGTCTTTTCTTCCCTTTCTTCATCCCCAAACTCCTAATGGGTGTCATCTCTTTCTGCAGCTTCCCAGGAACATGGGAACCACAAACATGGAAATGTGCCTCTCCCTTCAGTGGGTGGGAAAACTACGATGTCTCTGGGAGGAGTAACTACACCAGGGAATCCGATGGCAAACCCCAATATCCATCTAAATTGAGTCTCTCATGTCAGCTTTGAGGTATTTTAAAATGTATAGCTCTGCACCTGCAGAGTCACAAGGATTGAAAGAGACTGGAGTGAAGTGACTCTCAAAAGCATTGCTGCAAGTCAGGAGAAAGGAATGGTATGCAAGCCCCTAGCATGGCTTGGACTTGGCCTGGGTTGTGGCACTGAAAATTTGCTTTACTAACCTCTTAAAACAGAAAAACAACCTTTCAAGTCATGAGGTACCACAACACCTTCAAGACAACAGTAAGCTAAGAAACAGCCTCAACAATTTGGGAATTTTACTATGAGATTCAAGGGGAGCAAAATCGATCTCTCAAGATGGAAAACTATACAGAAAGTCTTAGTTTGCTCTGTCCTTTGACATATTTTCAGCTTTTGGAACATAAAACATTAACAGTGATTAACATGGAGCTGGCACTGGCCAAGGCAACTTGTCATAATTCAATACATTGCTATTATGATACACTCCAGGAACAAGCGGATTGAAGACAGCTGGCTTTGCAAATTTACACCAGAACTTGTCTCAGTACTATGAGGAAAATAAGATATTCATAAAAATATTCTAGAATCCCCAAATCTATATGAATTTGTGCCAAAACCTCATACAAAACAAAATCATTCAATAGTCATTACTCTTCTATTTATAAAGTTTCTGTCACTCACTGGCAAACAGAGGTAATAGCATTTGACTTGGAAGACAAATCACAAACCATGGAAAGTGGAAAGTGAATTGCAAGTCATCAGCCTCAGCGTGTTGCAAGCTGAAAAGTCTTGGTCCAAACTATTTTGAGAATCCTTATGAATAACAAATACATCTGAAGAAACCCAGATCATTTCATGCACAGCTCAACCAGAGAAAAAACAGACTAAATTTATGAGCATCATTCACAGTGGACAAATTAATCAGCTCTGCGATATGCTGCAACTACAACTGGAGAAAGTATCTAGCACCAATCATGAGTAAAATTTCAAATGGCATTCCCCAGCAACAAACTGCAACTCCTTTAATGCAGTTTCAGGCTCATTTTCTTTCCCGGGGATGAAGTGGTAGAGATGAGTTGTCCCAGCTTGTCCATACGAACATATAATACCTCTGGCATTGGATGGGTTCTTGAGAGTGTGTACTTCGCATTCCCCTTTGTGAACAAATGGCCAACAGTTGGGAATGTTGGCAGGACATGACACAAAGGGCAGGCCACTCTCAGAGATGAAAATGGCATTAGGACAAACGTGATTTATGGCAGTGACTTTGGGGTTTCCATGTCTCTTTTGGGTTATTCTTGACACAAGCACACTGACTCAGAGGAGCTAAGAGCTTTGAGTTGGAATAGATACCGGATGTTTGGCTTCAGACTTGGCAGTTTGTCGTGACCTTGGCAATAAGAGCCAAGGGAAAAGAGATGAAATGGATGAACCAGGTGATGGAAATAGCAGCCCAATCAGAGCCCTGTAGGTTTCCCTCATAGCCCCATGCAGGAACACCATGCAAAGCATGTCCAAGTCAAAACCTTGGAGTAGTACTTGTGGAGAGGAAATACATCAAACTAATTCATAATGAAGTGATTAAGAGTCATCACAGAATACCACCAAAACCAAGACTCCTGCAGCCTTACAGACCCTGCAACTTGAGGGTTATTTTCACTCCTGTCCCTTACTGTCTTCACACTCATGGTCTCTCAGACCTCTGCCTTCTCCTCACACAGCATCTTCCTGACCTGGACCTTCCTGTCCACAATTTCTGTAAAATCTTTGGCTTTTGTCTCACCAATTTCTCTCCTCCTCTACCTAGACGATCTTAGCCTCTTCCTGCTTTATTTGTGTGACCTGTGTCCACTTGGGGTCCCCACAGTGCTCCTATATTTTTTCTACGACATGATCACCTGGCAGCTCTGCATAATGCCCAGCACCGCTCCCCCCTGTCCCGCTGCCCCTATTCTTCACCACAATCTGCTCTCACTGCTCTGCAGCGCAAAGTAATGGGTCTGCTCGTGCTCCTCTGTCCCATCTGCTCCTTTCCTTCAACCACATCCTTAATCCTTGCGCCTTGCTTAAGGGGAGGTGATGCATCCATAGATTTTTATAAACACACACATACACACAAGCTTTCCCTTCCACTGTCCTCAGCCACCACTTTTGGAAGCATCGTCCTGGCAGCGTGCCTCTGCAGGGGACATAGGGCCCATTCCCCAAGACCACTTAGGCTACCTCTAAAGGGCAGGCACAGGAATTCAAACGCCATGAGAAAAAAATGTCAAAACCTTTGGTGTCTTCCCTCAGACAAAGCAAATCGTGGCACACAACCCAATGAAGCCACAGTCAAGGTTAGCCTTGTTAAGGCCAGCTGGTTAGTTGTGTAGATGAAGCTGTAGGTTTGGGTTGTTTTGTTTTAAATTGCATCATGCAAAAATGATCCACCAATACCCAGAAAAAGATGCACCGTCAAATAGCCCGGGGAAATAGAAAAAGAGACAGATGGAGAATTTGCCTGGCTGATTTTCTCCCCTGTGGCTACTGTGCTGTTTCTGCTAGAAAGGATGTGGAAGGAGGCAGAATGAATAAATATAAACTGACTTTGTGGGATGCATAGATAACTATGTATGTAGTATTTCTTTAAGTCCACATGCAAAATATCAGCGAAAAGAAAAAAGGATTAGTGAAAGCCAGAAAAGAGATGTTATAACCCAAACTAAGAGTGAAGTGGAATTTCTTTTTTATTCTGGTAAAGTTCCTTGTTCAGTTTTGCAAACAAGGAACACTTCCATTCCTTAATTTAATCCCTTTGAAGGGACCTAACTGTACATCGAGGTAAAGTTCATGAGAAAGCATTTTACCATAAAGAGAGGATTTCAGTGTTTGCTTCAATGAGGTCCAAAGAGATTCTTTATATTTGCCAAGTGCCCGGCTGTGAGCGAACCTGGGGGCTGCCCTCTCCTGCTTTGCAGAGCTGGGCAGGCGCTGCCGTGGGGTAAGGCGCATTGGGACACACGAGGCACAGCACGCACCAAATGACCTCCGAGCCACAGCCTTACCTACCGGTGGTACCTGGCCATGGGCGGGAGGCTCCATCAAACCCCTGAACCAGAGCAATGGTAATGAAATATTAGCGGCCATATCCAGCGTATCACATAGCCACGGACAAACCTATTTTCCACCCTGTCCTCTAAGCCAGGCACGCAGAGGCCGGGGGACGCGGTCCAAGCAGGTGGTGTGGAGGGGAGGCGGGCTGGGGGAACAGGCAGGCTGCACGGGGCACGAGCGGTGCCCAGGGCGGTCGCTGAGCGCAGATGGCGTGTGCCTGGCTGCCCGGTGGGTGCAGCATGCCCTGCTTTATTCAGAATGATGTTCAGCAGGGAGATGCGGCAGCTGCTCACTCACCTCCCCCAGGGATGTTTCGATCCATCCTTTTCCCCTGCATCCCCCCTTCCACCTCCTCAGTCAAGACTGCTGCCTGTTGTCACCTCCAGTGATTTCCAAGGGGTGGTTCTGCCATTTGAATCATTTCCCCCAGTTCCCCCCAGCCAAGCCTGCGGGTTCCCCGTCGCTGCTTTGGTCCCTCTGGGCTGCTGCAGCTATATGACATGGGTCAGACCCGGGGCTGCGAGTGCAGAGCGCCGGCAGCAGCATGCTGAGTGACATGCTTGAAGCAACATGCAGTTTTGGGTCTTCTTTTTTTTTGTTTGCTTTGCTGGCTTGCCCCATCTCTTATTCCTCACACACCACGTTAGGGAAAGGCTAGCCATAAAATCCTGTATGTATTTTTCTCAGCATCTCTGGCTGCTTAGTCAAATGTCAAAAATATAACTACTTCAGAGAACTGGTTTCCTTTTATGTACAGAAAGTGAAAGGCAGGGAAAGAAAATTCTGTCTATGTTAAGTATTTTCTTTGCTTTTGTTCACAAAGGGAAGGAATTAGGCACTTAAAATAATAATAAAACCTGTAACATTCGTTCTGAATGTTGTTTACAGTGGGGGGTTATTTTTAAGGCTTCTGTTCTCCCTCCTCCCTTTCTCTCTCTTACTGAATAGAAGGGAAATTGCCTAATTTAGTTTGGTTGCTCAGTTGGCCTTATTAGTGCATCTCACTCTGAAGAGCATCCCTGAGAAGAATGGTATGTTTTTAATGCCCACTTAATCTCAGTCTCTGCATTTCTGCTTAGCGTTGATTAGTGAAGTCACTCTGAAGATCCGATTTACAAGCTATTCTCCTGGTCTCTGAAAGAATGTTAGCTATTTCTTGGCTGGAGAATTACTGTACTTGTAGCTTGACCTCCAGATGTAAACATCTGCTCTGTTCACCCCTTGTAAGGGTAAAATTGGAACATTTTCCTATATGCCCATTTTTGTCCTCCAGTTGCATCTCTCCCAAAAAGCTATATACACTGATCCCTGAAATATTAAGTAATTGCCTTACATATATAGGTGAATCTGCCTTAGATTGAGTAAAACTTGTGTACAGATGTGTTTTGGCTTCCGCAGGTGTGGTAGCAATTTAAGGACCAGTGAGTGATGGCAGTGGCCATTCCCATGCTCAGAGCAATTGCCTTCAAAAAGCAGCAAAAGTGACTTTGCAGAATCGAGTTCTGCATTGCCAAGGAGGCACTACAGTTAAACAGAGCACTTGGAAAACAAAAATATTTGTATTTAAATGATCGCCATCCAGAAGCATGATTGCTGTCACAGGGCCATGCCTGGGACAATTTCTCCCATTAGAGGGACCATTAGAAGGACCAGGTTTTGCCTTGGCAGGACTGAGAACCACAACCAGGAGGTCCCATAACAGTGTGTGTGGTTACTGGCCCAGTTTGAAATTTTTCTGATTTCATCCTATAGCAAAGGGCCAGCACAGACAAGCACTTGGACTCTGTTACGGGTCCCCAAAGGTATCCTGTACAGACACTGCGACCTAGAGAGTGCGTGCAGGTAGCCAGAACAGACTTGACCATTTTCAGCAAACCGTGTTTTCAGTGTACAGCCATCCTTTCACACATTTCATCTTTCAGCAATTATGAATCTTCCCAATTGCAGCTGTTTCTCACCAACCTCACATTTGCTTTCTCAAAGGAGGAGACACTTTTTGAAAGCCTACCAAACCATGTTGGTGGAAAATCTTGTCTGACAGCTCTTGCAGAAGAGTTTCATGGGAAGCGAATAAAGTGGACAGCACATTAATTATCTTTCTTCAAACAAATTATTTTAAACCCATTTCCTCCCACCATTAGCCGAGTTCTCATGCTGATATGGTCACTGTCAGTCATGTGCTGCCATTGCACATGGCAAAGCCGGCAGCAGAGAGCAGTCTGGCACATCACTGAACGCATAACCCTCCCCATCGCTGCCCTGACTTACCCTGGGGACAAATTCAGCCCTGACATACATGGGTGTTGCTTCCATTATAGCTCTTTTGCAGAGATGAGGGACACAGAAGTTAAAGGAAGAGTGCTCCAGAGCTATCTTTCATCCTTCTGTAATCTGTTTTTCCTACTGCATTTGTTTTATTAGCCTGCAAGGCTCATTCCTCATCAGAAGAGGTCATGCTAATTTGCCACTCACACCCATTTTATTACAAACATGTACCCAACGTACAATTTACTCCCCCGGTTATAATCACAGCTGAAATGATCACAGAGCCTTCCTAGGTGTTTCTTCTTCAGTGTTTTTGCAAGCTCCTGCCGGGCTGAGTTTGGCATATCCAGAGGAAGAACCTTCCAATGAGACGGAGGACCACCACCACGCTACGCTGGAGGCACTGCACCACTCTGAACAGCCCCAACATCTGCTGATAGTGGGGAGGTTCAGTGCCCAAGATGTGCTCATTGGGAAACAGGTTTCACTTGGCTTAAGAAAATGTATGAACAATAAGTAAGAACAATACAGAAAAAAAGCACAAATATCTCCAGAGTTCTCTTTTCTAGCACTTAGCAGGAAAACACCCTTTGAAACAGAAAGAGTGCACAGTCTTTAAGACAGCGAGTGATACTCCCCACACACATCTAAGTAGCTCTGGAGTCTAATTTTACCAACTTTGCAAACATAAAAAGTATCAAGGCACCTATTTTCTTACTAAAATCTACAATAGGTAACCTAAGTGCCAGGAGCCTACAACACTAGCAGGGCTGGACACGAAACTTTTAAATCGCATAGGATAATATTTGCAGAACCACATACTTTTTTTTACCTTTTTTTTTTTTTCCGAATGGGAAATTTATACACCAATTCCTTTCATTTCAAGTTACCACAAATGCGGGGCAAGATATAGCTTACTGTATGAAGAAGAGTCATGCACGCTGCAGGACCAATGGCTCAGCAAGGAAGGGCAGGGGTGCCAGAGGACAGCAAAGGGAGAGCAGCAGGACAGCATGGGGTCTTTAATAGGTTTGAGTAATACGCCACCTTTGGTGCTGCCCAGTATACTCCCACTATTAGATGGGGAGAGATTGGCTGTGCCAATCTGCCTGGGGAAGGCAGGCATTCAGGTGTGGTTTGGCTAAAATTAAACCAGCAGGCAGATTTGGGTATCAATTGCCCATGGCTGGTACTTGCATGACCATTTATTCTGCTGCCCATGAAGATCCCTGAGGGGTTATCAATATGTACAATGGTTTCACAGCATCAGGTTTCCGTATCGGCTGCCGTACTCCAGCCAAACAACCCAGAAGAGTCACTCTGTGCTCAGGTCATTGTGTCAGGTCAAACTCATTTCTCTCACTTCAGCTTTCATAAATTTCAGTTCAAATTCTCAAGACTGTTCGCACAGGAACCGGTGCGAATTCCTGATTTTTTTTTTCCTGGGCAGACCTATTGCAGCAACGGACGAACTTTGCACAGAATCAGGTTTTTCCATCCCTCTTGCACCTCTCTGCTTCTCTGAGTGACTGCCCTGAAACCTCATTCTCTAAGCTGCCTGCGGCTGGGACAGGCAGGGCCGGGCAGCCATGGGGATGCTCAGGGCTGTGCTGGGGGTAGTGAGACGACGTCGTGATGGGGGCAGGCAGGATCGACCTGCACGTAACACGGCAAATCTGGCCTGTCTGGAAACCTCCTCTCCTCTTTCATGAGGAAAACCAACACAGTACATCTAGTGCAGGGCCATGGCACTGAGGCAGAGACAGGAGTTGTCTAAAAAGATGAAGTCAGAAGAAAAGAACTGCGTTTCGTCCCAAAATGAGACCTCCCGTGAAAATTTTCAAGCAGGAGTATTTTCCCTAGCCTTCCCTACCGCCTTTGAAGCTTTCCATAGGGATTGCTTCATTTTCCCACTCCAGCCACAGATGCATGACCAACAGTGCCCTCCTGTTGGTTTATAAACCTCATAATTTCCCCTTTATGGGCACTGGCGGTTCTGCAGTAAGTGGTGTGAGACATCTCCCCACTGAGATTAGCCGCGCTCGTGATACCGACTCTGCGTTATCTGTACATCCCCCGGTGCTGTCAGACGCGATAAGGATTCACCACAGGACGGATGTAGTCGGCAGAGCGAGGAGAAGCGGGGCTTTCGGAGGGAAGGCAGAGGTGAGATGCCCCCCCGGCAGGAGCCGTACACCTTGCCTCCAGAGGATTTTATTCTGTAGGCCTTGGATTGCTGTTCTTCAATGTCACTGCCTGGGGATCGCAGAGGACAAGAAAACTTCTCCCCTTACCAGTTATGCTGAAGTAGGAGTTGTTGGCAAGCACAGCTATCCAGTGTTGGGTATACGATGAGCCGGTGATCTAAGCCTAAATCCTAATAAAAAGGATCCTGGAAAATTGCCATATCCCTGCAGTTCGTTTTAAGTCAATCTAATATAAATGGTGTTCAAAAAAACCCCTGGAAAACTGAGCTTCAAAGGCAAGTTCTCTAACGGTAGGAGATGATAGGATTAAATTGCCCATTAGAACTTTATTCTGCTCCTTTCTGCACATTCATTTTTATACAGCTTTTAATTACATCCTACATTTTGCAAAAAGCTCATATCTCCTTCACTGAACATGGTGGATGGAACGAAGTAGTGACATGGAGTTAAAATGCAGATTCCTGGCAGGGAAGATTTTATCCCAAACTGCTGAAGTCTGGCAGACCGTAAGCAAATGAATGTAGGGTTTCCCACTGCAAAGTATCTGGTAAACTTAACTGTGATGACAGCCCTAACGATAATAGTGCAGTGACTCCCATGGGAAAAACAATTTGATTTAAATACTCTTCACTCCCCTTTAAAAATTCTGTTTACGTGATGAGGATATCATAAACGCATAGGAAATGAGACAAGCGAGGCTTCTGGGGAGGAGAAGAGATGGGGGAGCAGGGTGGGAAGACTGCAGACTGCTTTTGAATCCATGGGAAACGAACAAAAACTTTAGGAAGGTGGCCAGTGGGATTGTCAGATAATGCTTCCTATAAGCCTTATGGAAAAAAATGTATTTATGCAAAAGAGATACAAACTGTGAAACGGCAAATCTGCTTTAAATTTTGAGAAAGGTCTATTTGCTTGCAAATCTCTCGTCAGCTGCAGAAAAGATATCAGAAAAGGATAGGACTGAAAGTCAATTTGCTTGCAAATCCTACAGATAAAGACGACACTGGGATACAATTGAAGAAAAAACATGCACATCGTTTTCCTCATTTTGTCATTTGGGGCTTATGAAATTTTTCTGGAGCATATCAGCAAGTGAGTTTTAAGGGGAAAAAAAAAGCTGGACTGTGTTTGTTTGAATGAAGTTTAGATAGCGAGTTGTCTACACTTTGGCAAACTCGCGGTTCTGTGGGAGCAAAAATAAACTGTTTAATTTTAATTCCAAAGAAAGAATGAACGATAATAAACTCAAACAGCAGGAAACGAGAGTCATCACTGTTGTTGCTGCTTTTGAAACAGTAAGCTTTGACCTAAGTTATCTTATGCTCAAAACCCAACAACAACCAGAAAGGTAATATTCATAATTGATATGCAATTTTTCCCAAACTTCTTTTTTTTCTATTTTTCTTTCTGTATTTGTTAATAAAAGCTCACAGAAGCAGAAAAATATTATATTCGCTTTGCAGATCATACGCCAAGTAGACAACTGTGTATAAGAAGTCTCTCTATATGCAAATGAGTTATTTTTTATAGAACGCAAACGATACAAATGCAAATTACGCAGAAGTATTTTCATCAAGCGTCTTAAAAAAAAAAAAAAAAAAAAGGCTTCCGATGGCAAGATTAGCAGCTGGTGCAAATGCAGCTCCACATTTCCCTTTTCCTTCCGTCAGACCAAATTCTGTCTTTGCTCTGGCCACAGTCCCCAGGGGCTCCCCACCCCAAAGCCTGGCAGCGGCTCTCTGCTTTCTCGCACGCCTCCCTCTCTGCCTGGAGAAGTGGAGGGACACCAGCACCCACATCTCCCACTCCCCATCTCCTATCCCTGCTTTTACACTCACTGCTGCCACGGCATGAGCAGGGACCTTGCTGGCAAGCAGCTTGCCACCATGCAGCACCCACACCTTGTCCCTTGCACACACCCATCTCAGGCAGGTTTTCCTGCAACCTTCCTGGCACGGGGACTTTGCACAGGGACCATGCTTTCACCATAGGGTTACGGTTCATGGCTTCAGCGCGCACGTGGTCTGGTGAAAGGAAATAATGTGGTGTGTGAAAGAAAAGCTTTACCAGGGCAAGCAGTGGAAAAAATGGTCTGTATCACATGTGCAACGAGGGGGCTGAAGCTTTAGCAGTACTGTCCCAACCAACCACATCAGCTGAACAGGGCTAAGAAACAATGCAGGAAGAACAAAGCAGCACAAAGCTGAGTACGTAAAACAGGAAAAACCCTCAAATCAGCACGGACCCCAAGAAACATAAACCAAAGGTGGTAACTGGAGCATACGCGGTCTGTATTGCTGTTCAAAAGCCACCCGCCACCCCTGCTTTCTCAAAAGACCCCTCAGCAGTTTTCATTCACTGGGGCTATTGCTGTTTATCTGGCAAGCCTTCAGCAGGCAGGCTGCATTCTTTAAGGCAAAAGATGAGTAGCTGCCCCATGATCAGTCTGGGATCACACAGTTGCCTGAAGTCCTCAGGGACTACGTGCCATCAGAGCAATTCTGGCTCTGTCCAGTCCCTTCCTCGCTGATGTGAGCCCTGGGGTTATTTCTAGTGAACCAGGAGCATGAGAGAAGAACTCTCCCAAGCATCTTCTGCTAGCTCCCAAACACCTTCCCTGCCCAGTTAAAGACCTCAATTCTTATTATAAAACCAAGAAAGTGTTGTGATTTGGCTTATAAACCATCAGGACAGCTCTTGCCTTTGGGGTCAGTGTGCCCATCAGCCAGAGCTGGTTGCAGTGGCCATGGCTGAGGAAGGGGAAGGTGTTTGACACAAGGAGCAGCCTTTCAGAGGGACACTGGTGAATTGGGTCACGGCCCACCTTGAAGATCCTTTGCAACACCTTCATCTTCCCACAAACTTTCCCCAGTCAAGGAGTCCTGCTCAAAGCTGAAAGCCCTCATGCCATTGACTGCAAGAGAGAGAAATTAAATCCAGTCCAACCTGTTCTTCCTTCCTGCCACAAAAGAAAAACCACTAATCCTAGCAGATCTTCGACCAAGAAAAAAAATGAAGGAATGGCACAAACTCCATGAAACGCCTAAGGAGATGGCTATTGCCTTTGTGTAGGAAGTAGGCAGATACTCAAGTGAACAGCGCCAGCAAAAGGACAAAGTCCAGAGGCTGGGCCATCCTCCCTGCTCCCCTTCAGCTGGCAGCCCCCTCCCATCCCCGCTGGCTCGGGCACATGCGGGCCCACGCCTGGCTGGAGCTGTCTGTCTTCAACGGGGCTGGGTGTGGGGCCAGCACAGATCCTACTTCCCAAGTGACTTGTTGCATCTCTGAGTGTACGTGGATGCTGCTATGATTGAGTTAGATTGTCTGAAATGTTGGGCCTGCCTGGACAAAAGCAAACTTTTTCCACCCAGCAGCCTCCAGGAGGTGGGCAGCACTGACAGCATTATAAATACGAATCTTGCTTACTTTGCTGAATTTAATATCAGTAAAAACTTCACATTTTTGTTAGGACTGGATAGGCAGGTAAGCCCCAGAATGATTTTGTCTTTCCCAGTGGTAGTCTCACTCAGGCATGTGGGAGGGATAGTATTTTTTTCACTGACTGCACACAATTTCTTCCATTATCTTTTTCTCAGAGTAAAACAGTCTGCGCCAAATTTGCAGGACTTCACGTGCATGGCTGGTAGAGAACTACCTTCCCTGCTCTGATAGTCAACTCAGGGGATAGCAGGCCAAAAAGCTTTGCATCCTGAAGAAGTGGTATCTACATGAAGAAGGGAACAGATTCGTGGCTTAGGCACTGAGTTAAGATGCAAGAGAACTGAATTTAATTCCTGCCCATAGGCATTGCCTGTGCCTTGCAGCAATTCCTTCACTCTCGATGTGCTCCAGCTCTCTATCTGTAGGAAGCTGCCCTGACACCTCCAAGTTACAGGGGTTTTGCAAAGATAAATTCTTTGCAAATTGTGTTTGAGTGCCAGAGAAAAACAGAGGCATGAATAACTTCTGCAGCTTCCACTGTGTTTTGTGCTTACTATGTTATGCCCAAATGGACTGAGCGTTATTCATAGTAGGAGGTAGGTAGGTGGGAGATAGAAGAGACATATCTTTTCATCCCAGAAGTACACACCGGTAAGTGTTTAAGCAGCAAGATCCTAAATTAGCTGCAAATTCAGCCAAATGCAGAATTCTGGATGAAAATTTCCTAAGAGGCTGGGGTGTTTGCCTCCAGGGTTGTATATCTGGCAGATGTCACGCTTAATCTATTTTGTCAAACACACAGCCTTAATCAGGAAGTGTTATATGAGGGCTAAGCACAACCAGATCACAAAGGAATGTACTGTCTCCAGAATACTAATGAAAGATTAGCTCTTCAATTCAACCTCTGAATTTTGAGGAATATTTTGTTTTGCTTTTAGATTAAACCAAGGGCAGAATAAGCAGTAAAGCATGCAGATGAGGCACTGACATGAGAAAACAATAATTCGTTTCACTGCAATAAGAAATCTCATTTATATAAAATGAGAAATAATTAAATTGGAGCTGAACTGTGTGCCCTATCAGTTTAATTGAATCTGGGCTACATGTCTATGGCTGTTTTTTTGTGGCTGGTTCCTGGAAAGCATTTGCTATTAGTCACTTTTGCAGCAAAAAGATGAATCAACACTTCTTAACTGAGCAAAAGAAATAAGTCCTGGAATAAACACCTGCTGAGCACCACAGATCAATACAGACAATAGTGATGTGCCTGTAGAGCTGTGGAGAGCTTAGTCAACAGGGAATTTAAAATATTGGTGAAGACAGCCTTCTGTGTATATTTGATGCCAAAGATGACTGCTATAGCTATCCACTCTGACCCTTTTAACAACTCCGGCCATATGATTTCACCATATAACTGTCTTCCTTCCTAACTACTTCCTTACTATATGAATAAACAAGATAAAGACCGCGGTGAAGGCAAAACATGTCTTTCAGGGTTAGAGTTTCCCCATCAAAGGGGTCCATCCAGCCAATTTATGTTCAGAAAGTGCTCCAGAGCTGCCTGCTCTCAAAGACTGTGTTTATTTTCCTGTTTGTTTTTAATTTCAGTATTCACCCATTGGATGTCCTCCCCTTTTCCTGCTAAACTACAACAGCCCTCAGAAATCAGATGTGTTGTGTAGAAAAACAAAGACCATCAACAACTGGGCTTTCACCCTTTTCTTAGAGAGGTCTAGTCAGTTGAAAACCCTGCTTCCTCACTGTAAGGCACATCCTCCAGAGCTTTACACTATTTTACAGGTCTTTCTGAAATCACTCCAATTAAGTGCAGACACCTTGACTACACAGCGTTTCCAACTGTGACTTGATCTCACCTCTTTGTATACACGTGTCTCTTTCAAACTGCTTGAGCTTTAAGGGGAGGTTTCCAGTATGTCCATCTACATGGTTACAAGGTCCCTAGCCCTCCTCAGCTGCTTGTGAAGAGAGTTTTTCCATTTCTTCAGCTGAGGAACTCCACTGCTCCTTTCAATATCCCTAATGCCAACCAGCTACACCTGGAAAATCACCTTTTCCCCGTCTCTCTTTGACACGGGGATTCTTCTTTCATTACTCACATTATTTCATCAACAAATCCTGATGATGAAAAATACTCAGACTATGAGTTGGGTATGATCTAGCCTCACCGACAACGTCTGATGTGCATTGGTCATCTGGATCACATGGTGTTGTTTCAAAGCTATAATGAGACTGTAAGTTTGGGACTCATCAGATTGACTGGTTTAGGATTGACTGCAGAAGGTTTATCCTAAAAAGGATGAAGTCAGTGATCTCATGTTGTATTTCAGCAAGCCTTGCCAGCTGCAAGCACACTGTTTGTTCCAACATTGTGCTGTGCTCCTTCCAATGCATCTTTGGAAATATATGCCACAACCTCCCACTTGTAGACCTCTGCTTCAGGTGTGGTCTCCTCTTCTGGCAGGTCAGGACAAGAGCTGAGACTAGAAGAGCAGAAGGAGCAACCTGCACTTCTCAGAATGTGTTTGCCTAAGGAATTAGGGGAATCACAGATTTACAGTTTGTACAAAAGAAAGCTCCTGCACTACCAGCTTCTTGGCACAGCTCAAACACATGTTTGGGATTCAGACAAAGGAAAGGAAAAATCAGTGGTGTGTTATCACCACCGTGCGATAAATGCTTTAGACAGTCCTCAAAAAACAATTCAAAGAAGTATATCTGAAGCACCTGAAGCACTCAAAGCTTGAGCAACCTGTTAAAAATTACAAAGGAAATCTGGGCAGAGTGGGAAATAGAGTGTATCCCCACTCAGTACCAAAACCCAAAATCTCTTGACTAGAAGAGCAGTATTTCCAAAAGTTCACAAGTGTTATTCAAAACCGGTTACCTTTGTGCTCTTAGATGGTGATTTTAAGCCTCACACCCACCAATGGGCATCTTCACCCCACTGAATAAATCTAGACAAACCCTCAGAGGTTTGTGAGTGACTACCTGCGAGTGACATACCTAGCTCCACACAAAGATTAATGTCAAAAAAAGACTAGCACTTGTGAGCTCTTGGCTTCTAGTCTTACGATTAATTCATTAACTAGAAAATATGGCCATATCTAAGGAGTACCATTAGGGAAATGAGTGGCAGGTTCACATGTGACAAAAGACGTTTTTTGTGATGAGACCTTGGAGGAAATTTTTTCTTCTATGAATTTGTTTTGGGCAAAAAAAAGCAAGTTTAGCAATTCTGCATGAACTCGAATTGATTTTGCTGAATTATTTACCAGAAAAATATCTTTACATATTTTCCTTGAAACAATTGTATGAGGTTCAACAAGGCCAAGTGCCAGGTACTGCACTTCGGTCACAACAACCCCATGCAACGCTACAGGCTTGGGGACAAGTGGCTGGAAAGCTGCCCATCCTCCTGGTAGGTACTAATTGATTGATGAGGAATCAGATTTCCTTTTCAGGGCTCATCATTATCTCCTTCCAACTTTTTCTAGACAACCACTAGCTTCCACCTGATGAGAAGACCTGCCAGACAGGCCTTCTGAGTCAGTATGATGTTCCACAGGACATTTCTTAGTAATGACCAGGGGCCTTCACAAAGAGGCATTGGCCTTGGCCAGATCTTGTCCAAGCACTATTTTTATCTTCATACCTACATCAGTTTTGGGAGAGGGGAAGTGGAGAGGGGCACAGGCAGGGAGAAGAGCTTAGGCAGGGTCATGGAGCAACACTGGATATAGAGCCACCACATGCCTCATGCTTCTCATTTCAGTGCTGCCATAGACTCTACATGGCTCCCGATTCAGGTCCCCACCAAGACTGGCTCTTGCTCACAGCACAGTCTGTCATCTCACAGAAACTCTGTTATTGTTATCAAGGTATTTTTATCTTTCTAGGTCAAAGGCACCTTGGAGGTTCGCTGACAGCAGGTGACGATTGTGCACTGGCCGCCAGGCCCCCAGGTGGGAGGTGCGGTGCCAGCAGTTCTGGGAACAGGTAACTCGCCAGGGCTGAAGCTGGCCGAAAACCTATCCCCCTGGCACAAATCCCTTTCAGCTTTCCCTGCTCCAATAGAAAACTTGGGAAAAGGGTTGTGGAGGGTCACCTTCATATATGGTACACCAACAGGCAACTGAAAAGGAGACAGAGCTTTACTCTTTTCTGGTCCAAGTGGTGAATGCTTTGGGTGTTTTGGCATTGTGACTTTTTTAGTGAGTAGTTTGAATTACTTGGTTAGGCAATGTGCCACTCCAGACATGTACTTCTCAAGGAGAAAATCATAATTAAGCCCAAAGAAATGAGTTTTGAAGGACTTTTACTGCTCTGTGAACCTGCCTTATTTAGGGTAGAGGTTATTAGAAAATATTTGTCTTTAAATGGGGAAATAATCAAATAAATTTGCGCATGTGCTCCTCCAATGCAAATATTGTTTCTACACGAGATGGGAACCACCATTTAGCCTCCACTTCTTGAAGACAGTGCAAGTTTTAGCACAACCGTGTCTACAAATAGGCAGGAAATGTTTCTTCTCTAATTTGGAGGTAATCTTGTGCTTAGTCCCATTCCTCAGCTGCATAACCTGCATGTGCACACAAAAGGATTAACCTGTCAAAAGGATTAACCCATGGATGTGCTGGAGGAAGAGAGCTGTATTCACATGGAAGTCTGCTTTGCAGTGAGGTCATGGTTTTGTAGGAAAGGCAAAACACCCCACATGTTGACAGAGCTCTACCTGTCATCTCTCCTGATTCACCTAGTTTGTTCAGCCCAGCTCCAGCCAAAAAACATAAATGAGTAAGTTAATGCAGCAAAGACCAGGAAAGATGCATCACCTGTCAATTCAGCCACGCATCATTCACACATTTTTAAAGGTGAGTGAATGGAATGAACCTGTGTCCTCCTTCTGCCACCTGATTAAACAGAATAAACACTAGGTATTGCCTTAATGGAAAAAAAATATAACCTGCTTTTGAAATCAACCCTATGAGATATAAATGACTGTTAAGCCAAACACACCGATCACATTGCACTCATCTGAATAAAAATGTGACTCATTTTTCCCCCTGCTTATGCAGCTACCATCCGCTTCCTCAAGCCCTGCCATCCTGCCGGCAGGACCCAGGTGTCAGGAAGCCTCCCAGCAGGACACTGGTGACACCTCTCCAGCTGTAGCAGGGGAACCTGTTTAAGGTTCTCTGCCCTTGGGCTCCTTACACTTCTGGAAAATTTTGGAAGACACAGGTCTGACATACCCTCCACTTGCTGAACAAAACTTATGTGACTTACCCCTTTTGAACTCCCTTTTCCAGTGCAATTGCTCCACTGCAAGGATTGCAGTGCTTGTTTGCACCTAAATGGTGTGTATGGCAGCGGTGGGGAAGCAGCACCTCAACACGCAAAAGCAGATCAGAATTTACCCTGTGTGTGCCTTGCAAGCTGTCTCCAGGAGTACTGGCATAAATCAAAGAGTTATTCCAATGGACTCAAATTTGCAGTGCTGAAGCTAAAGTGAGCAAGTAAAGGGGCACAGCCACTATGCCCAGGTGCAGGATTTCATCCAGCAGGCTGGAATTACAGGCTTGAACATGCTCTGAGCTTCATCCCATGCATTCACACTTGCTGTGGAAACACAGGCCAGAACCTTATAACCACAGTGGCACATCTTCCTTCCCTCACTCACACCATTTCACTTGCCAGGGGTGTAAGACACCGTTCTTCTTGCAACCGTCTGTGAATTCAAGGGTCTTGCTGTACACCCTGGAGCAGTCTGCATAGGCAGAGTGCACCAGAAGGTGGAATAATGACTAATGCTTTGCACAGAGAATCAAGGCAATGGATGGTTCTTGCACCTTCCCCTCAACCACCCTTTCATTCATTCAGAAAAGCTGAGCTACAGTCTGTCCCTACAACTCGCTTCATGTATTCAGCCTTACTAATGTTTTAGGACTAGCAACTTCATTCTCACTTTTCCCTCACTGGATTGTTGAGAAAAAGTTAAAAGAAAGAAAATTAAAAACCATCCCAAAGACGTAATTATATGTATGGTGCATAGGGCCCAGGCAAAGACTAAAGAAGGAATTTTTATTATAAACTGGGTTGTTCATCTAGTTACACATCAGATTATTCTGCTAGAGATATTTTCAAAAATAAGTTGATGTGAAAGCAACATTAGACTCTAGCAGAGCACAGTTGTGCAGAGACCTCACCTCCAGTGCGGACTTGGCACCTACAATAGAAGGTGAATTGGACTTCAGTACCTACAGGCTTTTTTGACCTCTCTGGACCTCAGTTCCCTCATAAAATAGAAATGTCACAACTTATTTATGTTTTCAAAAGGCTGTAGGAAAAGTGCCTTTGCTTGGTCTCATGGTTTGTTTAATTCAGTATGCTCTTTTCAACAGTGAAGTGATCATCTTTCACAGCTAGAGCTGTGAGAACTAATTGATAGCCTTGATTTCAAATGTGTGAAGAACTATGTACATGTCAGGTATAAGATTAGGCATGATCATTTTAATATATTGCTAAAAGCGTTTGGTGCTTATGTCTGAAATGATCAGTTGTTTACAGAACAGCCCAAAGGAGGCCCTAGTCTGTGGAAGAAGCAGGGCAGGTAGTCAGGACCCCCCACCACTCTCTGGCTCAGCTTTTGTACTCCCCTATGTGCTGCTGCATCCCAGCGAAAGCCCTACCAGTGCTTCGCTAAAGCTACTATGGGAAATAGCGAGGATGATAACAGTGGGGACAAGAGAGAGCAGTGGTCACTCCTGCAGAACCGACCCCACAGCTGGGTCAGGGGACAGGACAGACACACGTGCCTGGAGGACGTTGGGCAGCCGGGGTCTGAAAGTGCTCTCACCACAGCCTCCAGTCAGTACAGGGGCAGTGCTGAAGGTTTTATGTTCATATTTGAAATGCAATGTCACTTTAAAGTTCCTTCACTAGAAGGTCAAATTAAATTATAGCTCTGGGGAAATCCCTGCTTTATAATTTACAAGGATGCCTAAGGGAATAGAGGAAACAGAGACAGATAAATAGTAAAGCACTTATACACAATTAAACACACTATTCTAACATTTCCTTTTTTTGTTGTTTGTTTTGTTTTGTTTTAAAGGCATAGCTGTAGATAAGTTCTGTAGCTCTTACTTTCTTTAGAACATTACTTTCTCTTTTTTATTCTGCGCAGAAAGACTGGAGTCAGCATACTACAACCTGCCCAAGAGTTTCTCCAGGATGGATCCAGAGCTCAATTGCTTTTCTTCCCAAGTCAAGGCTGTTACTCATTCGTTCCCCACTCAAAAATCTTGCAACTTTTGCAAGATCCTCCACTAAAAGTTAGCAACACTTGGTTTGCACACAAACTATTTCTCCTAATCCCACAATGTATTAACATTGGCCCAGCTGGGGAAAGTGAAAAAAACCCCTTAAGACGCCCAAAAAATGAAAGGAGACAGGATGAAAGCCATCTGAATGTAAAGAATCACTAGAAAGAGGGAGAGGAAAGCTGTTTTCCCTGTCTAGGTCAGGCCAGGAACTGGTGGTCTAAAACCGCAGGGAGAGAGAAAAAACGCCTGTAAAGCCAAGGCCAATGCAGCATTGCAAGGATGGCAGCAGGAGGCTGCATCAGAATTCAAGAGCAGGTAGGACAAGGTAGGACAATTGTTTTTCGAGGATGGTCTTAAAAAGCTAATCCCAGGTTGTGGCAGGACATGATAGTTCAGGGTCCCCTCCACCTCCTTTCTTACGATTTCTACAACAGCTGCACTGAAATCAGTCACGTTGGCTAAGGATCAGGCCTAGAAAGCTAAAATAACATTGCCCTAACTTCTCTAGATATACTGTGTAAAACCTCAGCCTGAGGCTTCACTTCAGGCTTTGTTGTTCCTGTTACATGTTCTCCACCCCGCGCCAGAACCAAATTCTCACTCCAGCCCGGGGGCAGGTCCCACTTCTCTTTTATGTAAGTGAGAGAACAAGTCAGCTGCACCAGTGAGCCAGCAAAACCCACTTAACACTTCCCATCACGGTATCTACCTGCTAGCAGTTTCATGCCAGAACTGATAGCCTGCTCTGACATTTTCCTAAACTAGAGTTTTCCCGCAGTAAAAATACTCCAGGGGTGGCTCAGCATCACTTCCCTGAAGATCAAAGTATCAGCTTCAACGCTACTATATCATTTGATATTTCAAATCCATTTAAAACAATCTGAAAGCTGAGTAATAGAGAAATGTAGGGGTGTGCGCTCCTTCAGACTGCAAAACCCCACAGCAGAGGCCCTCCCAAGTGTGTTTGCAGCTCGCTCTCTCTATGACACCAACCATGGACCGCAGAGGCAAGAGCAGTTTTTGAACCTAAATAGGAGATGCAAATGTTGCAGCTCTCCAACAGCCTGAGGAGAATTCTTCATCTCAGTTTCCTCTCCCAGTCCTCCCTCCTCCTCCCCTTGCTTTAAAATAAACAGAGAAAAGTCTGAAACAGTAATTCAGTGCTAAACTGTGCCATTTGTGTCTGCTCTGCCCTCTCCTTTCTAAGGGATGATACAAGGGCTCAGCGATGGTGAGTCTCAGGAAGACTTAGTTGAATTCATTTACTGATGAAGAAATCTGGTAGGTTTGCCACACTGCTGCATGAAGACATGCTTCACCTTACTTCATTACATCTGAATTCTGGAGAAAGGAAAGTTTAACCTTAGCTCTGTGCGGACACAGGGGTGGCCACATAGCCCAGTGTTCCAACAACCCCTGAAGAGGAAACGAGTGGCCCTGAATTTGGCTGGTGCTGTTCAACGTATGGGATGCTGCACTCCAGCCCACGTGGCCCTACTCTTCTACCATCATTTCGTATGCTGGCCATAGAAGAGTCATACAACGTGTATCACTTACTATTTTGCTAGATAAACACACAACTGAGGAAGCTCAAGAAAACTCACATTCCTTGGTTTTCGTCTTTGTTGCAAAATCACAACCGATCATTTGGTGCCTGGGTCAAAGAATTAGGGTTGCCATCTTTTATACTTCTCCAGAAATTCCACTGTAGTTCATGCCGATGGAGAGCTCCAGTCACTTACTAGATAGCAGCATTATGAGATGAGTTTAAAGACTCATCTAGGGAAATTTTGGCCATGCTGTACATGAAACCCACCATTCCCCACAGCTGAATCACTAAGCGACGCTTCTTTATTTTGTAAAGAGCAGCTATAGTAGTTAAAGTGACTATGAATGAAGTTACCTTCTCACAACTGCAAACAGAAAAAAACCTCCACTGGCTGGATCTTCCCCAACACCATTACTCTCTGCAGATTAGTGAAAAACGTCACTCCATTTTTTCCGCAGTTCAGCAGTTACTTACACTTCCTTCTATTAATTTTTCCATGTAACCCCAATGCTGTGTTGCTGTCACATCAGCCAAGTAATGCCCTAGCACATACTTTAAGCCTGCAGAGGACTGCAAAGGGTGTTGTAGAGAAGACAACTTGTCTTTTGGCAGCTTGGATGTTCCATGGAGAAACATCAGCCATCCAGGTGGGTCAACAGTAACATCAGTGGCAACAGTCCAGGCAGTCATTAGCCCATTCTGGCAACCTGAAGTAGAAGAACTGCTTGTGACTTGGGACGTGCACAGAAATGGCAAATCTCTGCTAATGAAAGAAAAGGATAACAACGCTTGACGTCTTGCCTTCTCTAACTCATGAGTGACTACTCACACAATAATGAAGGTGGCACTCTGGAAGAGCTGCTTCAAGAGCTGTTGGAGCATATAGATGCCACAGTATGAGCAGGATTCTGCCTCTGATAGATCATTCATGAGGAAAACAGACTGGGCATTCTTTAAAAGGACATTGCTATAGAGCCAAGCATCTGATCTGTTCATATTATATTTGTCTGGGATGCAATGAAAACAAAATACTCACATCTTATGTATATACTATATGCAGAGAGAAAAACAGATATCTCTACAGGCATAGACACACATGTATACACACGCAGACACGCATGTCTGTCTTCTCTCATATACAGAAAGAACTTCAGAGCCAGACGGAATTAATCATTAGAAAAATGAAGACTTCCAAGTTCATCACCTTTATATGCACAAGCACAGCAGCTGCAGACTCATTAGGCCACTATAAAGGGATCCAGATGTTCTTCCTTGACAGAATGAGATGGGGGGGGGCTGGAATCAAATGGATGACAGACTATGATCACCAGATTATGATCACCATGCATCAGCCCAGAAATCCTTTGCTACATTGCAATCATTTACTTTAAGTAAATGCATCACAGAAAGGCACCAAAAGAGTTAATCAAAGGGCTGCTGGGCCCTAAAAAAAGAAACTCACTGTCTGTTTATTCTTACTCAGCCCTCAGTAACTGTAGTGCTGTTGATCACATCGCATTTTAAGACTTGGTGATTACAAAAAATAAAACCTATTTGCCTACTTGTCAAGCAACTGTATTCGATCTAGAAATCCCTAAGAGACCATAAAAGAAACCTCCATTCATATTTTCTTTCTATGCCATATTCATATTACAAGAATGCTTTTAAAGCACTTTCAAGTGCATGATTTCCTATTTTAATAAATACTTAGCCCCTTCTTGCTGAGGAAAATGCTGCAACTCTTGCTCTATGAAACAAGCAATATGAGCAGGTAGGGAATTGTCTGGTTAGAGTTTCTCACTAATTGAAGGTCTCACTGGAGGTATGAGGGGGAATGGAAGAACCCTTACTCTACCTATGGACAATGTCTAACTACAGGTGCAAAGTAAAATAGGAAACGAAAAAGGGAGAAAAATCCAGTTTCTTATAGTTAAAATAATGGGAGCCGGCACTGATAATTACCCACTGGAACATGCTTATTCATTCCAGTGGTAAGTCTGTGTGTTATATGTCAGTTCAGTAAGTACCACAGGAAAGTACAAGGCACAGAACACAGCCAAGTATATTTTTCAAATATTCAATGTCTAAAGATCATTGGGGAGCATGGAGATATTATTGGAGAACATTTTAAAGGGTGAACTCATACCTCTTATGTCTTCTACTGCAAGGTAAAAATACATATGAAATACTAGCAGCCTCTCTGTTCAGTTCTTAGCCTGCTTGAGCTTTTATTTTCACTCTCTCTGTGCTGCTTTTAACTGAGAGGTTTGGTTTAACCAAGGCTAGATCCTTCAAACTCTCAGACTACGTAAGGCACACTCACGCTATCTTGTGCGCGTTTGTTGTATCAGGACCACTGGCTGCCAATTCTGCAATGAAGGCAGACCCCCGCGCTGGCACAGACAGAGTACTCATTGACGGCCGCATCCTGTCACTTTTGCTCAGCCTGATTAGCACCTTACTCTACCAGCAGTATCACCAAAACCAAGAGGAATAGGGAAGCAATAAAGAGCTAGTGATCGAAGGCAGCAGGATTTGGCTCTAAAGAGGATGCATACAACTTTTGAGACAAATGGTTTGTCATGTCTTCCATCAGACTAATCACTAGGCAAACACACCCACAGTACTACCCAAAGCAGGAACAGATTGGTAGCAAATGAAGAACTATCTCAAAACAGCAGAGAGTAGAAAAGAAAGCAGCAAGTCTTGGGAAAACTCTGCCTCCTTCATAGGGAATTAAAGGGGGGAAAAAATGACGCCTCATCTTCATTAAATGGATAACCCGTGTGCATTTCAGATGTAACTCCAGCCTGACTTTCCATCCCATGTCATGCCTTTCTTTGCAGAAAGATCTATGACATACAGGTGCCACTTCACCCCTAGCTGATCCTGAGTGTGCAGGTGCCCTAAAATGTTGGACTTCACAATGAATGTTGCTGATGTTGCTATTTTACTCTTTCGGTCATCTATGACCTACTTATAAGCCCCTCCGACAGCCAGCACTTCCAGCACCTTCTACATGGACGCTATTTTTAGAAAGCACACTTTATACTTACACTTACATCTGTCATCAGGAGATCTATGGCCAACATCTTATTTATGCTACTGTACTTTGACACATTGTCAGGCCTGCATTTCAGCTGAAGTTTGATGCTACGTTGAAGGTCATGTCTTTGGTAGGATTTGCACAGGCACTCTTCTAATGCAGGCTCTGAACACTGATCCCACCCAACTCCAAGTGCACCGTCTAGGGAAGGAGTCACCGCTACCTTGCCACTCTCCCAGCACCAGAAGGGCAAGTGAAGGAAAAGACCAAGGGCTCTCTTTTAAACAGTAAAATGTGGTGGGAAGGGCTAGAGCAGTGTAGCTCGGAAGAACTAGACCTGACTTTCGATTGCCTTTGAACCTTTAATCAGGACTGACCAGACATGAAGCTTTCTTTATAATTAAAAGCATATTTTAAATATCGCAGAGCAAAAAAAGCAAGCCTAAGGGAAAGTTACACAAAATTTGTCAGTTTTAAGTAGAACATTTTCCTTTCTACAGAAAGTGCAGTCCTTTCCAGAAGTCTCACAAGAGGTGGAGCAGGGCACTCGTCACAGCTGAGTGCAAGGCACAAATCTGCCTTTTCTTCAAGTAAGATTGGTGCAATGTGGCCGTCCATTGTTATTGGTATAATTTGGAGAAGATCTGGGCTCTTCCCTTTGTATTTTGCCTTGAGATTGCCATGTAAGGCTAGACATAAGCCAGCAGGTCATACAGAAAAACTGAGAGGGGTCTTTCATTTACTTTATGCCTGTAAGCAAACAGCTGAGTGCCTCTTTGAGACAAAGAGGTGCCTCCAGGAATGAGTTATGCTCTTGCAAGGAAAAATACGGGGTGCTAGAGCAGATCTCTCTACTCTGAACCCAGTCTCTGGCACGCCTGTCACAGCCATCATCTCCTTAGCCAGGAAAAGGAGTAGCAGCCCCAAATGCCTCGCACGGTGAGATACGTCCCTCGTCCTGCAGCCACTGCAGTGACACTGCTGCCTTATACTCTTCCGAGGCCAGTAAATAAAGGACAGTGCAATCTGTGACTGCTTCCCCATAAAACATACACGCAAAGCAGAGATATGTGAGCTGCAGCTCTGATGGAAAGACCTTATGCCCTCTGGGGTGAAGAGGAGCTCTTCTGGCTCCTGGTTTGAATGCGATAGCTTGTGTCAGGCTTCGCAGGCTGCCTGATCTGCTTGGGAAGGGCTGGCCATCAGGAACCCTCTTCCCCTGTCTTGTTAAGCACATTTTTTCTTAGTTTTAACTTCAAATACTTTGATTTTTTTTTCCCCTCGAGCATGAGTTCAGCAAAGCATTTGCTGAGCTATGTAGCAGGATTTGGTACAACCAGATCTCCCTGGGATAAAAAGAGGAAACAGAAGTCACCTGAGCACTGGAGATACATGAGGACTGTAAACCCTGATGAGAATGGGCAAGTCAGCCTACTTGAGTAACTGGAATAGCGAGGAGACAAAATTCATGCCAAGTCCGTGGTATGGTTGCATTTTAAATAAAACTGTATGTGTTTCATTGAAACTGAATCCCCAGAAAGCAAGATGTTTTTAATGTGGATAATCTGTGTGCCCCACACGTGTCTCCTGTTCGTGACTCCTACTGTCATATGGCCACTGAGGAGGATTACAGAAAATATCGCTAAGTACAATATTATCTGTGTTGTTCCTTTTGAAGGAGGGAAAAGGTGAGTCTTTACAGCTCCTTGTAGGTGCCACGGCACCTTGTTTCAGGATTGTCTGTCTGCTAAGGGGATCTGGAACCCCAAATCTCATGTTTTCATGAAGAGCTAAAGCATCTTCCAGAGGAAATAGCACTGCTTACATCTTCACAAATGGGTAGATGAGCCCAGGGGCTGCTCCGAGACCAGGAGAACTGTCATTCTATGTTATGGGCTAGCAGGAGAGGTTTAGGGAGAGCCTAATATTTCAGGGGCAGGCAGGGACTCCAAGTGTGCCCAGACCATCAGAGGTCTTTCCTAGGGCCTTCTTTGGTGAGCCCCAATACATTTCCTAACAGAAATCTGACCTGGTCCACACCAAAGGACAGAGGACAAGCAGGTCCTGGGACAAGTCTGGACCTGGGACGAGGGGTGCAGGCACGGGTTACCCAGTCCCAGGAGCCTTCTGCAATGCAGGGGGTGGCCAGCCACATCCTCAGCTGCAGAGCAGATGCAGTTATTAGCCCCGTTTCCCAGGGGAGGAAAATGAGGCAGAGAATGACAGTAAGAGCAGCCATCCTGGATCAGACCAAGAATCCATCTAGTTTTATTTGGTACCCCCTACATTTTTGTGTTTGGGAATTACAGAGCGGCAATAAATCTACCCATAGGATTTTTAACCATACCGATAATTCCAGTTACAATTAGCAGGCTTAGAAATCAGTACAGAAAGGACACCAGGAACTGTTTTGAAAGACTAGTTTTGTTGCATTGCCCAGGATTTCAGAATAAGTTCTGTAAAAATATGCAGACTTAATGCCTGCTCATTTCTATGCAGTTCTTTAATACTATACTATCCTGGGTATAGAAACAACTAGACAGCATAACTCGAACCTGCAGCATAAATCCCGTGCTCAGTGCTGCTGCTGTCTGGCGATGAGTGGATGTGGCTGACGGAAAGAGGCAAGATTTGCCTCTAACCACTTAGGCCTTTTCCTGGTTGTCACCATTGAACCCTCGCCTCCCCCTCAGATGACAGGTTATGGTAACTATCATGCGCAGGACCCTGTAGCCTGGGAGCTGATGTGCGTGGCTGCTCTCCTCTTAGGGAATTTAACAGCTGCGGGGTGACACAATGATCTTCATGTAAATCATCCCCTGTAAAAATAAGGATGTTTCATCCAGTTTTTTGGAAAAAATGCAGCCCATTTTAGCCATGGCGATTGTTTGGATGGCTGAGAAGGTTTCTTGTGTCAGGCCCATGGGTGGAAGCGTGGGCAGAGGTGGGATTACAGGGTATTGTTTCCACTGTTCCTGCCTGCAGCATAACCTCACCACGGACATCCCCCTGTGCATGGATGCTTGGCTGAGCAGCATCCCATAGGGATCTCGGTTCAATCTCTCTGTAACGCTGATTAAATTAACGCAAGTGTGCTCGATCAAACCACCTCTCCTTTGCTCCAGGTGGCCAGTCTTCATCAAAATCCATTCCCCCCCCAAATTCACAGTCAGCATCTGCATGCAGAAAACCACGTCCCTCCTCCACACTCATGCCTCAGCATGCAGCCCCAGGGACAGTTTTTCCCCATTCTCTAAAGGACAAAACGTTCAGGTGCTGGCAGATCAGGAAAAAAAAAAGAGAATGCTGAAGCTGAGCATAAAAACTGTGTTAAAGCTCATTAAAACTTTTGGCCCTGCCCCCTTTCCATATCATCCAGCACTGCAACAGCTACATCTTCCCCAGACACGTTTTGCAGGCAGGAGGAATTCATGTCATTGTAGCACCATGAATTATTGATTTTTTATAGCATCTTATGACACAGCGCGAATGACATCATACCCCTGAGAAGCATTACATTTTCACCAATTTCTTTGTCTCTTTTGAAAGGCCATACTGTAAAAATATTCACTTGGAAGAGATGTCATGGGAGAGAGGGACAAAATCTGCCTGCCTGGTTTAAAGTCTGGGTTTCCCTAGAGCTGGAAACCTTTTTGAAATGGAATTGCATCATGCTAGAAAATAAACACCAGGGGATTCAAAGGCCAAGACATAGGATTACCAGCTGGAGATCCTTTTGTGAATCCCATAAACACTTTACAAGGTGGGCAAAGCTTGCTGTCCTCCTCTGCTGTATGACATTTCACAGCTACATTACATCCCCAAATATCTACCCAAAAGGCACTGAGGCTAAAAAGCCAAGCACCCAGAAAATTGTTTGGAGGGAGAAATTAAGGTAATCTTGTCTACTATAACAGAGTCTTTAAGCCATGCTATTTTTTTTCCTAGCCTCTGTTTTGTTCAATAAGGAGGTATTGAGTCAAACCTTCCTCTTCTCCCACACACCAACCACCCCATATCTCATCTACCAACTGCTGTGACTGTTCGCCCGTGGTGCCCTGCGCCAGGTCTCTTCAGTGAGATTCAGCAGGATGCAAGCACCCAAGGAGATCTCTGCCCTTCAGCTGCAGAGGGGCACCAGTGGGTCACCCCGTGACGTCCAGCTAGCAGAGGATGCTAAGGCCCAGATCTTCACACTAGGCTCTACAGCTGCTTTCTGGCAGTTGAGGACAAAGGCTCAGCCCCATTTCAGACTGTGCAGAACATGCTTTGGTGCTCAGGTCCTTCTGCCCTGTTCTTTCCTGGCCTCTTTCTAGAGCAGGTCTTTTACCCTCTGCCTCTCACTTGCTGGCTCCTTGCTCATCTTGGCTCTTTTTCCAGGCTGAGTTTTGCCCCAACACACTTGGCTCACTTCCAAGCCCCTCCATTTCCTCCAAGTTCACCGTTCCTGTGCCACTGTCCTCCTTCCCCCACCGCATCCCAGTCTCAGTGCCTTCCCCGCCAGGTCCTTGCCCACACTACCGCCACCAGTCTTCCTAGAGGAAGTCTTCGCCCTTCCTCGAATTTACTCTCAGCCTATAGCTTTGGCTTATAAAAAAAAGAAATAAAAAAGCGATGTTTTGGGGTGCTTTTTTGAGACCTTTTCTTGGGTAGTATGGCAGGCACAGGCAGCTGCAGCTGTCTCTCAGCCAGCACCGCACGAAATAGCCTTGCCTTTATCCTCAAAGGTTCACATGGGGGATATCCTGTAAGCTGGCATCCCTTCAAGTCACTACCAATAATAGGTGCAATGTATTCCCCTTCCCAGGGCGCTGCACATGGCCAGGCATGCTGGGGTCTACCTTCAACACGAGAGGTGGATCCGAGTTCAGCCGTTCCCCAGACCAGAGGAGTTCTCGTTTTAGCAGCACCAGCCAGCGCTCCCACCGACTGCAACAGCTGCAGAACGAGTCCGCAGGAGCTGCGCAGGGCTCTGATGGGCATAATTAGCATCACTCAGAGCACAGTGCTCTGTACTGCGTATCCCAACGAATGCGAGGTACATGCTGGGTCAGTGCTTAGGATTTGGGGAATCTACCCCCACAGAAAATTTGAGCATTTTCTAACCTGTGTATATGGCATATTTCACCCAAGAAACATATGAAATATTGGCTTTCCAACTAATCACTTTTAACCATCTCCATTGCTATGAAGCAGCTGTGAAGGCGTCTGGCTGGACTATGCAAGCCCACACATCAGGTGTTTGTTCAGCTTTGAATCCACAAACACAATATAAAAGAAGCAGTTGAGGATTAAAAGGAGCATATCCCTGCAGACAACAGAGAATTTCCCTTAAGTGGCCAGATCACATCCTTTTCTTTCTCCCTCCACTCAGTTTCCTTGTGCAGACAGAAACAAAAGACCTCATTTCTCCAAGCACTCTACTTCTGGATTTGGCAGAACACAAAAGCAAGAACCTCCATAATCCAACAGTCCATGTTTTTTTCCCAAAGCTGATTTTATTTTGAGGTTTGACTTCCAAAGCCCCTAGTGTACTCCTTGTAGGCTACAGTGTCTTGGGAAAAACTTTTTTTTTTTTTTGAGAAACTCCTATAAGCATCTACAAAGTGTCTCTGTCGCAGCGCTCTCTTGCCAAGCTACCCACAGACAACCTGACAGCTCGCAGGTTGCTGATTGCCCTAGGTCCTCTGTTTGTGATGCTGACTAGCACCGTTTTGTTATTTCCTTGTCGTCTCCTGCATGTCTTGGACCATTCTGTCTCAGACTGTGGAGTTTCTTGGGGGGGGGGGGAGGGTGGGCATGTTCGTCCACAGAGCACCCAGCACTGCCACGCTCTGGGTACGAAGCAGGCAGTGACGTTACATCTCCTCCCCAGGTTTTGCATGGAAAAACTATAAGGGAACATTGCAAATGTTCATTACTGCAAAAGTGACACCTCTCCATCAATATATTTCATGTTTCATATTCAGTTCCATCGGAGAGCTCATTGACACGGAGGAGCAGGTAACAAACCGCTGTCCTCTTAACGTCAGATGGCATAGCGGAGCCGGCTGGCTCCCAGGAGGGAGTGTTACGCAAAGCAGCTCCCATCTTACCTGCGCTTTGTTATCAGAGCTGTCTGCTGACACTGCACCTGCTGCTTCTAAAACGTGGTAGAGGAAATCTTATAATATACCCAGCTATTACATTACAACCCATGTGGCATGTAGCGAAGAATTGCACAAAGCCCCCAGCGACAGATTGCTAAGTTATAAATAGGTGCAGGACCTACATAACTGGAGTGACTTGTAGCTGCAGAGCAGGGCTCCAAATTAATGACATTTATGAAGTTTCTTGCTGCAGCTGGCTTGCTGGCTGCTGAATAACTGGCTCTGCAGACTGGGCAGCAGCAGCTTCCCTCCAAGTGCTGGCAGAGAAAGGAAGCCAGTAACAGGCACATCCAGTCAAGGAAACTTGGTGGAACATGCGCAAAAAGAATTGAAGGCATACAGGTAGGGGGAAAATGATTTTCTGTAAAACTCTCCATTTCCAGGGAGTGTTATGTTCACAGCATAGCCTGTATGCAATACCAAAGCTTGTATTATTTATCCACATAAAGACACGCAATGAGATAGTCCCAAGAGCAACTTGAACAGAAAATGGAGTTTGATCTACTTACTCAACCCAATTATCATTTCATCTGCCTGCTCACATGGTTCTGCTCCTCCTCATAGGTGATTTAATTAAAAAAGAAAAAAAAAGTGATTTCTCCATGGAGTTTTAACCATGTTTATACCATTGTTTATAGCAGAAATACCCACTCCCAGGAGAAGCGCATTTGTCACCCCCTGCACAGCGGCGTGGCTGGGAGAGCAGACCTGTTCCCTGCACCCAGCTGGGCCCATTGGCTGGGAAGCCACCTACTCTATAATCGAATGGTTTGTTTTCACATGAAGGGTCGTTAGACACTGAGCAACAATTACATCTACTGGATTCTTTTTTTTTTTTACCAGAATAACAAAAACAGAATGTTGTTTTAAATATCAGTATTATCACATTTCAGAGTTTATAATCCACTAAAATACAGATTATTTTATGCCTGATGAGCTGCTTCCAACACACACAGCACAGCATGCTAACTGACTGGCAGAAACTTTCCTTGGGCACACTCTCACCTCAAACAGCATACAGTGACTGAACTAGTTTAACCCTCCCTTAAAAAACAGAACCAAACCCACCCAAAACCCCACTAAACTAACTTAAACCAGCTTGTATTTACTGTGAGACAACAGCAAGCCAGCAGATGGCTATGACAGATCAGCTGAGCAGAGGCAATCTGCACTTTTCCAAACCTTATGCGATACAACTTTATATTTTGGCTGACGTTATAACACCTTTGTAACTCTAAGAGTTTGCAATAGCATTTTCCCTTCACTGGATGCATCCCTCTAAGCCGATTCTCTGCCCAGGGAAAGTAGACATTTATACTGGCATAGTTAGAAATTCTTAGATGGGATTTGGTCACATTATGCTGTGTGCATACATATTTATCTTCCTGGCTATAGTCCATATCTTAATATTCTTGCCCTGAAATACTGATTGTCTAAATAGCATGCCAAATACACTCTGGTTTCTAAGAAAGTCTTTCTTAGGCATTTAATTTTCATATATGTTACTCAGGGACTATAGATAGCTGAATCATGCACAGAGATTTCCCATATGCCATGGATACAGGCACTGCAAAAGGCAGGTAAGGGTACATAAATCTCTTCAAGCTTATGGGACTTACTGACTGGGTAATCACAGAATCACTAAGGTTGGAAAAGACCTGTAAGATCATCAAGTCCAACCATCAACCTAACACCACCATGCCCACTAAACCATGTCCCGCAGTGCCATGTCCACGCATTCCTTGAACACCTCCAGGGAGGGTCACTCCACCACCTCCCTGGACAGCCTGTTCCAGTGTTTCACCACTCTCTCCGTAAAGAAATTTTTCCTAAACCTCCCCTGGCACAACTTGAGGCCATTTCCTCTTGTCCTGTCACTCGTCACTTGGGAGAAGAGACCAACACCCACCTCACCACAACCCCCTTTCAGGTAATTGTAGAGAGCGATGAGGTCTCCCCTCAGCCTCCTCTTCTCCAGACTGAACAACCCCAGCTCCCTCAGCCGCTCCTCATCAGACTTGTGCTCCAGACCCCTCACCAGCTTCGTCGCCCTTCTCTGGACACGCTCCAGCACCTCAATGTCCTTCTTGTAGTGAGGGGCCCAAAACTGAACACAGCATTCGAGGTGCGGCATCACCAGTGCCGAGTACAGGGGCACGATCACCTCCCTACTGCTGCTGGCCACACCATTTCTGATACAGGCCAGGATGCCGTTGGCCTTCTTGGCCACCTGGGCACACTGCTGGCTCATATTCAGCCGGCTGTCAATCAACACCCCCAGGTCCTTTTCTGCCAGGCAGCTTTCCAGCCACTCGTCCCCAAGCCTGTAGCGTTGCATGGGGTTGTTGTGACCAAAGCGCAGGACCCGGCACTTGGCCTTGTTGAACCTCATACAATTGGCCTGGGCCCATCGATCCAGCCTGTCCAGATCCCTCTGCAGAGCCTTCCGACCCTCCAGCAGATCAACACTCCCACCCAACTTGGTGTCGTCTGCAAACTTACTGAGTGCGCACTTGATCCCCTCATCCAGATCATTGATAAATATATTAAACAAGACCGGCCCCAAAACTGAGCCCCAACTGACTGGCCACCAACTGGATTTGACTCCATTTACCACAACTCTCTGGGCTTGGCCGTCCAGCCAGTTTTTTAACCAGTGAAGAGTGCACCTGTCTACACCATGAGCCGCCAATGACCTATTGCAGGAGCCTTCATGCCACCTACATATTTGTATCATATTTTATGCGATCGTGGATATTACATCATACACACGCAGCCCGATCCGTTTTTTTGGAGTACCCCAAATTCTTGGCTGTGAGTCCCTCCATTGGCAGAAAGTGCCCTACAATGGACAGTGTCTTAAAAACAAATATAACAAATCCTTGGTTTCCCAAGTAGTCAAATACTAAAGAGGCTACAAACCAACTCAGTCTCACATCTCTAGTCTAGCAGAGAAATTGTGCTTCTTTTCCTTTCCATAGCCTTTTCCCTTTTTCTTGCTTTTAGTCCTCTTTTAATGTCAAATCCTTTCCTCTCTATACCCTCCTTGCCCACAGTTAATCCTTTTACCATTCTCTGGATCCTCCCAGCACAACCCCACCCTATTTCTTTTTCTACTTCAAATTCAGGCTCAAATACCTGATCCTCTTTCTTTCTCCTTTCCATTTTCCTCCTGGCTTCCCCAGAAATGTTTTTCCTCTTGAAGGACCCACTGCTTTCAGCTTCCCAATCACCTCCCAAAGCCCCACCACACATCTCCTGCCCTCTCCAACCCGCCTGCCCTTGGCTGGGTGCAAGATGCCTAGTAAAGGCCAGGACATTTTTATTGGGTATTTTGAGTCGCCTACCAACTTCGGCTGTGTCCAGCAAGTTGTGTTAGAGGAGACGGAGCGGAGCTTGGCATTGCACACAACGAGGGTGCCTGGAGGAGCTGTGCTGTGGGCATGCTTGGTGAGCCGTCCCAGGAGCTGGGCACACCAAGCCAAGTACATCACTGGGCTTGTGAAGCCAACACACAACCTGTGTTCAGAAAAGCTTAAATGCCCGCTGGAGGGCTGACAGGCTAAAGCTTGCAGTGTTAATGGCTGGCCTAAAAATATCCCTCTGGGAATTCAGAATGCATGGCATAATCACTGAACTTCTGATTTCCAATAAAGTCGGAAGGTGTTTTATCTATAAAAAACACCTGATCTCATGAAAGTTTTCAAAGAAATCTTCTGGCAGTTCCAGCTGTTACTGAAGTGCTTTAGATTAGGTTTCATACAGAAGGTAAGAATAGAAATACACAAACCCCAACCCTTTCCACAGCAATAACACCTGCAGTGTCCCATGACAAATGTCCTTCAGCAGCCTCAGCTCCTCATTCAATTCCTGCGCATACAACAAAACCGCCGGCGATCGGGGATTGGGAGTTGTGGAAATATCACGCAAAGGAATTTTTGGAAAGGCTAGGACTGGGCAGAAAGAGTTTTGCATCCCGACTTTCCCTGCAGCCGGCAGCATTGCCTGGCAGCGGCCAAGCATGTCCTGCAGCGGCTGGTCCTTTCCCTCCCTGTAGCTCTCTGGGGAGCGGCTCTCAATAGCGCAACAAGGAGCTGAAGATAATGAAACTGTTGGTCATACAGTAGGTTAGAAAAATACCTTTTAGCCTGCTAAATCAATGTAAGGCATCAAGCAGCATTTTAGACACTGGGATTAGAAAACTTGACCCTATTTCCAGTTCTGCCACTCATCTGCTGCCTAAAGTTGGTGACTTGGCTTCCCTGCTGGTGACATTTCTCTTCTCTCTTCAAAGCCCTGAAGTGCTGAGAAAAGTATGCAATGAGAGCTAGTGAGCTGCTAAATGGAACTGATACCAGGAAGAAAGAAAGGAAGAAGTATTTCTTTCATTACTATTTGCCCTGTTGCTTTTAAGGCAACCTCATCTCACACATCTTGAAAAAAATGCAAAAAAGCTGAAGTGAAATTGTTGTCTTAATCTGCAGCTAAAATACTTAGTGGGAAAAAACAGCTCTTTCAGGAGTGATTGCTGCTAACATCTCGGTGAAATCTTAAGCAGATAGGCCCCAGTGAATAGTCCACCTCAAAAATACAAATCTATAATAATTTGGGCCTCAAGAAATGCGGGCTATAAATTTGGTAGCAAGAGCTGACAGAAAATGTCATGCTGCTCTGTGTAGGGAGGACAACTAAAAATAAAGCAATATCAAAGCAGAGATGACTGCATCATGCTCTCTGGACATTATTTTGATCTTTCAGTGCACTGGAAGTAAAGCTTATAAATTATAGATGTTATTGGGAGCAGCATGTAAATATCACAAGACAGAAACAGGTTATTAGAGAGAAAGTAAGGAATAAAGAAAGATGGAAAAAAAATTGAGACAGCCTGGGGAAAGCAGTAAAATCTGTTCTTGGCTACAACTGTGTATACAGAGAGGTCTTAATTGGAAGAAGTAGCTTCTTCTGTCAAATACGGTGCTACGTTGTCATTGACATTCCAGCAACAAATACAAATATATGAGTCAATGCTCTGAAAACATACAGGACAGATTAATGAGTCATTATCTGCTACAGACCTCCAAATCATGCGAGCAAACAACTTGACCAGCTCCTGAAACATCCCTCTCTAATATAGGTTTCTCATTCAGCATTACGATCAGGATTTCAGTGCAAGGATCTTGTTTTGGAGGTGTCAAACTGCCAGAACTAAAATACGCCCATATTTTTTAAATTATCAACAACAATTTCAACTATTTCCTGACTCAAAAAGGCTGTATCTTAACTCAATCTGGCAGATAACAAGGAAACACAAAACCAAAACAGAAACCAAGTGGTTACACTTTGGTACATAAGAGTGCTTTGGCTATTCATTTTGAACATCGCAAATGCACAGCCCAAACCACTGATCTAACTTTACTTCCTGCCATTTCACACAGCTAAAATTATTTGACAGTGAAATGGAAAAAAGACACATAAAAACATGAGTTATCATTATTTAAGGGCATTTTACTAAATAATCCAGAAATGAAGATTCTGCATTCCAAAAAACCCCAAACATTCAGTAATTTTAAAAGTCCTTGGCTTAAAGAAGAGAAGTGAGCAACTGTACACTTGAAACAACATCAAAACCCCAAGCTACAACACATAGCCAAATGCGGAAATTGTTAACTGATAATACAAATTTAAATCGAAAATAATAGATGATCGAAAAAAGAAACTGAATTTAGCACTAAATAAAGAGGACTGGGGTTTTCTGAGGATGCTAAGAAAAGCAAACGATACAGAACGAGTGGATTTATCAGTAGTAACAAAGAAAATATGGTAGTAGCCAATAGATATTTCTGTGCTACAGAAATAGGTAAAAGAGCATTGGTTCATATCATATGGTGAAATACCCCATGTTATAAAAATAACAGGAGACGGTTTAATGAAAGCTAATGCGGATTCAAGTTTTAAAAAGAGTCATCCAAAGGGTTGTTTAGATCACTGAAGCGGAATCTTTAAACCTTTGAATGTTGGGGAAACTCCAGGAGAGTACAAGAACATGTATGTCGTACCAGAGAGGCCCGACTTTGGCCAAGACAAGAGGATGGCTGGTGCGGGACTTCATAACAGAGGTAATATAGTTTTTACCCTTCTGCAATAGCTTGCCTTCTGGACCAAAGACCAACAACGATACAAATCCATGCGGCACACGCCAAGCGTCTCTCAACCTGGACAGTGGTCAGATCTTCAGCTGCAGTAGTAAATAAGGCATCATTTCCAAACACGGGTTTTTGTGGGTTTCTGTAGGAAACAGTCCTCATCTGGTGTTATTTACTACTTTTTGTCAGTGACCTCGCAGCACAAGCAAAATCACTCTTGATCCAGGGTTACAAATGACAGAGAGATCTGAAGACTAGTAAGTAAGGAGGACAGGCATTGATGCTTGGTGGCCGGAATTGCTGGTGAGCCGAGAACAAGAAAACAGCTCCAGCTCCAGGATAGCCGACCGAGCGGCTCTGTAGCCCTGAGGGAGGAACCTAGGCCACACTCCCTGGGGAAACAGCAACTTTTAAAAAAGGCTTACTTTTATGGCAATTATCAATCCACTGTGGCTTACTGTGATCAGTATTTTTAAAGCATGCAAACGGGAATATCAAGAAGCCAAACAAATTCTCATTTGGCTCCGTTGCAACTACTGCTGTGCTCCATTCTGGTATCCACATGCCTAGAAAGCAGCTGAAAAAACGTGAAGGGATCAGTGAATAATGAAAACAGTTAAAGAATGAGGGATGTACACCATTCAGTCTATTTAATTCATGGAGAAGAACATTACAAATGTTTTCATCATAGTTTAATCACCAACTTCCACGATTGCCATAACTAATGACTCTTATATTCAGCAACCAAAAATATAGCCGGAATCAATCGATGGAAGATGAAGCTAGGCAAATTTGTCCTAGAAATAAAACACAAAGCAAGAATGGAATATGTATCCCACACCTTGTGACTTCCCTTACCAGGAATCTTAAATCAAGAAAAACAAATATCATCATCTGAAAGCTATGCTCCAGATCAACTCTAAAGTGGACTTTGTGTTATAGTTAACTCCAGGGAATCGTTATGACCTTTGCAACACTTACATCTCTATGTATTTGGAGAATACATCTCTATGTATTCTCCAAACAATTCTGCTTGCAATCCTGAAATTTAAAAATGCAAATTAATGTAATTCACCAAAACATACAGTTCTAATCAATTTTGAGGCTTCTGTGCTATCCCATGACCTCACAGTAGCTCCATATGGATATATCTTTGTACATCTATTATGCTGATTGCTGAAAGAGTAGTTTCTTGGAAACAGCAGAAATCAGCATTAGAATTCAAAACTTGGCTCAACTCCACCTCAGCAACACTATCTGAAAAGGCCAAGGCAAAAGAAAAAGGTGAACTGACACACATCATAAAAATGGCCTTTCTACTAGTCTTCAATATGTTTTGAGAGCAAGTGGGGCAGATTTTTGAAAGCACGATGCCTCTGAAGACAAGAGGCCCCTCATGAGTGAGACTTTGGTCCACGGCTAGCAGTTGGACCGTGCCATGAACTTCAGCGGAGTTAGTCCCAGCACCCTCTGAGCTGCCCTGTCCTGCTTCCCCACACCACCGGGCCATGAAGCTGCGTGCTTGTGGCAGCATTGCTATCCATTCCCCCCGCTCTTGCAGGTTTTAACTGCCGAAATGCATTTGCCCACATCCCCATTGTTCCCTACAAGGGTGTAATAGAGCATCTAAGCTGGTAGACCCATTTTGAGCTCTGAAACCCTCCCTCTTTGCTCCGTGTTGATGGATGAAGCATAAAGTGGGAGACATCCCACTTGATTGTGGATTTTCCCAGCAAAGTGATTTTTTAAGGACAAAGATCTTCTGGTGACTGGGAAGCCCGGGAGCAACAAGCTGTGCACCTGAAAGCCAGGCTGTATATTAACCCGTTTCTTGTAGCCTGGTCACACTTAAATTACAATCCAGCAGAAATGGTAACATCAAGAAAATGCTGGCAATAAAACTTCCTTCTTTCTGTCCCCTAGCCAGGCTGTGGTTTGTGCTGGGACATCTCCTTTTCTCCAGAGGGAATCCAGTGTGCCAAAGTCCAAACTGGCTTTATTGTGCCAGTCTGCCCAACTCGGATTCTGCTCTGCCAATAAATCTCTAAAATTTGATATTTTCTTTTCTCGGGTACCTGAAGGAGATCCCTAATCTCGCCTGAAACCTAAAACACACTCGGGGCATTTCTGAGAGCTAATGGCAAGCCCAGGGTTGCTGTGATTGATGCTTTGCCACCTCCTCAGCTCTGATGAGCTGAACACTTGGCTCTCCAGCAAAATGAACTCATCCTGTTGCACAATGTTCATTTTCCCCACCCCCAAGGTGAACAGTGGGGGAAGAATTGCTGCCTGTTGGTGGGAATTAGGGCACCCTAAACTCGAGCTAGGATAAAGAAGCTGCAGGAGAACTCCAGAAGCCTCCTGCCAGCTGTATCGCTCACTCCTAGCATTTCCCCAAATAAGCCATTAACACTTTGTGTCTCGCTTTAGTTATCTCTGAAACACAACTAGAAGGTGCTGTGAGGAATAATGAAAAGCACGTATCAAAATGCACAAGGCTGTCTGATGCACAAGTTATTTAAGTGCAAAATACCCCTAGTTCGCCCCTAAATGTTTACACAACGCTATGTACAACTCAAGGACTCTCACAGAAAATTTATTGCAAAACTCATCACCTACTGCCTCAATGACTGTAGAGTCAATAAGTCATTCAAAGTCAAGCATGAAATATTCAAATGGAAATATCTTGGAAACAGCAGTCTCCTTAAAACATCAACAGCAAAACAGGTAATGATAAAGACCACAGGAAGATAAATTTTCACAGAAAGTGTTGTCCTATTTAAGCACCAGACTAGCAAAAAGTCAGAGGTAAGAGGGCTGGCAGAGAGATGGAAAGAAAGAACACACCATTTTCTGAAGGACAAGCATAAGATACAGAAAAAAGCTCTAGGACAGCCCATAAGATGACAGTCTGACTTCTGAAGGGACTTAGGCTGGCAAATGCATTTATTATTTTCTCTAATATATTGCATTCCTTGATGTGATGGTGGACAGAGTCATTTCATTTTGGAGCCTGAGAAAATGCTGTATATGTTTATCAAATGTTATCCGTAATTGCTACTGTCCATAACTGTGGTTATTCTAAGGAAGGGTGAATAAGCTACCTTGCAGGAGGAAAAGGGCTCATCACCAGTCCTTTGCAGGTGGACCAGCTCTGAGAAAGGGACGTGTCCAGAGCATGTCCAGAGAAGGGTGACGAAGCTGGTGAGGGGTCTGGAGCACAAGTCTGATGAGGAGCGGCTGAGGGAGCTGGGGTTGTTCAGTCTGGAGAAGAGGAGCCTGAGGGGAGACCTCATCGCTCTCTACAACTACCTGAAAGGGGGTTGTGGGGAGGTGGGTGTTGGTCTCTTCTCCCAAGTGACTACCGACAGGACAAGAGGAAATAGCCTCAAGTTGTGCCGGGGGAGGTTTAAGCTGGATATTAGGAAAAATTTCTTCACTGAGAGAGTGGTGAAGCACTGGAAGAGGCTGCCCAGGGAGGTGGTGGAGTCACCCTCACTGGAGGTGTTCAAGGAACGTGTGGACGAGGCATTGTGGGACATGGTGGTGTTGGGTTGATGGTTGGACTTGATGATCTTACAGGTCTTTTCCGACCTTAATGATTCTGCGATTCTGTGAAATGAGGATACACTTAGCAATTCCAGCCAGGCAATGCCTGGAATCAGGTTAGCGTCAAGAGCCAGAAACCATACAGAAAGAAAACCAGGAGGTGAGCATCTATCCTTCAAAAGTGCTACAAGGGCATTGCCAAGACAATGTTGCCGTTCCACTGTTACAGATTTGTCCATGGCAGATTTGTCCATATCTCTTTGTCCATGGCAGCCCCATGTCCCAGCCACAGTTTGCACCTTTTTGGGTCTCATTCTCTGCTGAAATAACTCAGCTGAGCATGTCTTTGAGTTGCTGCAGAAAATAAGTTACTAAAGCTATCATATAATTGTAATCAGTTAAAAAAAAAATTGTCAGGATTATTACTTGCCTCTAAAGGGATAATTGGAGATCTTAAAAATCAAGGCTTGACTGGCAGGAAAAATAAACTAGAAAACACGACTCTAATTGCTTTATTTCCATGTGTTGAAGGGAGAGCAGTGTCTTTAAAGGAAACTTTTTTACGAGGGGTAGGTTCACTGATACATATATGACTCGCTGTTACTGTAGGTCACATATGGACAGTCTGAACATCAAGGGTAGAGGTTTCATGTACACACCTAGCCTACTGCATTCAAGACTCCTTGGACAGTGCAAACAAAGTGGAATGGGCAGAGCGTGTAAGTGACTGCTGATCTCTTCTTGCCCTATTAGTTCAAGACCATCCATCATGTTGTTTTTTTCTGTTTAAAAGTGCATATACCTCTGTATTTTATGTGTATGCTGTTTCTTCTTAGCATGTGAATGCCTGCCATTCAGTCACTGTGAGTGATTTGCCATGAAAGACCCAGCAGACTTTTCTGTAGTCTGAAGCGGGAGAATCTTGTGAGAAGCTTGGGATTCCAGTCCCCATTTTATAGTGGTGCTTCTGCTGTGTTTCGGAGATGAGGAAGCGCTGTATTGTTTTCTAATAGACCTTGAGGCCCAATATGACAAAAGATGACCATTAGTAGAACTCTTCTCCAAATTTTTGTGGAGTCCCTCTCCCTGTTCTTGCTACAAAACCAGAACAGCCACTGCCATATTTTATATCCTTTGTACATCCTCTGATAGTTCAAGTGAATTAAGTGCCATTTTGGGCAAATGGCAAATACAGCAGTCAGCAAAAAAAAAAAAAAAAAAAAAGAAGCTTGCATCTTTTATATAAAGCTTCATTTAATGTCCTTTGAAATCAACGTAAAGCCTTGCATTGACGTCAGTGAGCTTTCAGTCAGACTCATACCACTGTAAATGTAAATGCAAGCTTTCCAGTAGTAGAACTCATGTAATAAACCACATTTTGATGTATTGAACAGTGCAATCAGACTTCCCTTTGATCATCCACAGCAATCTTCTTCTATGGGTTTTAAAGTGTGTTACAAAGGGAGGCAAGCATCATCAGCCTCAATTTACAAGTGAGAAAGAAGAGGCAGGAGGAGACAAAATGATTAGCAAGGCTGCCTAATACGTCAGTACAGAGATGAGAATATAGCACATGCTTCCCGAAACCAGACTAGGTCTTATTTTATCTAATAAGTCACACTGACAGAGGATCTAGTTTGTTAGTGTGATATCAAAACAATCCTCCCTCTTTATCTTCCTAGGCAGAGTTTTTAGAAGGAACGAGCTCCAAAAGCTTCAGACAGAAATTCCAATCGATACGAAGGTTAAAAATCCCCAATCAACCAAGCAAAAAAGACACCCCCAAAAGTCATAAACAAAACTGAAATGGTGCAACGTCCCTGTAAAAACCTCATGTGACCTCCCCATGATTTGAAATCAGGCTCAGGTCCACAGTGAAGTTTCACATATCAGCCTTACCTGTGACTGGGCAAAGGTTCATGGGAACTATAATTTGGGTATCTCTTGGCTCCTTTCTCCTCCTGGGGATGGGCTCTCTGACCAGACGACGCCTTCCATGACATACCACTGTGTCTGTTCTGGCTGAACAGGTCATCTCCATGCCTCATCGCATGTTCTCCTAAGAGGAGGTGGCCCCCCATTCCAGCCAGCTTGCCTTGTAGGGCAGCCACGGCTCAAATTTCCACAAAGAATTTAACTAGAGGTCAGAGAGGGCAATTTCTCTGTGCACAGCCTTAGCCTTGATCAGCTGTGGGGTCACCCGTCCCCACGTTCAGCTCCTGCAACAGTTAGTGGCTCCTCTGTGGGATTACCTGCATGATGGTCTACCCTTTGTCCACCAAAAACCTGCCATTGGGCTAGTCAGCTACGGCACTGTGCAGCACCCCACCTTGGGGACTGCCCATGGGCTGCATGCCCTCAAAGTGGGAAAAATATATAAATGACTAAATAAAAGTAAAAAAAGAAAGAAATATCCAGTTTCACAGTTGAAATTTTTCATATTGCTGTGGTCAGGTATAACAGCATGTGCTGATCTTACCAGCGCACAGGTGGAAAAAGGAGGAAAGTCTGATCAATGTGGGTTAGGTCAAGCAATCACATAATTATTCAGTTTTAAAAAAATAATATCAGAGTAGTTTAAATAAAGCACCTATTTAATATTTTACACATCATTTCCCCTGCTCAAAACCTGCAGCATTGCCTTGCACCATTTAGTCAGTCATTTGCAAGTAGTTTGCTTTCCCTAAATTTCAACGGACAGCATGAAGATAGCAATATCAGATTGCTTGCCAGAAATCCTCATCATTTATGCAGAGAAAAGCCTGATTAATTAATCAGTCTTTATACAAGAACAGAACTTAAGCACAGAAGAGGAAAGGAAAGCGGAGATACAGAGCCACTCCAAAAAAGACCCAGTAAGGAAATGCTATTTTTAATATAAAAGATTGACTGGTAGTGCAGTGTTCAAAGTCAGAAGGACTTAAAAAACTGTTTTCTATTTCTGTTAGCAGAGCAGTCACAGTTAGGAAAGCTGGAGCCCACTGCTGCTTGTGCATCAGCAACAAGCCTATTTATGTAAGCTGCCAAGTATTAATATATACCAAATAGCAGCGTGCACAGTTTGTAAACAGGCAGACAATGCCGGGGAGCCGAGGACACAAACACTTGCACACACTTCATCTCCTCTCCAAGAGGAGCGGGAAACACCGTGCATGGAACTACCTGAACTTGGCATTCAGAGGCGCCTCCGCAAGTCAAATCTGAAGCTGCCAGATAAATGTTCCCTCGGATGCATCCGTGCACATCGCTGTGACATCCTGTGGCGGGTTCAGTTAGTCTCAAGTGCTTGCTCTTACCTATGCTTCCCCCACGCAGCACGACAGCTTTTGTCCTTCCCCCCGCTGCCCAGCCGCGGCAGAACGGTGGGTGCAGGTGGCTGCTTCATCACAGCCTGCCGTGCTCAAGACTGGAACGAGCAACAGGGCGCTGTTTTAATCAGCTCCTGCGTTAATTAATATCTTTCTGACTTTTCGCACTTGGTGGTCAGCGTTGCACCCCTTTGACCATCTCCCATGCTGTGGGATGGAGGCAGCACCCCGAGCCCTCCTGTTAACTTTCCCCTGCGAGAGCACGGGTTCTGCCGGGGGACGTGGGGCACTGTCGCGCTGTTCACTGCACATCACATCACCTTTTAATATTTCACGCAGGGATCCAGAAACAGCGGCGCGTTTTTCTGTGTCATAGAACATATACCACATGGCCAAGCCACTGTTACAGCCCCCGTCTCCAGCAACCTGTCTTTCTCTAGGGTGCTCTTATGTTTAATCTTAAAATCCAGTCCCTCTCCTTAGGTATTTTCCATTCACCTAGAGGACCACGAGCAACAGTTTTTCCTCTGTGTCAGAGGAAAACCTTGGTTTTCGGTTTTTGAGATGTGCCTTGCCCCAGAAGAGGTCTCAGATGGCTTGGAGAGCTGGCTGGCAGCTTCACTGGCATGAAATACATGAAGATCCTTTATGAGATGGCATCTAGGATAACCCAGTCAGGTTGACTAGGTCTTGCCTAAGGAGGCCAAAATCTTAAACTATTTTAGAGTCTGTTGAGAGGCAGCTGGTGAACTAACAAAGTCTGGGGAGCAGCGCTGTGTCGCTTTCTCACCGGGTGGTGGTAACGGTGGTGATAGGGCCTGTTCACACCTCACGGATGAACAGTTTTTACATTAAAAAAAAGGCATCTGTATTTATTTGCAGCAGCACTTTCATAACAGCTGCCTGAAGCAATATTAGGACTGTGTCTCCATGGAATCTACTAATCACACATAAAATACATACGTTCTTCTCCTGGGACTTGTTAACAGGGCTGAGACCGCACTTCTTGATGGCTAGGTGGGAAAGGGAGCTTTGCCTACTAGAAAGGCTCAAGAATTGCTGCTGGAACAGGCTGTGATTTAATGCTAGGAAAAACTGTATCCCCTCAGTAAATGTACTTGGACTAGATTGCATGTAAGTAAACGCAGAAAAACCTTACTCACTCTTATGTCACTAATTCACACACCTCATAATTTGCACGGGGTGGGGGGAGGAGAGGAAAATCAGCATGCTGCTGCTTGCTGGCCAAAATATAACACTGATTCCTCACTACCCAGATTTCATTAATTTTCTTCAAGACAACAGCAGAGCATTTACTAACATACACAAAAAACGCACAGACCCCTGGAGGTATTTATTGCCTTTGCTCTTCGATACCTGCTATGTATAACTAGATTATGCGCAGGCAGATGCAGAGGCACAGCCTTTTTTGGTGTGCTACATTTTAATGGCCACAATGAAATGAAATTACGCCGGTGGCTGTTATTTGGGGGCATCATCCCTCTTTTCCTGTATGGTTGAAGCTCAAATATTTTACAGATCAGCACGTAGTCTTAATGTCAAGTCAGTCTTTCTTTGCGTCCTTGTGCATTCTCTGCTCTTGGAAAGACAGCACAGTCATTATCTCCTCCGCTTTTCCATCCTTCCCTCTACCCATAAACACTTCAGAGGCATTGAGTAATTCAGCCACTGCTTTCTCATAGCTGCCTCCTTACCCACTGTGAGAGTGTACTTTTAAATAAGAGCAAATAATGAAAGAGAGCCTTTGAGGAGGTAGGGGAGCCTGAAAGCACAACGTGTAGGGTCACTTGATCAGTAGGAATACGCATGCGCCGAGCCCCACATACCCCAACACCCATCAGATCAGCTGAGTCATACTCAGGGACTTGGTAAGCTTCCACTTCATGAAGCAATGGATGTGCTTTAATCACCCATTGGCAGTACCCAAAAGAGTGTCTGCATAAGCAGAGAAAGACAATTAATTAGTTGCTAAACCTTTCCCAGGAACCACATTACCCTCAGACTTAATGATCTCATCTGCTGGTTGCTGGCTTTGGGGTTCCTCTTAACAACTCCCGATTCTCCCGGTCCTCTTTCCCTGGGAGCGCTGCTTTTTTCATACACAGGCACGTAATTGTCAAGGTGAAACAGTAACTTCTACTCTGTTCAAAGTTATTGCTCCACAACTACACCATCATGTTACGAAAATGTCCCAGCACCCACAAATCTGTCTCGTTCCTCCTTAATTGGGCTCTGCAAGACTTTAGGACTACAGATAGCAAGAATGAACTGAAGAAACATATTCACTAAACAAGCCGAACCAGAAATAATTACCTAAAAGTTTCTAAATGTTCTTGCCCTTGAAAATTGTGCTACCAAGTACCTTGTGGAAAGAAAAAAAAGTAATGTCCTGACATTACTGCCCCGCCACTTTGCGTTTGGTGGGAAATGGCCCGTACCGTCAGTCCTGATGGGTCCTGCTCAGAGCAGCACTTTGACACAATACAGACATCGGCGTACTCATGCTGTGGAGCCAGAGGCAACCACGGCATTTCGATTGGCAACAGCACTGCTCTGCTGCCACGGACAGCAAGATCTCCTTCTCTAAGGAAAGGGGAAGAGGAAGACGAGGACTCCTCAGTCTGCGGTCATACTCTGTTGTAACCCTCCAGGAAAACACAGTATAAGCTTAGGGGAGCTTCAGCCTGCATGTTTACCTGTTTGGCCTCCACAAATCTGGGGAAAATGTGGATTCAGGATCATGAGAACCTGCAGGAACATGACCGATGCTCACAGCTCTGCCCAGCCGCAGCCAAAAACTGATGTTTTGCAAGAGAACGAGTCATTTTGGAGACCCTCCTGAGGAAGCCAGCTCATTGTTTTCTGAAAACAGGGCACTGGTGTATAATCAAAACGCCAAATGCAGATACTTGTGAGTAGCCCACACCTTTCCGTCACACAGCTCTAAGCAAGCTGTGTGTCCCCACAGCTGCCGCTTCAGCCACTTTTAGCAGTGCACACATGAAAACTGACACCAAGTTTCATGAGTTTTAGCCACACTGTAATTCACACTCCCCTGCAATTATTGTCATGTTATGATTTTAATTGTGATATTTTGATCCTGTTACATCTAATTAGATAAGACATGATTTTATGATGAGACTGTACTTCACACCAGTTGCTGGCTATTTAGCTTTATGTGACATCCAGTGTTTTATGAAGTGTAATTCCCTTTTAATTTCAGCTTTACTCCAAGTTCATGCCACATTTATAACGAAAGGCTGGATTTCCAAGTCCCTTTTTAAGCACCGGACTCAAGATCATTTCCAAGTCCCTTTTTAAGCACTGCGTAATGATTGCATCAACCCATCATTTCCTCTGATAGAATTTCTCATTCCCAACTGCCTACTTCCACCCTTTCCAGTCAGTTAGAAAACGCTATTTCTTGTGCAAGCCCAGTCCTAACCTATGTCCTCTTAACCAAGTCCCCTCCTTTATGATCAACCAGGGACAGATGTGGAGAGAGGACTGTGGTTCTGCTTGTTATCCAGAAAGCTACTTTTTAAATGTCTTAAATTTGCTTCATTCAAGATATTTAATTCAACTCTTTCTCATCCCAAATTTTATGCCACTCAGGAACACTATTCAGCCTTGCCTGGAGGCAATTACTATGTCCCGAGTTTGTTTCAGGATTTATGAAGAGGCTTCTATAGATTCTGGCAGCAGACTTGTTTGTTATTTTTAAGTAACATTCATAGACTGCAAGTAATCACTGAGGGCAAGAGTGTTACTGCCAAAGAACTTCATCCAGGCTGGCAGTAGCACTATATTGCTTTAAAATAAATAAAAGGAAAGGTAGCTCAGTTTCCCTGCCCATGCACATGGACCAAGAACAACAATGCCTTGAAATGAAAACTATGCAGACTGATCCGCCACTCATTAAATTGCTTATATAGTAAAAAAGCAGGGTTTAACGGGGGACTGCAGGTTCCAACCTACAAATGGGTTTTACTGATGCTGAAATCACAACTAACTGATGCATTTCACACATGCCACAGATCTCTCTCAGCTTTTGGAAACTACCTGGCTGGACTGGACTGGGTAAGTGACCTGACAGTGCAGATGGACTTACCCCATCACTTTTCTGCCGAGCCACCTGATCACCAGAAGCTACAGAGTTAACGCTCAAACGCAAAGCCAAATCAGTTTCTCAAGAAGAACCTTAAAGGCCATAATGCCCATTAGGAAGGGAGGAGATCACAGGAACACAGCGCTTCAGAAGTTGAATTTGTCAGGTCAGAGTAGCTTAGAAGCAAGAAATAAGGCTTACTTCTTTCTGACTTAGAAGTTAATTTTTCACTGAAATTTCAAAACCCAGTGTTGCTATCAGGATTGTAATGCAGTAAGGATATAAAAACCTCAACACAATTAAGGTAAAAAAATGATGTAAAGTACATTAGTAAAATAATTACATTCAATAATTACCTCCTTATTTGCATTCAAAAAGAAATCTTTTAAAGGATTACTGAATAAGCTTGAAATAAAATTAGTCAATCAACCAGCTCATACGTGGTTAGGATAACAGAAAGCAGGCTAGGTAACTGTTTGCGGAAGGTTATTTCTGTGGCATTCAACCTCAGGGTCAGTTAAATCAGATGAAGGAGCAAAGCTGAGAAAGAGCAAAATAAACAGCGTGAACTACTAGTAGTGGGAAAAATATGTTGTCGGTGGACTGAGGTGGGTCAAATTGTAAGCATGACCGATGATCACCACAATCCAAAAAAGCTGGTGCTAAACATGACAAAGCTTGAAAATCTGGGTTTATAAGTAGCCTCTTTCAAATAGGTAAACAGATTTTGACTTGAACTGCCAAAATTAGTGAGTAATTTTAAAAGCATGGGTACAGAGAGGCGGACTGATTTTGTAATCACTCCAACATTGTGGTTTTGATAACTAGACTGGAATTTGAACTTTCACTGATCTATTTTCTGGGTTAGAGTGGGGCTGATAAGAAAGTAAAAAGGACCATCTTTTCTGAGAAGTATTGCGTTCTGTCTGGAACAGGGTAATTGGGTGTTCAAAACATAGTAAGAAGGGGGGGATCTAGAAAAAAAAAAGATAGATATTTTTCTTTACAAATTATCTCTGTTACCATTTACAGAACGCAACCAGAACCTGGTGAGAGGAGCAACATGAACCAGGATCGTGGAAGGAGCATCAAAGCCTCTGACTCTCTGAGAGCTTCGGCTTCAGGCTGTGTTTGTAGGGCTTTCGAGATCAGGGGTTTGAGAGGGTTTCACTTTGCAGGAGCTTAGGAGCTTTGGGGACTTCAGCCCCAAGGCAGTAAAAAGGAAAATAAGATGCTTAAAAGGAGGTTTGCAAACTCATCAGTCACCTGGACTTTGGTAGATGTAAATGTAGAATCACCAGACTGTCTCTCTAGCTACATCACATCCCACCACCGAGTCTCACTGGGGTGAGAAATCATCTCTCTTGGAGAGCTGAGGATGCTCGTGCCCCCTTCGCCGGGCCACCAGCCTGGCAGGTGGGACACCTCAGCCGTATCCTCCATTTTCCTGGGTTCTGAACCTGCGTTTGCTCAGCTATGCCATGCTCACTATTTGGACAAGTTCTAACTGGGGTCTTCCAAGAAACCACAAACATCTTTCCCGAGGCCACTCTTCAGAAACATGCAGAAAATGCCATGGCACAAAGACCATGTGTCTCTTGCTTTCTTAAAGATTTACTCAAACTACTAATTGCACGGACACTTTTGAGGAAATTAGATTGCTAATGTTGTGATTACAGGTCTGTAAAAATTTTGCTAGCAACTTTCAAGAAAACGCCATAAAATTCTATAAAATAATTCAGAGGAGGCAATCCTAGTTTCATCCACGCAAAACCAAAACTGTGCAAACAAGACACGAAATTCTGAAATTTACATTTTAATAGAGAAGTGTTGCTGGAAAATTATTTGAAATTATACCTTTTACCTCATCAGGGGAATTACCTGTATGAAATGAAACAAATGCCCCAGTAGCTGTCCTGCAAACAACATGCAGATGCTTTTTAAAGAAATAAGAGGCAAATTACCAACTAAAGAGTATATATTTGAATTATCAAGATATTAAAATCCCCTTTTGGCATACTTTGCTTGCTTCTAACTCGAACTTAGATGGCAGCTTCTCCACAGGACTGGTTTCATCATAATTATGAACCATTTTGTTCTTTTTAGCACATTTTCAGCTAATTTTCTTATATTGTATTGCAGGTCTTTGTACCAGCTTTTACTGCTTGTTCTCTTTTATCACAGAGAAACCAACTTCAACATGTTGTTTTCTTTCTTTCACGATTTTCTTGACTACGCTAAACATCAAGCCTCCTTTAATTTAGCACCAATCATCCTTAGTGAATGCTGCATCTCTGAATGACCCAGGATAATTACACACAAAGGAATGGGGGCCACACAGCCAAAAAGACGACAGGAACGTTTTTCCATGAGATGAATTAAACGGTCTGAATAATAAAAGCCATGCGTCGCCTTCATCTCTACCCTGGTATTCAGGCATACCTTGGTTTCTTACTAGCATCTCGCAATAGGAAAAATATTCTTTCACTCAAGCTCAGAACAAGCACGGCAGTTCAGGCACAAGGCTGTAGGCACGGCCAAGCACGAGGAAAGCAGAGCTGAACAAGTCAATCATGGGCAACGTGAGGCCCTTGGCTTTCAAGCGTACGAACTTTGATACTCCCTACTTCTTGAATTGCTCTTTGGCAATTCAAAGCACTCTATTGACTTCAGTTGCATAATATTGTTTCACAAACATATTAATGTTCCTGCTCTCGTTAATAAGCATTCCTATCCCGTTACCACATGCAGCGTCAAGTGCTCTCCAAGTGCTTTCAGGGTGAATCCAGAGAAGTGCACTGGCATTTGCTCCTTAGGCCACAGCTCCTCTTTGAGGACCTCCAACATAAGTTCTTCCATCCACACTTTCTGCAAGGAGCACGGAGCCCCGAGACATAAGCAATTCCCTCCCCTCATTTTACAGGCGAGAATGCTAAGGATGAGAATTAAGATCACACTTCAGCACATAGATGTCTGCCTGCCCAGAAATAGGACAAGAAACAAGGAAACCTCCCCTGAGGTGAGATCCCAGATCAGGGAGATCAGCCCCTGCTGTAATCCCTGCACTGGATGGTGGCCAGCCTTGGGTAAGGATGTGCTCCAGAAAAGGGCTGAAGGAGCTCGCATCCCTCAGAATGGGAACACGGCATTGCTACAGCCACAGCACCACTCTCGACAGCATGGTTTGTTCTTGGTGTTGGCTTGGAGTCAACAGTTCCCAGGGATCCCAGCTGGGCTGGACCCTCACATGGAGATCCAACACTGAACACCCAGCTCAAACACATGCCTAGGGTCAACAGCAAAGGAGGAGTTGCACTTCCCAAGACTACAAACTTTCAGACCTTCTCCTGCTACTTTCAGGATATCAAGTGAAGGCTTTTCCCAGTAAATATAGCTGAGTGCAACTAGTCTGGGTGCTCCAAAAGGAACCAGACAAACAAATATCAGGAAGGAATAAAAGAAATACCAGCAGAGAGTATGTTGTTAGAAACTGTCATCTTGAAGGAAAGCTTCACTTCCCTCTAAGTCTAGCAGGCTGAAGAGACTGAAGTAGTAGTTTGGGAAAACTTGAAACTGTGGGGAGCCTCTGTAAGTCAATATATTTTAAGATCTCTCATGAATGTAAGAATACATTGTTATTTTCTACAAAGAGAATTTCACCTTCACATTAAGGCACAATTCAGGGATACGTGTCTATTTGGCCCCCCTTTGCAACCACGTAGTCTTGGTAGAACAAATACATTGTCCACACCTACCCTCCAGGCAAGACGCGGTAGTCTTGCAAGTGCTGTCAGCCACTGACACGGACATTTTCCTTTCTCAACCATAGCCCCATAAAGTCTGGTTTAGCAGTAGGATGACTGGTAGCCCATGCTGCAAACAAACTGCCTGAAGACAATACAGAGGACAGAGGAGCCTCTTTCGGTTTTCTCTCTCCCACTAAGGCCAGGCTAGACCCTTCTCCTACCCGGCTCCGACCACGAGTGAACTCTTGGACTCACCTGGAAGAGCCCCAGCCACATTTCAGGTTGTCAGCACACCGCTCTGACATCATTAACAGATCTGGGTCGCACTCACGATGCAGGCAGTGCAGTCAGGCGCTGTGCACCAGCGGTCCCATCGGTGACCCACACAGACCCCACACCAGCCCCTGGGGAAGCACCTCCACAGCCTCAGGGTGCTTCAAAGTCTGCAAAACTCTCCTCTCTCTGCTCACATTTACTATTTGGGACTGTTATCCACTGGGAAATATTGACATTCCTTATTGGAAGAAACACCATAATTTGAAAAACTGCCTGCATCGAGCCATTTAAAAAATGGTTCATTTACAGATGACCGAAAAGTTTTGACAAAAGTCAAAGCACTTCTTTCCAACAGCAACTATATTTCGTTTTACATATGTATTCAGAAGATGAAGTTCTTTTTCGGGGTGAGCAATTGAACGGATTCATCACTAAAAAGGTCGAAGTGACACACTCTGACCTTATCAATAAGGTTTCTTTCCAATTATTTTCTAAACAAAAGCCTTATTAGAATTATGCATTCCATGCAATGCCTTGCTGTTAACGAAATGAATAATTTTCCTACTGAAAATTAAATTATTTTCATTTTCCTAACGAATAAAATCAAAACATCTTATTCCAAAAATTCTCATCAGTTCAAGTTAAAAGAGAATTACCTAAGAATGCAATGGAAATAGAGTAAATCAGCTTCAGATGCGTGCAAAGGGGTGCTTAGCCTTGACACCCACCCAGCATGGAAAATTTGCACCCAAATAGCTCCAGTTCAGCAAAGTTATAAGGAACTGAAACCTGAGCCTTCTGATGATAAGCGCAAGGAAATCGCAGTGAGATTAACAGAGCCAGCGGGCTGATGACAAATTGCCCAAGCTCCCTCCGTGAGGCAACAGAATTTAACCTTCACAGCGAAAGGGTTGCAGGGAAGCCAAGGTGGTTCTCAGGTGGGCAAAGCTGCCAACGGGCTGGACGTGCAGCCTTGTCTCCCAGCATTAGGATGCCAGATGGACCCAACCGGCTTTCAGTCACCAGGACGCAGCTAGCCCCAGGCCCTCCCTGGGAAGCTGGAGACTCCAGCAGGATCTCAAACCCTTGGACGGGCACGCAATGTCTCCATTGCCTTCTGCAGGTATCCTATCCCCACCCAGCTCTCCCCGCTGCCCAGAGCGGGGACTAAGGTGGACTTTTGGCCATGCAGAAACTCCTTTTCTATCTGGGCCACTATTTCCATCTCTCTGAACCAGGCCAACGATATCATAAGGAAACGCATAAAGCAAAATTATTGCTTTGCTCCAGCCCAGCTCCCAGGACCCATTTCTTGCCCTGGTCAGCAGCTCATCTCAAGAGGTCCAGCTACCGACTGCCAGAGGCGGTGTTCCTGATTCCCCACCACTCAGCAGAGATCCGGCATTGTCCTTCAAACCCAGGTGAGGAGGGACTCACTTCTGCGCCCAGTTTTCCCTGTGTGCACCATCCTCTGCTTCTTAGCATCTCCCACGCATGGTACTTTTCAGCAAGGTGGTTATGCCTTTTCCACCCTCCAATCATTAAAAGCCTGACATTTTTTCACCTTAAAGGTGAAAAAGGAAGCAAAGAGAAATACCATCTCCAGCTGAAACAGAAAAGAGAATTTGAATAGGCAAAACATCATTATGCTGTGGGTGTAGACCATGTGCCTGGAGTGCTACTGAAGACATCTGGCAGACAGAAACATAGGAGAGATTAAAGCAGCAAAATACTATATATATTTCCTTGGGATCTTAGGATGATCCAGAAATCCTTTTGCCCAGTTTCTCCATGCATGACCCTTACTCTGACAGATTGCACTAATTCATGGTTCCTCTGCTTCCTTCTGTACGATGTGCGGTCATCCTAGCGAAAGCAAGGCAAAGGTAGCAGGAGTTTATTTACTTAATTCCCCAGTGGTTTATCTAGCCATATCCAGCCCAGCCATCTCAGGAATTCAGCTTGGAGGGACATTAGGTACAGCATACCCCAGATCGAACGGCTTGCAAAGAGCAGCTCTTTGCGAGGTGGTGAGTGGGAAAGGGCTGAGCTCTGCAGAAGCCCGTCTCGAACCGGGCTGGTACCGGTCAAGCGGCTGCAGCTGGCTGCCAGCATTCAGTTGACACATGCCCACCGCGTCAGCGTGTGCTATAAGATGCTGCTGTCTAGCTGTTCAGACTTCAAAGCCAATAGGATATGCACAATTAAAATGAAGAAAATAGATGAGGAAAACATTCCTAGCTTTCAACAGGCATTAGCCTGTCCCAAAACCAAATCTCCTGCCTGCACAATACTTAGTGACCTGCATACCATATGGGTGCAGAAGACTAAATGCCCATTTAGCAGCCAAAACAGTGGTACCATCGCACCTGTGCTTGCCCTGCTGCTACGGTCCCTGTCTTTGCACGACTTCCCTCCATCCTGTAACACCAGGTAGGCAGCACGCCGCATCTCACGATGCACTGCACAGCCTCGGCCCTAAGCAAGAACATTTCCCGAGTCACCGTCTGACCACAGCCTTGGCTTTCTCATCTGTGTAGTACCTGACTCTAGGCTCCTCCTGCAAGGATTTCAGGGTGATTGCAACAGTACTGAGTGCTGTTAAAGACTCAGGTTCAGTTTTCAAGAGTAGCTCACACCATCTTGAGAGAAGATTTCTGCAAACACGGCTCAGACCAAAGTCCCTGAGGACAGCAAGAAAACACAGACTTGCCTTGTTAACAGTGCTCGTTATAGCCCCTGGAAAAGCTTTGTGCAGGTGTCCAAGAAGAAAGGGGAAAAAGAGAATGGAAAAACACAATAGCACGGGCCCTTTGCCCAATAGCTCCCTCTGCATTACGTCCTCTGGCTTTAAAGCCGAGGCAGTAGTGGTGTAAAGCCATGCCAGCCGTGCCCGGGGCTGGCGGGGCCAAGGAGCACGGTTCCCACCACACAGGTGCTTGTGCCACACAGCTGATGGTCGCTGGTACAGGCAGCAGCCCTGCCACCCCCTGAGCGATGAGAGATGCTGGTGCGATGGTTCACCGCTCACCAGCACGACCACCTACACTGCGGGACCTGCCAAACCAGTGCTCTCGCTCAGCCTAACGTCGGGGTTGCACAGACCATCTGCATGCGCCCCAGTCGTCTCCCAAAAGGCTGCGAAGCCCCTCAGCCCTGGGTCATCTCTGCCGTGGAAAGGCAGCACGGACAAGTGGGAGTCCCTTCGGGGCTGCACTGGAAGCTTTTCTTTTCCAAATACGTCGAAAAGAGAAGGCCAGGGCTGGATGCAGGTTTGCTGAGATCAGGGCTATTCTGGTGCAGACAGGCTATGTGCTGCTGATAGGGAGGATTAATGGGCCAGGCTGCTCATTCGTTGCAATTAGAAACAACACTACAACTATTTTGGTGCCATTTCTCTCAGAGTACTCTCAGAGTACTCAAATGGCTTATCAGCCCCTTCTATATCTCCATGTAATCACGGCTTTGTTAAATATAGGACAGTAAACTGCCATACGTACGCATTGCTCTTCGTTTAGAGCTAAGGTGCAGAGGACCATTTGCTAATGCTCATACAGCAGTAGAAAGGGGTTTAGTGAACGGCACTAACAAGACTTCAGTGTCACTTCATTGAAGCTAAAATTGCTCTGGCATTTTCAGTGCATATAGGACAGCCGGACACAATGAGGACCTAGTTTGCTCCGGCTTCAAGGAGAAGGGCATCAGCATCTGAAGCTGTAGCCAATCACCACATTTATCAGCAAACGGATGAAGTTTTAAGAAATGGTTTTGCGACATTAGTAAAGCAAGAGGAGTTCTAGCTCCTGGGCTCTGTTCCTCACTCCGCTCTGCGACCATGGGCATCCCCCTCATCCGCCCCGGCTGCAAAATGGGAGGGACAACACTCATCTAAAGGATGAGGTCTTGCCTCCTGCATCCACAGTGTTATTTACAAGCGTGGGTGATACTTAGGGGCAGAGAGGACTCCCAGAGAAACCCAATCCTGTCTTATAGCCAACATGCTACATTTCACACAGATCTATAGAGCTGCAAACATTTTGCCTGCCTAGGTTCCCTGACAAAGGTTACGTATTCATGACTGTGCACCAAATCCTCAATACACATCAAAAATTCAGAGTAGGAACCGGGCTCTCATTTCAAGCTTTCCAAGATTTTTACTAATGCTACATGGGCAGGAGTTCAGCCGAGTCAACTGGCAGCAACAGCCCACCCAGTGCGCTTGAGTTACCCTTTCAGGAGCTGTCACAGACCCCAGCCCAGAAGAGCCAAGCCCAGAGGGGTTTCTCCACGGGTCGCACTCCAGTGGGATCAACAGCTGAAGCACAGCTGGACCCCACACCATGACCTGATGGTCACTGCAGCCCTCGCCACTCAAGGAGCACAGCTGAAAACCGAGGAGGGTTTGGAGAAGGAGCACAAACTGTCAGTGTGCTCCTCGGCACCCGTTTGCCTCCCGCTGGAAACGAAACCCTACAAGCCGCTGTCAGTAACTGCAAAAGTTTGGTCTCAGGTGTTGGGGGATTACAACACAGAGCAGAGCAATGTGAGGCAGACGCACAGCACCGCATCGAAACTGGATGCCTTGAAAAGAGCTTTCAAATGGATGCTAGCAGGGCAAAGCTTTGTTCAGGACTGTCAGACCTTGTTCAGACCTCTGAAAATGTAAACAGCTCCAGGCAAGCTCTTCGGCCCAGCTGCCAATATCTCACGGTTTTTCACGCCAGCATCCTCCTCCATCACCCCAATGGATTTTAACAAACATCCTCGGGGAAGCTGCTGCCTATGCTTCTGCCTAGACGTTTTGTATCTGCATGCGTCCTGGACCATACAGAGATCTTGCAAACCCAGTGGTGCTCTATTCAGAGTCCCTGCATCACAGACAAACCTCTGTCCATCCTTATAGCAACTTACTGCTCTGCTCTACAATGTGATCTTCTTTAAACGCTCCACTGGCGTCTGCCAGAAGTGCAACTCGATACGAAACCTCCAAGTGCCAGACAGCTCCTTCATCTCTCCATGACAAATAAATCTTCATGATAAATCCATGCTCTCCAATGTCACCTCTTATATATAGACAATCAAAAAAGCTAAGGTACAGAAATGTGAAGGCATGGCACATGAGTCAAATTACATTTAACCTCTGGTTTAGTGCTTTTATCTACCAGAAATAGTTTGTTACATGTTTTAACTTTACTCCCCGATTCATGTTAGGTTTTTTTTAAGTGTTTCTGTACCACGCTGAGCTCTCCCCCTCCCAGATACAGCAATTCTTCTCCCCAGAACAGAACTTTAGGTTATTTTTCCTCGTCACTGAAATGAACCCAGCCCTGAGACAGGAGCTCACAGGCTCTGTGCTCACTCCGACAAACTCACGTCACAGCCCGGGGACACACCGAACAGACGGGCATCTCACGGTGGAGGATTTAAGCCAGACTGGATCCAGCCAAATTCAACAGGAGCTCAGACAGCTTCTGAGGCAAGGGACCACCACGTCTCTACATACTCCAGGATACTGGCTCCATAAAGATGCAAAGAGCAGATCAGCCACTGAGACACCAGCAGGATTTCTGGCTGCGGACGGGGTAAGTCCTGCTGCAGCCCACTGCACACCTGACAGGCCTCCCCACCCTGGGCAGCACCAACCAGAGACCAGCGTGCTACTCGGCACGTGATTGCCACATGCCATTTTGTCATCCCAACAGCGTCCCTTGTTTCTAGTAACCAGGTGGTTGCAAGCTTGCAAGCAGGCATTGCTGCAGAAGGTCTTGAGCTCTGGCCTCCCTAGGAGAGATGCTGCCTGAATAATACCCAAATCAAACCAAAAGCTCATCAGGGTGGCTGAAAAAATTTGTCCCGCTGCAATACACCTTGAAAATGACTGGCTTTAAATTGCTTTCCTCTAGTCTGGTAAACGACGGGGTTGGAAAAGATGCAAAAGACAGCTAACGCAAGACAAGAAAGGAGCCTGCTCCTCCATCTCACGCTCTCGCAAGAGTCCAACAGAGGGAGTGGAGATCGCAGAAGAAAGAAACCTCTCAGCAAAAAGAGCACCTGATTAAGCAGAGAGATTAATACTGCACCCAGCAGTGGGAGGATGCCAGAGGCTGGTGGCACCTGGGACCGCTCCTGGGAACACAGCATGGCTTGAACCACCTCCCTTTACTGCCAGCAGCAGCATGCTCAGGGGGAAAACCAACGACTAATTATCAGCTACTGATGTCAGGCTGTGCTCAAAGCATTTGAAACCTGCTCATCAGTAACCTCCTCTGTGGTACCCACAGGAGCGGCAGGCAAACATGCCACAGGAAAGCAGATACCTGCTAACGAGACAGCCATCAACCACTTGTTACCTCTCTTTGATTACCTCTTTAGCTCAGTCAAGAGATAGCACGCTTTATTTTTGTCCTCCCTACTGCATCAGCATCTTCAGTTCCCAGAGGCTTTCCGGCTGCTGGTAGCACCCACGCCAGGAACCAGCTCCACTGTGGCCCAGCGGGACCCGAGGCCAAAATGCTCCCGGTCTGCTCGGCACCGTCCCACACCCCTTGTGCCTCCCACCTCGGTCCCGTCAGCTCCTGGGAGTGCTTTTGAACACACCTCCCTATGAGTCGTTGGCAGATCCTGTGACCATAAGGTAACAATACACCTCCTACACGATTGCTTGGTCTTGAAACACTCCTAGCCCGTATCTGTCAAGCAGGGAGGAGAGGGACCTTTGATTCGTCTTTCCCCAAAGGATGTTAGCACGTTTGTGAAAGGTAAAGTCATAGGAAGCCTCAGAAAATAGACTGCCAAGACAAAAAGGGGGATTTGGTTCAGTCCCGGGTGTGACCCATAAGAATAAAGCATAAGAGATACTCAGCAGAGAAAATTAAACAATCTCTTGGCTCTGAAAGTCCAACCTTAAAAATCGCAATAGCTTGCAAGATCAATGAATTGAACAGTTTTAGCTTTGATAAAGATTTACAGCAGGTCTTGGCGCTCTCCCACACTGATAGTTCACCATTCCGTAGAGTTCCCAGTTTGTAAAGAGAAAGCAAATTCACAACCAGAAGCATCACTTGCTCTCAACACCCTGCCTTGCTTTGCAAGTTGGATCCTGGGGACCTGCTCAGGGACCCCAAGCTCCCGAAGGGGAGAAATGGAAAAGAAGTTATGAGGTAATCAGTTTTCCAGGACCGTATCTATTTTAGCATACCTCACACACAAGCACGCAATGCTGACGCTGAGCAGGGAGAAGCCGGTCCTCTCCTTGCTCACACTCACTGTGCATCAAAGGCTATTGAATTATTTTCCCAATTTGTGTTTTGTTTTAACCGTGCCCCGTCTTGGAGAGGCTGGAAGCGTGTTGCAGCCAGCAGTAAGAGCAAGGGATCAGTGACCAAGCCTCAAATCTGGCCTTGAAGTCACAAATAACCTTTCTGGAGGTCTCTGTGGCAAAGCAATGCTGACGTCTGCTTAAACTCCTTTGCAACTGTAGCTCCCACCCCTTCAGCCTTGCTTCCTCCTAGAAATTAAGGCAAATCTATTTTTTTTTCCTGGCTAGAAGCACGTGATACTCTGACCGGGGCTTTCTACCGATACACAGGCACATATTCGCAGCGCATCGTATTGGGTACCAGAAAAGGAGGCATCTCCAACACACGTGCCCACAGGCAGGGCTCCCAGGTGGTCTAACACTCATCTACAAACCCTAACTGAATTTCTCCTGTCCTCAGGCATAAAGACGTCAAGTGATCATTCACTAAGTTTCAATAAACTCTACCTGAAAAAAAAAATAATCAGCATTTCTCCCCAGCCTGTCCCCCAGAGAAGTGATTCCCTGGCTGCCATTTCCCACCATTGCCTTCAGTGGGACGTAACCCCCTGAGCTCCTCTCCTCCAGCCCAGCTCCAGTCCTCTCCAAGGGACCCGGTGCACACAGAGGAGGGGTTTGACCCAGCCCGTCTCCGCTACCGACGGGCCCACAGCAAACTGCTCGCTCGCAACCTCGCACCGCCCTGCCCTGTCATTTCCAAGTTCGTCACGCTGGAGAGCAAAATCGGGCACCGCTTCCTCACCGCGACGAGCACAAAGGCCGACGGGGTTCTTGCAACCGGGAGCAAGCCCTCCCAACTCCTCCTTCGCGCATGCAGCAGCGCTGCTCAGCCTTACCAAGGCAAACGCATGGGATCCTCTGATCCCCCCAGTAACTTAGGGCTGCTCTTTGGCTTAAATAAGAACCAAACGCAAGAACTTACATGGCTGTGAACTTGATCCTGATCCAAGGCAGCACGCGGCAGCCGAGGCTGAGCCGGAGAGGACGCTGTGAGTCACGTCAGCGCGGCGGGCCCTTCCTCCCGCTGGAGACGTTCGCATCAGGCCATTTAGCACAGAAACAAGGAAACGAAACAGTAGTAACAGGGAAGACCAATTTTGAATCTAGTCCTCCTTCCCCTCACGCTTAGGAGAGCCGTGTCGCAGGTAGGCAGCTTGCACGCTCCCCTTGCTGAATAACCCGTTTCCCTCGCGGAGCATCGGCACTGTTCCGCAGCGCTTACGGCCACAAACACAGACTGCGAGGACCAACTTTTCAGCCAGCCCTCAGCCCTGCTACTGCTGCTTTTGCTTCCCTGGCAAGAAACAAAGAGGTTTTCTAAACTCCGCCCTGCTATCGAACGACCCGCACCTGCAGTTCATGGAGAACAGCTGGACGAGGTTGACTCCACAGGCAAGGAAAGGAGGGAGGGAAGGAAACCATCTCTGCTAAGGGACCTCCTTCCTCCTGGAGCACGAAGGCTCCCAACCAGCAGTGACTTCCCTGTCCAGCCGCTCTCTCCTTAGCCCCAGGAGCGGTCACAGTCCGAGAGGTTTTGCCGCCTGAGCAACGCTCGCTGCCAAGGGCGTCTCAGCGAAAAGACCAATACTGATGGTAGAAAAGAAAAAAAATTAAAAAACCCAGTTCCAGTAGAAAAATAATTTAATAAAGGGATAAGTTTCAAGAAAATATCTGTATAGTAACATTTTAAGTAAAATGTCCACAAAAATATACATGTCTAATGTGATTATACATAAGTTTTCCGACAGGTCCTGCTTTAAACTTGGTTCAGTCCATCTAGGTTTTCACCTAGGAAAAACCTTCGCTGCTACCAGACTTCCTGGGATATATCAGTTTGCACAACAGAATCGTACGAGAAATGTTTTCTATCTCATTTTAGGCTCACACAAATAAACTTTAGAGTTGGTAACAGTCCAGAAGAGATCAGGTTATACCATACCATTAAAAAAAAAAAAAGGAAATACAAACAAAGAAAGCGGGAGTCAGCCACCTAAGGGACACGGTCGGGCAGAAACATCAGCCCTACAATACACACCACACTTAACACTGACACAGCTGGAAAAGGGAGGGGAATGAAGGAAAGATGGGCAAGAGAGAGGAGGAAAATCCCAGGAATGGTGGAACTGCTAAAGGAGCAGGCTATAGGGAGGCCGGGGAAAAGCACACAAGAGACCAACGTATTTCTAGAAACCGGACAATTTTGTAACATAGAAGACAAGCTAATCGCAGGAAGATGAAAAGGAATCAGTGGAGGATGGTTATTTCTTGTTTTTCCAAATGGGTACTGATCTGTAGAAATAACAGGTCTGTCTCCAAGAGCCCTCACCAATAGTGCTAATTCAGCTGAACAGCTCCAAAACTGATGTAACTTCCAGGAGAGAAAAATCCGGTTACAGAAATTGAAGGATGCAAAAGTACAGTAGAAAATAAAGAAAACGTGTTCCACCAGCAGAGGACAGGAACAAAACACTGAAGAGGAGATGCCAAACAAGAGAGATCAGTTTTGTCAAAGGGAGATGTACACCGCAACAAAAAAAAAAACCAAAACAAAAAGAACAGAACAGAACCCCATCCCATAGAAAGAAAATGGAAAATTGCTAAAGAAATAAAAGGACACACATTTTCCAAAAGATTTTTCGTTTTATAATCAAATTTTTTTTTACATAGACAACTGAAACACACCAATATTTTGTGCGAAAAATATTTTTAAATAAACTTTGCTCGTTCTCGATTTTTGTACATTCTGATATACATATGTAACAAGGTTTATGGCACTGTAACCAGGATCAAAATCATATAAAGGAAAGAAATAATTGCTCTCATTTATCCTTTCTGAACCAAGCCGGCTGCCGTTGCACTATTAGACTTTAAAAATTATTATCTTATTATTAGTGGGCAGCCAACTCCAATTGGTTTCAACACTCAAAACAAACCCCAAATTATTATTGCACAAGAAGCCAGTGAAGGCATATGGCATAGAATGATCAAAGTCCCTTACTGTTAAAACCTTACACCCCAAAATAGAAAAATAGAACTGGAACATGAAACACGCCAAATAAACTTTTCTTTTTTTCTTCTTTAGTTTGAGTCAGGAGTGTGAAAAGTGCCTTGCAGCCTTTTTAAGCTGCTCCAATTTCCTTTGCATCAGTGAAAGTTTAGCTAGGTTATCTTTAGCAAAGCCTTTGCAGAAAGAAGGCCCTTATGTTTCAAGGATTTTTTTTTCTTCCTGCTTTGTTTTGGCTGTTTGTGTTTCATCTTCAACTTAGGTTTCTTCAGTCTATGAACCTGCACAGACTACTTAGCCATAAACTCTATAAGTAGCTGGGGAGGAGGGGAAAATAAAAAGAAAAAAAAAAAAAAGCCCAATATTTCTTCTTCTTGTTTTGATTTTAAAAAGTACTCCTTTTGCTCCGAAGCCTCCCTGCTCTGCCGGCATCTGGGAAGGAAATCACAACAGCATCCCAAACACAGCGAAGTTCTTGGATCTCTTTTAAAAACCTTTCCTTACAAAAAAAGGTTTTTATTCACAAAAAGTTTGCCACAAAACCCCCCTTGAAAGCTAAAAAGAAAAACCCACAACCCACCCATCACTGCCCCAAATCAGGTGAAGAATAGGTTAACCCCTTCATTGACCACCTCCTTGCAGCTTCGTCGTCACACGACAGTCTCTACGCCGATCAACTTTGGTGTGAGGATTCGCGGTGTAACACCGTTGTTTAGATCTTCTTCGAACTCCAGTAACTGCCCCATAAAGTTAAGGTTAGGGGAAATGATTGGTCGTTTGCCTTTTACGAATTTATAGGCATCCGTCATGGTCATGCGCGTGTGCTTCATTAAGTACGCGATAACTATGGTGGCAGATCGGGAGACACCAGCCTGGCAGTGGATGAGGAGACCTTTTCCACACTGATGAGCTTCCTCTGGAAACAAGGAAGACAGAAGAAAGTAAGATTTTTGCCAGTCTGTAAATTAGAAAAAGCTCAGTGCAATTAAGAGTAACTTAATGTGAAAAGGCCCTTTATTTGATTACAGGCGCAGCAGCGTCTCCTCCCCTTCCCCTCCAGCCCATCTTCCTTCAGGGTTTCAGAGTTACTGAATGTGAAACACCCAGGCCAGTCTAACACTGAAAATCCTCACGTTCACTTTCATCTCTTTATTAGACGAACTGCACATCGAGAGACACTGCTGCGCTGCTCACGCGCGCTGTCAGGGAGCATTTATTTAGGAGGTCAAGGCCCATGACGAGGCAGCTCGGGCTCCATCTCCACCTCTGTCGCAACGCCGCTGAGTTACATCGGCATCTCAACCTCCCTGTCTTTGAAAGCAGGACACCACCTTTTCAAAAAACAGGTATTTTCAGATTCAATTCATAACAATACAACTGTTTCAAAGCCCTACTCTTTGAGGCTTTCACAAAGCTGCTCTTGAAGGGAGCTTCAACAGGGCACTCCGCTGGGGTGTCTCTTTTTGGCATGAATCCAACCCCACCAAGAGTATGGTTCATCCTACCCCACATGTTCGACCTGTATTGTGAAAGCATAAATGACGCCAACTTCCCCTTAGACATCTTTGCCAGTTAGTATTTCAGAAAGCTGAAACTCTCCAATGCATTTTGACACACTTTCCCAGAGAGTTTTTGATGATTTCACTTCCTATGGCTTTAGTCTTAGCTAAACCTGGGTTTGGTTGTGGTTTTTTTTCTTTTCACAAGACCTATTTAAAGAAACATAGGCCGGTGATCTGCTTTTTAAACCTTTCCAAATCTTCTCAAATACAATTTAAAGTTTACCCTGAGGAAGGGAAAGCTTTGACTAGTTACTTCCCCAGCTGGCTACATGTGCTATGGAGAAAAACTCTCCATGGAAAAATATTTGTTTATTAAAAACAAAGACAGACCCTCAAGCTGTAATTATTAAGTAAAATGGGCTTTGAAATACTTTCTAAACCTTTTCAGAGAAAGGCTGCTTTCTCTGGTAGAGTTACTGAATGTGAAACACCCAGGCCAGTGACTCTCCCTTGGTAGAGTCATAAGCCCAACACTATCTTTTAGTGGTTTCAAGAGCTCTAACCCCACAGTTCACGGGGATGCTGGGTGCAGAAGTCTCCCTCCCACCCCCAAAGGACCTCAGAGCTTTGCAGTGTCTTTATGTAAGCTTAGCCTATTGCATCTCCCCATCTCGTTGAATTCAAAGTTTAAGGTTTTACGGGATTTCTTGACCCAGCTTTTCTTCCCAAAGGATCAAAGCGAGGTTCCCTCTCCCCTGCTCCGAGACAGGGCCTTCCTTCACCCAAAAAGGGGTGTTCACCTTCCCATGCAGATAGTAATCAGCAGTTTGGGGAGGTGACAGCACTACTGGTAAAGCCAGGGTTGGGTTAGGAACACGAGGGAAAATGTGGTTTTAAGTAGAGATCCTTTGGTCCTCTACAGGGTAAAGGACAACCCCAAGGGCTCCTGGTAGAAGCTCTCAGTGGTAAGATCAAGCTTTAATGCTGCGCTCCATCTGAACCGCAGTGCAAGGGGTGATTTGCCTATTCACCTTCACTGAAGTAGCATGGCTACAGAGCACGTGCATCAGCGCACAACGGCTCCCGGCCGAAAAACAGCCGGACCAGGCTGACGAGCTGCCTGCTTCAGAGCAGCGAGCCCCTGCCCAGGCATCCAGCAAGGGCAGATGGGCTCAGAAGAATACGCTGAGCTTGGACCTCCTGCCCTGGGACCCAGTCCCACAACTGGGGCCCAAGCCTTGCTGAGCCCAAGAGCACCTCCACAGAGCCAGCACAAGCAGGCTTAAGCTTCAGGAGCCGTATAACCCAACCCCTGACCCAAGGGCCATAAACATTGATGGTTTGAGGGCAGGAAGGAAGACCGCTCTGCATACACTTCAGCATGGGGTCAGCTAAGGACCCAAGCTGTGACGCAGCACCGAAGCACACGTCCTTTGCCTAGGCCTCCACCATCGAGCCTGAAGTATTGGTAAAGAGATTAGCCCAGCCTCAGCTCAAGACAATAAAATTGTATGTCAGTGGTCCCTGCAGTGTGTGTCAGAAAACTTCTCAGGACGCGTACTTGTGCTGGGGAAGCACAAGTGGACATCCACCATGCTGCAAAAGCTGTGCCCACAAAGACATAGAGACCAGCAAGGGAAGGTCCTCAAAAGCCTTCAGTATCACATGCTGATGTCCTCACTGACCAGCCTTGCTTAAAGAGGCCATCTGGCTTGAGCCTAGATGACCAAGCAGAGCTGAACGCACCCCTCAACTTGGCTGAGGGTTGTGCTGCGTGGATCATAGCGAGGTTCAGAGCAACGTGGATAACGTTGCTGGGTCATTTCTTCAGCAACCTCCCCAAGAAGCTGCATGTCCGCAGTGAACTCTCTCACACAGCCTACAGGATTTAGAGGCTAATTAATACAAGTTTTCATCACAATCCACTCATCCACACATACACTCTGAAGTTATAAATTTAATGGTAGAACAAGTGAAGTGTGAAAGTTTGCCAGTTTTCTCATGAAATTAAGGTAGGAAAGACTCAGCCATCATTAAGAATAGTTACCATGAAAAAATGGCTGGAAGCCACTGTGGAAACTGGGAACACAAAGGAATCAAGAAGAGGGGATAACAAAAGTCTCAGTTTTTTGGAGCTTCCTGAATTTGGAAGCCTGGAGGTAGGCATCACTATCAATGGATAAAAATTGTACCCCCGGGCTACTTAACTGGATATGCCAGAGATGAGAACGAGTAGAAACGTGAGCTGCTCGGCATTACTGACAACCTAAACAAAGGTAAGTATGGCCTTACACAGCCTTCAGGGTTGTTAGCGAAGCATGAAATTCACTCTAGATTCTTACAACAGGTAAAAAAAAAAAAACAGGAGCATTTCCAGTCAAGGGTAATTACCAATGAACTCAAAAGCCTCTTCAAAATACTGCCTGAGATTCTGCTTGTTGCTGTCAGTGGCCGGGAGCCGCTTGTAGTTGAACATGCCTTTCTCGTAATGGTACAGGGGCAGGTGGGTGGTCACGTTGATTACGTAGCCTATGTTCATCCTCTGCATTTTCTCCAAGTCCTGAGCATCGTGCTCGTTTCCGAGGAAGAGGAAGGGCAGGATGGGGGTGAGCTCAGCGTTCTCGATGTCCGGCGTGGTGGGAATGGACTGAGGTAGTGTGGGGGGCACAGCGGAGGCGCCGCCCCCTCCTCCCCCCTCCGGGCACTCTTGCAGCTGGAGGGAGTTATCGCAAAGGTTTTCGTGGTTCTGCTTGAAACCGCTGAGTCCTCCTGGGAAGAGAAACCAAGCAGATATTTTGGTTAGACATCCCAAGGTCGGGGACGCTTTGGACCCACCTTTCTTCAGAGCAGATGCTGGGGCCACCAGGACTGGAGCTGGCTCTGTTGTCCCCACCACCACTGTCACAACGACCGATGCTGGCCATGGCTGCCAACGGGCGGCATGAATCAGCAGCAGGCATTGTCCTCCCCTCCACGGGGCTGACAGTGCCAAGGAACAGGCTCACAGACAAACACGCCTCTGTGCAACATCAGTGCGCTGGGGCTGCCTCACCTACAAGCCCGTGGGAGAAGGCAAAAGGGTGGGGGGGAACACAAAAGGCATTTTTCCAAGAAGGAAAACATCGCCAAAACTAGGAGCAAATGGGCTAGCAGCACACCAAAGCAGAGCAGCGAGCCACAGGAGATCTGCCTGCCGGGAGCAGCCCTGCAGGGCACCCCCCATCCATCACCCCCGAGGAGGGGCAGGCGCAGCTCACGCCAGCATCGCTCTGGGGAACAGTACGTACGCGTTCGTGCAGCCAAACAGAAGAAAACTGCTCCTCGTAACCTAACAGCGACTGAGGTGCTCACTTAACGTGTGGCAAACAGCTCTCCTTTTTCTGCCCTGGTTGCCTGAAAATATCTAGCAAGAGTTATTTTTAGGACATTGATATGGATTGGGAAATCGATCTGAGGGGGAAGGGAGAAGTCACTTTTTTGGCTTGTGCCTCCCCTGGCTCTATTGCACGTCTTGCTGGCTTTTTCAAGCAGCATTTTCCCCCCCTTTATTTTTCAGGAGGGCGGCTCCACAGAACTGGAGCAAGAAAAGCAGACCTTCTTTCTACACCTCATTCAGCAATTACATCAGCCCCAGGCTCCCCACCTGCCCGGTTTCCATAGCGATGACACAAAGCACACAATGACATCAGCTGGCATGACATCAGCTCTTTGAGAGCAAACAATACAAGAAGAACTACTTTGTGTAAGGCCTTTGGTAGGAGGCAGCGTTCCTGGGAGCCACTGATGTAATGCTAACAGGTGGCTCCTCCAGAAGAAAACGGCAGAAAGAGGAAAAATGCGATGATATATCCCCCCTGCCTCACTCGCAAAAGCGCACGTTTATGCTGTGGCAGGATACTTGGAGTCATGCACCGCATTGAGACGGGCCAAGTGTTCAGACTCAATTGCACTTTGTTAAATGCAAGCCAAATAAAAAAAAAGAGAGAACCAGGAGGGGGGAGAGCTATGCTGAAGTTACTAGAAAGAGCTACACTAGCCAAAATAAATGCTGGATGTCGCCATCGCAATAATGTCTTTTTTTTTTTAAAGAGAGAAAAAAGAGGTTATTTGTCTTTTCCATGCTCTTTCACAGTTATCTAGCAAAGGATTTAAAAGAGAGCAAAACATGCTGTCACAGGGGCTCTGGATCAGACACAGCAAAGGGCTTCAACGCCTACATCTTGAATGCTGCAACTCCCAACGTCCACACACCTGCCCACAGGGTGGGACCCACCCAGGGACCATCTTGATGCCCTATGCAGTACTTGATGGGCACGAGGCACCCAGACTAGGTTACAACCATCTCGGCCCCTCTAATACAAGTGCCCTTTTCAATGGCCAGACTTCTGTCCTTCACACGCTGCTAGTAACTCATTTTCCCAGGAATCCTTGAATTGCCCACAAAACGCACAGTATTTCCCCCACCTCAAAAGCATGCTTGTCTTCAGCTGTTTACAGGAGACAGAGCAAACAGATCTGCCTTGAAGATCTCTACTCACAAAGTTCTTACACCAGGGGAGCAGGACGGAAGGAAGAGCAAGGACAAAAATCTGAGCTCGACTGCCATCTGCACCACCTGGCCTTGACAGGGTCTGAAAAGTCCCCTCAGTCCGCTGAAGAAAAAAACAAACAAGACTATGGTCCCCAAGCTGACGATGTCTGAAGTCTCATCCAAACCGACAGCCCCAGCCTGGAGCCTGGGCTAAAGGCTAAGCCCTAACCCACATTCCTGTCCTTCTGCATAGGCGAGCAATCAATTCAGCTTAAATATTGCTGTTTAAACAATAACAAGAGCATGCCGGGATTCCCAAGAAAACCCCTGAAAAATAAGTTGTTTTAGTGACTCCAGAGCCAACACTCATTTCCCACCTCTCCTGCAGCCTTCTGGGCATAAGCGGCCATAGGTGGAGGTAAGATCCCATCGCTTCGTCCTCAGGTGTGGACACACTGATGGTGTGGCAGACACCATCCTGCTTCACCAGCCACCTTGTAAGATACAGCAGAGCTGGAGAGTCTAGAGCAGGCTCTTTCCCCACCACCTATACCCTCCTTTCGGGGCCTCTACCTGCCCTGTTGGCCAGAAGACACTTTCTCCTGTTACCAACTCTTCTGCTGGACCAAAGCTCACACGGAAGAAGAGAAGAGGGAGGAGAGGACAAGAGACCATTACATTGTGCAGACCTCCTCTGTTATCACGGTCCCCAGAAGAGATCGAGAGGTGCACGGCAATCCCCACCACTCCAGCAGGAACGTCAGGCCAAAGGATGGGAGGGCGAGCCCAAATATGACATGTGGAAGATGCCCAAACAAGTAGAGTAGCCAAACATAGAATAGCTTCACCCCCAATTTCTTTCCTGACATTTACCAGTGAAGAGGTCCCCTTTCCTAATGTCAGTCCACATCCCCCCCTCTCCTTCTCTCCCTTATGTGGGTAGCGAGTTAAAAAGTCAGTTCAAGCAATATTTAAAATACCATACCCAAGCAACTCTCAGAGCAAACATCCCTGAAACAACACATTACTGGAGAGAGGATTACTAACCTGAACTGGCTCAGACAGGTGAGCAACGGAGGACTGAACAACACCACTGGTACCCAGAAGGATGCAGCAAGATGCAGTCACAGAGGGAAGCTGAACACTAAAGCCAACAGTAGGAGCTTAGCTTGGATCTGCACTGCCACACGAGTCTTGCAGGTCCCAAAACAGGATCCAGATACCTCATGAGTGCTGTTCCCTTAATCCACTCTCACCACACATGACCCTTGCTCCTAGCCAATTTATGCGGCACTAGTGTAATTTAGGTGGAGCTCATACAAGCATAACGCTCAGCTTTTTCTAAAGTTCGAGACTACTTCCCAAAAAAGGTCCAAGCAAAGTTCATTACAACCAGTCAGAAAGAGTCAAAGAGGGATGAACTTTCCACATGAAGGTAAGCACCATGTACAGAGTATTCAAATGCATCTGTATTCCTTTGTCAAGCAGCTGCTATTTCAGCATTTAAAGTCTTCATGCAGTGGGGGAGAGGAAGCGGGAGGGAAGAGGCTGTACCCAGAGAGGAGGCCAACACATAGCTACTGCAAGCCTGGTCTAAGAGTTGATTCATTAGACTCAGCAAAGACCAAGACACATCACTGCTACTGACAGCAACTCCAGGTCACGAGGAAGCTCAAGGCATGGATGCAGAGACTCCACTCATGGTTGTAACTGAAGCTGTTTTGTGGCTGAAGCTGCTCAAGGCTTCCCAAAGCGGGGGCATGAAGGAATCATTACAGAGGGCAGCAACAGGGAGTGTGGAGGAGAAACACAACCTGGCAGAAGCCTCTTACTAGCACAAAAGTAAGCTGCATTTTAAAAGCAGCTTTTCAGCTGCTATTTGCAATATGCAAAAAGCCTTCATCATATACAGGCAGCCTAAGCAGAGAGGCAATATAACATATCCACCAGGAAAGACCGTCAGCGTGCATAGCAGTGCAGTCTGAACAACAGCCACGAAGCCTAGACTCAGCTGTGTAGCCACCTTCAGTGACAAACCAAAACGCCAGCAGCTAGATAAGCCACCAACATTCACTTCTACAGAACGTCATTCTTGTAACCTGTCTCTTCTAGCTTTAAGCATACCACACAGCTTTAATAACCGAAGTACAGCAGAAAGTCTGAACTGCCCAGCCAGTCTGACGCAGCCCACGCATTGATCCAGAGAACATACCACGTGCTTTTGTGCGCACTCTGCTCCAAAACGGCTTCTGGGCTTTCAGGGGTAACTGAACCTACCCAAATCCAAATGAAGATGGACATGCAAGGATGCCCAGCGCACTGGGGAACCCAAGGTATTTCTTCCATAAGGAAGTGAATCAATGAAGCAGGACCCTTCACAGCAGATGGTCTTGTCTGCTACCTAGCGGAACACAACAGAAGACCAAGGGCTCTTGCTCGCCACTGATGCAAGAGCCAGATATTTTCACGGTTATCGCTCCGTGACATCTTCCAGCATCCTGCCCTGCCAGAACAGTTAGTGAGTGACAACAGGCTTTGGATCGCCCAAGACCTCAAAACTTTCAGGAAGTCTCAAGTCAGCACCGTACGTGCTCCAGTTATTCGTACTTGTTTGTTCAAGTTCTTTGCAGCCATCTGCCCATAACGTCTCGCAAAATTCCCCGCCGAGCAGCGCCCGGGCAGCAGCTGCACACAGATTTCCAGCTGAAGCCACCCAGGAGCCCGGGGCTTGCACCAGTGCTACGAGGCCAGGTGAGCTGCTGGACAGGAGCCAGAGCAGCTCTGAACAAATAAAAAAAAGACAAGCAGCATGGTGCTTGCATAAATCCCATGCCAAACATGGTGTCTGTCATTTGCCATCAGAAGAGGGCAAATATGATGCAAAACAGGCACAAAAGGTATGGCAGAAACTAGGCAACCAGCTTTTACAAGGGACCATGACCTTGCAATAGAGACAATCATCTTCAAAGAAAGCAAGAAAAACAAACCTTACCTACACACATTTTATAGAAGTGATTTTTTTTTTTTTTAAGAGAAGATTGAGCGCAAATAGTACAATAACACACGCCCTCCTTCTCTGTGTCTTCTTTGGCACTTCTTTAAACTGTCAATGCTGTTCTATGGCTGTGTGACTATATACAAAGTAGGGCGTGCGTTTACAATATGTTTTGGTAGCTTTGCAATATGTTTCCTATCCGGAAACAGGCTCTTACTCCACCGTAAAGGGAGTAAGGGACCTTGTTCCCCCTATAGCGAGAGTGCTTATAGAGAGGCACTTACCATGAAATACCCTCACCATAAAGCAATACCTTTGCATTACCTCATCGGCATGGCCATACTTTGTTCTGAGCGTGGCAGGTACTGGGTGTTCCCACTACGATTACAAACAGCAACATATTTTTATACATGACAGACTGCAGATGCAGAATCCACATTTAGACAGAACACGTGGTCCCGGGAGACAAACAGAGCTTTTATACAGCTTTCAAAGCTGTCCAGGCAGATTTCTGGAGCCGCTCATCCTCGATTACAATACCACAAAGCCATCTCAAAAAAAATGAAACCAACACACACATGCGCAACAAGAGCAGAAATCCCAGGACGCTGTGAAATATCAGCGGAAGGTATGTTCGGTCTGTAACTTCCCCTACTCTCGAGTTGCTGGGCTCTCATGGGGAGAGCAGCAGAAAATTCAGCGATAGTGGGGTTCTGGCCACCAAAAGCTTCACTCCCTCAGGAACAAAGCCAAGTTTTAACACACCCACTCAGCATGTGCCCTGTCAGTACCGACACAGCAAACGAAGCCCCTGCAGCTGTGTTTAAGGTTGAAATGTTACAGCTATCATTTGGGGCGCAGGACGGAGACATTCGGACAATTGGTGTATATCTGTTTAAAAACGACGCTTTGAATTTGTGCAAGTACAGCCTGTTCCTTTAAACCTGTGACCTCATTTATTTACATTACTGAAGAAAAGCACTGCCAGAAGCAACAGCTGATGACAGTCTCATGTATTTTTCCACTAAGACAACAATTAAACTGCTCCTGTGTTATTAATGAACAGATGACTTTGTGTCAAGTTGATTCAAAGCTCAGGATGCCTCAAGGTTAAGCAAACATGACTCCGGCATGTAAAAATAGAGGCCAGGTACTGCCAGCTGCTTCACCCACCTGGTCAGCCAGTATAGGCCAAATCCACTCCCAGGGTGCAGACGACCACCCAGACCATCTCTTCATACCACTGACCAACACAGCCACGTCTGCAGAAGTTTATGGCTGTGCACAAAGGATCTTGTATACGGGTCATAACCAAACCGAAGGCCCACCACCTCATCTCCAACACCACCAGATGACATGGAAAGAGTGAACGCAGGAGAAAAGCACTTAACTCTCCGCATTTCTTCTGCGGTAGTCCCTTAACCTCAAGCAGGAGTAGGTCCACTGGGTACCAAAAGCACTAGCAGGGAGGGCATGGGGGCGCTGGGGATGCACCCATAGAGCACGAGAGCTAAAACCACTTTGTAGTGGAAGAGCTAGCCATCATGCTTTGCCACAGCTGTTGCTGGCACCATTTTAGTCATAGCAAAGATGGCTCACAGTGCATACTGGGGATCATCCTCTGCTCATCCTGAGGTACCAAAAGAAGGGATGCTCAAATTTCCTAGACAACACAAGATAGCCACTTTCCTTGTCCAAGCAGGGCTCCACTCGCTGTGGCGAAGAACTGTGCTTCCCACACCTCTTCTAGAGCAACTGGGCTAATCCAAGCAGGTCATTGTAGGAGTGTTCCTACTTTCCAAGACAGATGTCCTTCTCCTCACCACAGCTGCTGCTGAGCAGCGCTCAGGGCTTGCCCTCGCTGCTGTAGAAAGGTTGACACAGTTGAAAATATTGTATTTGGCCCACGCAGCGGGAAGCGGAGATGAGAAGGGCAACTCCCTTCTGTCAGAAGGGGTGGGGACCTATCAGACCACACTCATCCAGGTGACATTAGGAGTTGCTCCTTTGATTTCAAGGAAATTGTGAGGGTTTTTTTGTTTGTTTTTAAAACACTGGAGGGACATTTACGCAAGGTCAAGCCCACAAGAGAGGGGAGCCCATCCTTCTGCAGTACAAGGAGACCACAGTGACACCAGGACTGCTTTACACGTTACCATTCCTGTGTTAAAGAAAGGGGGTAAATAAAAAAAAAAATCCATCTTTTTACAACATAAGTATCCACATCTGCCTCAGCAACCCACAATGTCCCCCCGTTTTCCAAAATCAAAGGCATGACTGAAGGTTTTTCTACTTCTATTGCTACTAGCAAATAGAACAGGTCTGACTTTCTGGTCCTGTGAGCGCATTTCTCACCTGTCCAGAGGCGGTTCAAAAGCCCCATCGCAGGATTTTTGCCCTGTCGCCCACATGGCATTCAGCATCAGCCTTGCTGCAAAAGATTAAGCTTTAAACAAACATAAAGTAAAAGCAAACATACTTCACAAAGAACAGCTTCCACCTCGATACACTCAATCTAATCTAGTCTCTCCCTCTAATCGAGCTGCCAACGGCACTTCAAAATAAGGCAAAACCCTGCATTCCAGAGAACTTGCAAGGTCAGGTTTTTTCCACGTGGGAACTACCCCGAGAGGTCGGTTTGTACACAAATTCTGGCCTAGAGGAGTTACAAGCACATCCTTGACACAAGTGCTTTGAGGTCCCTTTAGAAGTCAAGAGTATGATGCCAGATAAAGGGAAAAGGTTTCCCCTCAGCATCAAGGCACACGTGCGCACGCGTTTGCATGTTATTTCTAACTTCATCTCGCTACAGCTCACGCCCCTCACCACAGCACATCTTCTCCCACCGGCCTTTGCAGTCCCTGGTCTCATCTACTTTTATTTTGTACTTTGAGACAAGGCACACCCGCCCTGGGGACACGTCCCAGGGAGGCAGGGGAGAAGTCAGGGAAAGCCCCTTCCCTGCCGGGCTCTGCTCAGCTGCGCTCTCAGCCCTCGACCACGCTGTCACCCCCAGTGCCTCCCACACCTCAACACACGGCTTGCTTCTTTCCACCATCAGCTCTTACCCCTTTCGCTTTTCTTCTTCCGAGGACCACTAGATCATCCAAATTACTTCCAATTAGAAACAAACAATAATTATCTATTTTTTTTAACCCGCCGCTACGCAACCTTTCTTGGGATTTCTTTTTTTTGTGTCCTAAACTTAGTTTTTCTTCAGACCCTAAGTTTTGGGCCCAGGCCCCCCATGCAAGTCACACACCTCCCCTTCCTGCCTTACTCACCAGCTCTTCCAAGAGATGCCACTAACACTTCTGGACTACTCACCAGCCCGTCCAGAAACCACTGCGAATACTTCTGCACCACATCTCTGAATTCAAGACAGTGGTTCCAGCTTTGTAACTGGAAATCCCCCTACGCTGAGCGAGCACGGAGCCTGTCTGCCCGTTCGAAAGAAAGAAGAAAAAAAGAGTATTCACAGGAAAATAAGCCACATGACAGCATCCTTCAAAGCACTGAGTTATCCTCAGGGAGCGGTCAGGAAGGGGAAAGAGGAGAAGGCCTGTTCTCGATTTTGGTACGAGGATAAGCTGTACAAGAATGTAATTGGGAACAAGACAAGAAACCCCACATCCCAAACACACTACAGCGACGATTCTGCAGCGACAGACGAGGATTGGACTTGCCCTCCCTGGAGGGCAAGCGTTTATAGCAGAAACTCAAAATTAGACACATTACCACTTCTCATAGCAAAAGTATGCGTTCCCGTGGGGTTGTAGGCTAACATGAAGTCCAATTAAATAATCACTGGAAATGTCAGCGTAAACCCTGAAGGAATACATACTTCTACTGTGAAATGCTCCCACTGGAAATCATATTAACAAAAAGGTCATCAAGAAACGCTAAAGCTATGTACAAAGGAGGCAGGGGAAGTGAGGGGGGAGGGAACAGAAACTATTTTAATGCAATAAAGATACCACAAATGGTTTTACACCGACAGAGAGCTACCAGTCCGTTTTCACAGACAGGGGTAGAGCAGACCAGATTGGCCCAAAACACCAGGTTTGTCTTGCTTTTTGACCTATTACCAATTCCCTCCCTGCCCATCACCGCCTGCATCCCTCAAGCAAGTGGCCCGCCTGGCCTGGAGACGGCCGGTGCGATCGCACACGAGCGTGATGCGGAGGGCTTTGGCTCAGCACGTCTGAAGAGGGAGAAGCGTCCCGGCACCGTGTCAGACATCTGTAATCCTGGATGCGTAGGAGTGGACATTTCTGTTTAATTCGCGTGTTTTGGAGAACACTGACATTTTCATGGTTCAGCTATCCATTTATTCACTTTACCCTTTTAAGGGCAACCTCTTCAGGACAGCTTCTTTCTAACGACAAGCAGACTGCTCTGTTTCTCCCGAGGATGAACACAGGCTCTTTTCCAGTCCAAACCACTGCTCCTCCGCACCAGAAACACCAGCAACATTCACATTAATTTGCAAGGAGAACAGGGTGCTGATATACCACACCAGTGTTTGGGAGTGCCATCCATTCCTGCTGAATCTAAACTCTTTTTAAAGTGAAGGGTTTCTGTGCTTTTGGCTAGAAGTTTTAATAGTATCTGGCTCCGATTTGACACTTTCCAGCAAGGTATTTCAAAGCACATGAAGAAAACCCAGAAAAAATGAAGGGTGCTGTCTCGTATCCCAGTGCCACAGCAAACTACTGGAACTAGCACGGTGCGAGCCAGCCCCCACGCTGACACAAACTTCAGGGCCAGCCCTGCCAGCACTTAAATCCCAGTCCTAATGGTCCAGGAGGCAAGGTTAGGCCCTAAAACCCCCAAAGGGCAAGAGAAAGTTGACCCAGTTTGCATCCATATACTCCAGAGTCAATGGAAGAAGAAGAAAAACCAAAAAGACGTATTTACGGAATCCAGAGCTAAAGAGCAATCAAACAAGGAATCTCTTCAGCCAGATCAAAACCAACCCAGGTCTCCTTGTCTCCACAGGTGAGTTAACACTAATGTTTCCCAGGAAGCACAGGCACTGTGTTATCCCTCAACAGAGATGCCATGCTGCCTTACAGGACTAACACAAACACCGATGAACCTAAGATTAACCTCATGTTAAACAATCACACTAAGTGGTTTTGTACCTAAAATACACCCGCAAATTCTAAGCGGCAGCAAAAGGCTTATTCTTAGTTTCCATCAGCTGAACAGACAGACTCCCATTATCTTAGCAGAAACCAAGAAGAATTAGAGCCGTTCACCAACACAGTACAGGTCAACTGCTTTAACAACAGTTTTTGCTTTAAAACATTATTGGTCAACTGCTTACGTACCGCTCAATATCACATTTTGGCATAATAAACTGGAGGCAACCAATTCTCCTGATATGACAGAGGCTTGCAAGTTACCATCTTTTTTTCCAAATCTCTAAGCCATTGTAAAGAAAAATATTGTCATTCATGTGTGGACAAGGAGTAACATTTGTTCTTTATTACCTTTAGTTAGAAGCAGTTCTTCTCTGTTGCAGCGAATCAAGTGGGAATTAACCCAGGCACACTGTAGGCTTTCTAAAGCTAGAGCATAGTAGAAGAGTTGGAACATCACATCACTTAAGCCGTTATCTTGGAAACGGAGTGACGCATACATGCAAAGCGGCATCCAACCCTGGTGGGATCAGTGGCTCCCAAGCCCTCCCACCCACCGAGCGCATTCGTGTCCCCCCAGCAGAAGGTGATGACAGATGTATAGTCACCCCGACTGCACTAACCCCAGTCCCCTATGGTGGCAACAGCCCAGTGCAGGGACACACGAGCTGGCTGGACCCCAGCCAAGGGAGCTGTGGGTGCAATTGAGCTAGACAAGGCTAGCATTGCCCCACGCAGCAGCAACTGGAGGCTCATTCCTTCAGGACAAGAGGGACTATGCGGCACCCAGACCTACAAGGTCCCAGTTGCTCCCCACAGACTTGTGGCTCAGGACTCTCTGTGCACACTCCCTTGGGACATACTTTTAGGGGCACCACTAAAAACAAGCGCCAGGAGATCATAAGCCTGTGCCCCTCCTGGATCTTGGTCTCTTCACTGGGAGTGGAGCTTTACTTAGAAAGGAGGTAACCTGCTCACCCAAGAAGAGAAAGACGTGAAAACGAACCTTGAACTTTTAAAAGAAAAAAACCAAAACCTAGAGGCAAATCAGAGCCTACGGTTTATCACTTTAGCAAAGACGTACTGTTCAGGGAGGAAGGGAAGGGGTTCTTGCAAGCCTCTCTCCAACTCTCTGCAACAGGCAGCTGCGCTGTTCCAGGGCACCACCGTGACGGTAGATGAACCTGGATAAGCCACACTTAACAAGGATGGCAACAAGAGAGATGAGCTCAGTGTTACAAACAGGGCAGAGGACAGAAAAAGAAAACCCAGACAGACTAAAGTGACAGGTCCGAGGCCTCACAGCAAGTCTGTTGTGCGTGCTTAGTCACAGAGCGGGAGAATGACCATTGCACAGCCTTGGCCAGAGCTCCCCCCGCCCCGAGACTGCGCTCCTATCTGGGCACAGAGTTATCCCTCTAGCCAGATTATCCCCTTTCAGCCCCATGCAGAAGAGACATTTACTTCTCCTATCTCCCCCCTCCTCTCCTTCAAGCCCTAAAATGCCGCTGTACGGGTCCAGAACCAAGTCAGAGACCACCTTCTGGAGGACATGTGCTCCTGGGCAACCAACATCTTTCGGAGCAGGGGAAGACACACCAAAACCAACCTCCAGTGGGCTGAGATGCTTCCAGATGTGAGGTTTAGATATTAATTAAAGCAAAGAGTTTCCTGTACTAAAGTCACAAGGCATTAAAAAACCAACCCCGCAGCTTCACTACTGAAGCTACTGGAGCATCGATCAGCCACCCCGCACAGAAACCACGAGCACCCTGGGACTTTCAGCGGCAGAAATAACCCCGCTGAACCCCTCCATACCTCCTGCTCACAGCAGCCCACCGTTCTGCCTCCACACAGCGTGCATTGAGAGGCACAGCCAGGACTGGTAGCCGCACCCAAAGGCGCTGGTGCACTATCAACTTTACCACCATAACCATCAACCTTCATTGGATCAAGACCAGGTGAAAGGCAACCACCTGAAAGACTTGCCAGCTGAAGCGGAAGCAAGTGCAATGCTCAAGACAGCACCTTTATCCAGCCTCCTCTCAACGGGACTCTTCGCCAGCGCTGACTTTTAGGGGAAGAGGGGAAAGGTGACATCCATGATGTCCACCGCTCTTCTTTAAGCCCTGGCTTACCAAACACCTTTGTGATAACAAGAACCTCAAAAAAAGTTTAATTGTTACAGTACAGAGGTGTTTAAAAAACACTGAAGACAGATTCAGGTAAGTACCTACAAACAAAGCTCCAGGCAAACAACTGCTAGCGATAACTCAGGTCAGCCTTGTGATTTCCGTAGCCAGCGCTCTCCCAGGCCCACCAGAGACTTGCCAACAAGGCCAAGGCACCACGCATAATCTTATCTTATGTGCAAAGGGACAATGCATTAGGTCATCTTCACGGATTACCATAACCTATTTCTTTCGACAGCGTGACTTCTATAGCCCTGCAAGCCCACGCTGGATATTTGAGAAATACTGCTCTCCTGGTTGACTGGTAAACATGCAAAACAGACAAATGTTAAGACTGTGTGCATGCTGCTCCTATTTACGGCATTTCTTCAGAGTTGCTTGCACAAATAAAAAACCTAATTATAATGTGGCTTTTCACCGAGTAAAGAAAGAGTCATAGCCTGAAGACAACTGGCTGATCCCCCACTTCTAATGCATCATGAAGCCAAGGTAATCTCACTAAAAACTTTTGTGCTCTTAAGCGTAGTAAAAACATTGGCTGCTGCTTTGGAAGGAAAACAACCCATGTATAGGTCCTAAAAAAAAAAGAAAAAGGTCTATCTGTATTAGTTAACATCCAGACACCACTCAAACCACAGCCACAGCTACTATTCCACCCTGAGCCTTTCAAAAAGGCTGCGCTCACCTTAAGAATAAAAAGCCAGAAGACACACCAGCAAGCAACTCTATAAAGATTTTACTAGTGGAGTGTCTCACCTCCAACAGCATAAGGGTAAGGGCAGCACATGAGGCATTCAGCTAATTCTACCTACCAGGAACATTGCAGGGGATGTCCCCCCCAGTTTAAACAGAGCTGGAGCCAGATTTTTCTTTACAAGCATCAGAGATATTTGTCTAATGTAAAAGTTTGCTTCTTGACTCTTAGTTTGGTTTCCACAGGTATGAGAAGCTGGAGAGCTAAAAAAAAGTCCTTGCTGTTCCTCTCTTTCCAAGGCAGTGTCATTGCTCTCTTCCCCCCAAAGACAGGTAAAATTTACTGTGGAAGCCAGCACTTCCAACTCTCAGATGCCATCATCTGGGAGGAAATGCTACACTTCCCACATCTGTTGGATAGGCAAGGTTTAGAGACACACTCCTCCGCAGAAGCATCCCCTTGAAGTACAGAAAAACCCGTGGTCTCCAACCACACTATTGCCCCCATTTATCTATATGCAAAAGGCATAGACACACACAACCAACTTTCAAGTGTTAATGACCAATAAGATTATTTATTCCAGTGAAGAAAGAGATACTTTGAGCTCCAGCAATCAGTGTCTGAAAACTGAAGGTGAAATCTCGGCCCTAACAGAGCCAGCAATTGTTTTTTCCCCAGTGACTGATGGGGCCAGATTTCCTCTGCAGCTCAGAGGGAACACACTTTAGTTTTAAACACATTGGACATTTCACATCCATTACTTAACACTTAAAAATACACATTTCCCTATTACAACCATGACCTAATAATTATTCAGTGGAATAATCTCTGGTGGAAATAAGTGCCAGGCACGTGTTTTGTAGGTCAGCTGGATTTGTTGACCATTGTGTCAAGTTTTACTCTCAAATACACTTGTGCAGTGTAATCTAATTAGGGTTTAAAGTAACACTGGCACCGTTAAGTTGTATAATTAATAATGTATTTGCAACAAATTATGATCAGGTCAGGTATTCCAAAGGCAGCTGGTGATAGTATTTTACATGAACATGGGACAACATAAAGCAGGTACTTATTCCTTTTATAGGTGTCTCAGTCCCTCTGCAGTTGTCGCTGATAGGCGACTTCAGTGCGGTAAGAGATCTGAAGCTATTCTTAGACTGTGGCAGAAAGCATGAAGTGGTTTGCTGGCAGGTCTTATACTCCCCACTATAACGAGAGCAAGTCACTTCATTTATTTCCCTGTTAGATGAGCAACGAGAAGACTGAAAGCCAGAGCACAAATAAGCTCCTCAGACCAGGAACAAGAACAGAGAAGCAACCAGTTGTTATCACCACCAGCCGGTTCCTCCCCATCCCCCTTGCAGCAGTCCAGCCGTCAGTTTACAGCACACAGGAGGGGAAAAAAAAGCATTATTCACCAAATTACTTTTGCACCTCTGCTTTTGAATTTGGTGTTTCCCTGCAGTCAAACAGAGAAGCCTTAAAACCCTAAACACAAGGCTTCATCGGGTTCACAAGGCTCCCGCTGCTGGGGCTGGAAGGCAGAGGAGGAAGGGCAGGATGAAGACAATACCGCTAGACACCGGCCAGGGAGACAAAGGCAACTCCTCTTGTGCTAAAGGCTGTTGAAATGTATTGGCACAGATGCTTCAATTTTTCATTTTTGTTCCATTTGTAGGTTTAATTTAACTTGGAAAAGAGACACTCAGCTCCAAACCCAAACCTTTCATTCTGGGTAAAATAATATTTTTCATCTGAACGCAAATGAATTTCCCACTTCCTATTTTTAGGTCCCAGTAGCAAACTCAAGCACACAAACCCCCAAGACTCCAGGCCACTTTTGCTATGAGCTGAGGCGCTCAGGGAAGGCAGAGATGCCTTGCCACTGGGTTTGCAGGAGAGAAAGGGGCACAACCCCACCAAGGAGGGCCAGGGCTGCGAAGCCCGGCCAGGGCCGCACCACCATGCTCTCCCTCCCCAAATTCAGCAACAGCTTTGCCATCGGCCTCAAGCAGAAGGGATGCTGGGCTCCCGTCACTGGTTTTCCCTCCTCTCCTTCCCAATACTAAGCAAATAAAAACGAGCGCATCCACAAGAAGGGAGGTCTTTAGGTTTCAGTAAGCATGCAATACCACGGTCTAGTACGGAGGTGTACGGGTGCGGAGGGGAAACATGACGACTTCTATTTGGTATACAAACAGACTGAGCAGCAGCTTCAGCCCTGACAGCTTAGGCTGCCAGAGCCCACGTAGCAGCACTGAAGTGCCTGATTCTTTTCTTCCTTTTTGTAAAAATAGGGGGTTATGGCTGTCTCAAGTGCTGTTGTGGCTTGCGAACAAAGAAATAAGCAAATCTTTGCTTCTAAAGAGTTTAAATCACAATTATGCAAATGTTGTATTTATGACAAAAACAAATGCTCCATGTCAAAGGGAGCAGCAAAGAGAGTCTGGATAGGAAGGAACAGAGGTCTTAAGACCCCCCCATACCACAGCATACATAAAACGCTCTCTTGTCACAGTGCTGGTTTATATATTGGTCTGCTACATTAAAAATAAACCAGGCCACCTCTTTTTAACTGGAGCCTAATAAAGTGCCCCATACACACATTTATCTATAGATCACAGCCTGGCCTTTGGAAACAGCACAGAGTTTCTCTGCTGCTTAAAAAGACCCAGGCACCTAAAACCTATACGCACGCAGAGCCCCGTCGCTACCCCAGCACAGTGTAAGCCAAAGCTGTAACTCAACCCTCGGCTTTGCCGATCGTATTCACCCCACAACGCGACACCGCGCCACGAAAACGGCAACGGGGCCACGGGCTGACAGGCAGCACCAAACATGGAGAAGGTGGCACCGGATCAGGGGGACATAAACTTGGACAGCCAGGCTAGCAACCAGTGTTTGCAAACACAACACAGGGGATCAGATGGGCCGGCCATAAATTAGGACTGGATTGCAGCAAGCAGGAGAAATTGCTCGAAATAACTAATGGAGGCAAAGAGGGCTCCCCAGCTACCCCCGGTTTCATTTTGGTTTGCGAACCCAGGGGTGTGCGCGCACCCGCTCGAAGCACGATGGAAAAAACGCTATCTGATAAGTGGAACTACATAACGAGTGCTTCCAGCACCGCTCCTCCGGCTCGGAAATTTAACCACAGCCTTCCTAAATGCTGCTTTATTGTACGCACGACGCCATTCGATCCCAGTTTGAGCCCCACTTCAAAGGAGGGGAGTTAAGGTGATGGGGGGAGCTCCTCGCTACACACTTCCCCAGGTGAGGTCTGCTCTGGCCCAGCCGATCACTACATCCAAAAAGCAAAGGATTTGGGCTTCCTCTGTCTTCTGGAATGCTTCCGGATCTGTTGGCAGAACAGTTTGGGGAGGGGATTTCTACTAAGCGGGTCTTCGAGGCAGATGCTAACATTTCTCAGTGGCTGAAAACCAGAAATGGCCCAAGCAATCCCACAAGCACTCCGTTAAACCCAGCGCAGCGCCCAGGGGCAGCAACCAGCGTTGGAAGGTGGGAGAAGGGGCTGCCCACAACCTGCCCACAGGACCCGACAGCTCGGTGCTGCCCAGCTACAGCTCTGCGGCTCCATCTCAGCCAGGACCTCTTACTTCAGGTACTGGAAGACTGCTGGTTTGAGGTCCGCAGCAGCTTCAGTGTTTTCAGAGAAACACAGAGGAAAGACGCCTTCAGCATCCCACTTTTCTAAGGATAGGAAGGCTTGCAGACAACAACCATATGTCTAGTTGTAAGGGCTGTACAACAGAATGACTACTGCCAGAAACGCAGGACTTCAGTGGTAACCTCACCCTCCAAAGCACCTCCTCTCCCTTTTTTTTTACAGATGAAGGGCACCATCACGACCAGAGAGATTCAGTAAAAGCAAGCATACTGGGAACCTGTAGCAAGTGTCAAAATAAATTCAGCATGACCATACGCTTGCTCGGAGCAAGAAGAAAATTCAGCGCGATTTTAAGCTTCCACAAGATACACCCACAGAGGAGTATCTCCCAGGACCCTTAGCTCCTATAAAGCTCTGAAACTAAACAGAGGAAAGGGGATAAACTATCAGCCCAATCCATTCTCCTGCCACGTTGTGCAGGTTAGAAGTAGTAAGCTGTACAGAAAAATTAAGTGAATTAAATACATACAGTATGAGCTAAGCAACAAATCCTTCCAGAGTTTCTCAGTGGCCACAGCCAGTCTCTGCCAACCATGCCTCTGAATGGCATAAACACCCAGGGGAAAGGGGATTCAATCCAGAGGGCAGCACTGTTAGAAATAGGAGCTACAGAACCAAGTGAAGAAAGGGAAGTGTCCTTGGATGCTGCCTTAATTGGTGGGGCTCATTTCCCCCACAGCATTAAGGAATAGACCAAACGCCACATTAAAACAGGAGCCTTTACAGGAAAGCCATGTACATATAAGCATGCGTACACGTAAACAAAACACTTCCAGATCACTTTTTAGAGAAAGTACCTCCCTCTGTCTATTATTCTGACCCCATACCACCAAAGCAAGGCTTGACTGCTCCTCAAGTCTTGCTGGCTGGTCAATGATGCAACGCCACAGACCAGTTGGCCTTCCTCATCTTTCCTCCTCCCTTCTTCTACTCTCCCACTGCCCATCTCCAGCACCTATGAGTTCAGTTTTATACGGACTAAAATAAGGCTGCTAAGTAAAGGTCAGTCTGACGAGCTAAGAGAGAAGTATACCCTCCTGGACCTCTGCCCCTTGGGCTATAAATACTCAGAGCAAGCACTGGGGGAAATTCTTTGTCTGCACAGACAGACACCAGGAAGCGCGTTTCCTCCTCCTTCCAGTTCCCACCCTCTCCGCTACTCAAGGACAACAGTCAGAGAAAAGCCAGCATCTCCCTGCTGCGTTCATGGAAGACATTTTGCTTTGCCATCGGTGACTCAAGGCACACAGGCCTTCCTAGAAATAAACAAACACTTTGAAAGTTCAACCATCAGCAAGGCTCACAGCAGAATACATGTGCTGCAAAGCAAACCATGAGGTTACGCATGGACAAACGGGAGGATTACCTTTTAGGACTAGGGGTTCCTTCCCTTCTCGCTTGAGTGACTCCAGCACTATGTGGAGTGGCTGGGAAGGCATAACTCTGCTTGGCTCATTGGTATTCTCATCATAAACTATGATTTCTTTGGAAAAGATCCTCTTGAAGGAGTCCTTGCCTTCCCGGCAGGAGATCAAGTCCAAGACTGTGATCTTGCCCTGCTGCAGCCTCCTCCGGCTGATCTTGTCTGAACAGTTAATGTGGACAGCCCCTTGAATGTGGCTCTTATTATACTCCATGAACGGCCTGCAGTCAATGATGACAGGGCCTTGGTTCTGTTGGTGGCTTTTGCTGCATTTGGTCATCTTCTTTGCCAAATCGTTGGGGTAAATTATTTTGATGCTAGCGAGTTGCTTGGTGGTGCCCGAGACCGGGCTCCCCACTCCGCCCAACGGGCTCAAGCTGCCAGTGTTCTCATTGCTGTTGACCATTTGGTTGGTGGGGCAGGCAGTGGAGGCTCCGGCGTTGGTGCTGCTGGTGCTCGCTTGAGTTTGGGCCTGAGCGTCCTTGTCGTACGTTGCCACAGTGCAGCAACTGGCACTGCTGCATCCACAACTCAGGGAGCGTGCAGAGCCGTTAGATGAGGGCATATACGTGAGATTAGCAGTCTTTAGGGACACGACAGCTGCGCCGAGCAGACTGGAGTGGCTCTCACCAGCAGAAGAGGCAGATTCAAGATAGCTAGAGTCTAAACACAGGTTGAGATCCTGAGGTCTCACTGGCCTCGAAAGTGCCACTACTACCCTGTCGTCTAAAGGAGATGGAGGCATGAGGAGGCTGAGCACTAGCAAGTTAAGAAGAACTCAAGATCACCCTGCAAAAGAGAAAAGGGAGGGGAAATGGGAAGAAAAAGGTGATGAAAACAGGTCATGAAATCACATAAGCCCACAGATATGACAACTCACTTTGCTAACACCCACTACCCACGGGGTAGCAACCCCTTCTGACAGTTATCAGCGCACAATAGTTGCTGAAGAACCTTTTCCAATCCTGCAGCAAATACTTCAGCTATCTGCATGCGGGCACGTGGCACGCAGAATACCCGCGACCAGCCTGGACTGTGCAGCTACACCCAGGAGGAGGCATTTGTCTACATGCAGATGGTGCTGAGCTATTCTGAAACCCCAAGCTGCAAGGCACGCAACTGATAATGACAGAGGCTTGTTCCCTTGTTCCCGTTGCTTACTGCAAGGAAGGCAACTACTGGGCTGACTCTACTACCAGGAGGAACGCACAGGAGCTAAATGTGTCAGTGGTGATACGCAACTTTTCCAGCAAGCTTGAATAAAACCAGCTTGTGAATAAATTCTCCGAGACAGTTACAAACTTGAACACATAAAGCTAAACAAAAAGCACCCAGGAGACAACAGGAAAATTAGGTTCTGGAGATCTTTACAAGAAGTAAGTGTGTGCCTTGCACTTCCATCCCCCTGTTAGAGAGGTTAATCCCGCTAAGCCCCCAGCTCCAGGCCCGGGAAGGCTGCTGCTCTCCAGCAGTCCTGGAGCAGCAGTTCCCCCCTCCCCAGCACGTTTCACAGCTTCTAGGAACGGGGGTCCCCTCCACCCCAGCCGAGGTCACAGCCCGCCCAACCTTTGCCTTGCCATCTCCTAAGAGAGAGCACGCAGGATCGGCTCCCCCCCTTCCCACTCGGGAGGGAAGGAAAACATCAGCAGCGAAACGACCTAAGAAAGCCCGGGCGCTGCCTCCCCTTCCCCAGCAACTCTCGGAGCGGCTGCGGCTCTCGCAGCGACTCCACCAAGTCCCCAAAAGCGGGCGAGCGCTCCCAACGCCGGCTCGCCTCCCCCCGCGGCTGTGCCCCGGGCCCGTGGAGAAGGGGCACGGAGGTGCCCCATCCCGAATAGCGCGATCCCCTCCCGGGCCGGTCCGCCAGACGCTTCCCGCCCCCCCGACAACCCCCGGAGCAAGGAGAGGTGCCGTGACCCACCCGGCCGGTGACGGCGGAGGTCCCGGGGCCGGGCGGAGCGGCCCCGGCGGCTGAGCCCGGAGCTTTTCCAGCCTGTTCTTCTTCTCCCAAACCTCCCCTCGCCCCTTTTGCTGTTTAGAAAAAAGGGTAAACAAGCCCTGAGCGTCTTCGCCCGACGCAATAAAAAAATTAAATCGAGATTAATTAATTAAATTGCTAATTAAAGGGAGATAACCCAGCTCCTCTAGCTAGGGAGGGGGAAAGAAGAGAGAAGCACGAGGCAAGTGGGAAACTGAAGTTTTACCCCCGAGCGCCGGGACCCGGGGCCGCCGCCACCCGCGCGGCGGACCGGGCCGAGCCGGTGCTCCCCGCCGCGGCAGCCCTACCCGGGGTCCGGCAGCCCCCGGCCCCGGGGAAGCGCCCCGCTCGGCTCAGCGCCCCGCTCGGCTCGGCTCCCCGCCCGCCCGCACTCACCGGCGCGGCGCGCTCCGGCCCGGTGCGTCGCGGCCCCGCGCGGCCGCCGCTGCGTCTCGCGCCCGCTGCCCCTCGCGCCGCCCGCCCCGCGTCCCGCGCGCCGCCCGCACCATCCTCGTTACTTTCTCTTTTGCTACCGCGTAAATGTACGGCTCGGCGGGGGCGGGGCAGGCGGCGACGGGCGGCCCCGCTGGCCAATGGCCGCGCGGCGGGGCGGGGCAGGAGGCGCGGCCGGCCCGCCGGGCGCCGGGGCGGTGATGTCATCGGCAGCCAATCGGGAGGGCGCGGCGCCGGCCCTCGCCCCGGGGCAGCAGCTGCGCCCCGTTGACAGGCGGAGGCGGCCGGGCCGCGCGCCCCCCGCGGCAGCGCCCCCCGCAGGACGGGGTGCGCGCACGCGGCAGCGGGGCGGCTGAGGTAGCGGCGGGGCTGGAAGCGCCTGGGTAGTAAAGCGGGCTTGCTGGCGCTAGCCACCTGCGCACCCGCTGAGGGAAACTGTTCGCAAAAAAAGATAATTAAACGTCCCGAATCAGCCCCTTCGTCAGGAAAAGCCACAAAGGTCCCGGTAAGCCCTGGCCGGCCGCCCCCCGGGCCAGGCCACCGCCTCAGGGAGCTGCCCCTGAGAGGGAAGGGCCGCCTCCCCATCGCCACCGCCCCCCCAAACTGCCTCTGGAAGAAAGCAAGCGGAGAGAGAGCGGTCGCAGGCGCCCACAGCCCCGACGCATCGTTTCCGTAGGCAGAGCTATGTACGCAGCCTACGGGAAAGGGCCAGCGGGACCGCCGGCCCTCTTCGAAGCAGGGCAGGGAGAGCAAAGCCCCCCGCTCCTGGAGTTGCGGGGCAGTGGGGCAGCCCTGCCTGTCCTCCCCAGCTTGGGAGGAACAAGCAGTTCGTTGATGTTTAAGTAGTGTCAAATCCAGGAGGCTTGTTCTTTTCCAAACAATCCTCTTCTAACAAAAACAAGCCCGCACAACATACTTCGAGTAGGAAAACAATAACTTCCCTGAACGGCAGCTATAAATCATGGGGAGGGCAGAAGATGTCCCCTGCACGCAGCTCGGAGCCGGCTAGGCCTGTAGGTCGCTGCCTGCCTGACCTCCATGTTAAAGATGGATCCAGTCCCTCCGTGTTACGCAAATTCAGATGAAATCCAGCCTTTAGGGACTGGTTACGAGGAAAAGTATGAATCCCTTTCATCCTTTCTGTCATGTGGGGGAAATAATGAGCTCTCGCTACGGGTGCACTACCAGGCAAAAGGTGAAAATTGATTTTTGAGCCGTATGGATCAACTTATCAAATACTAGGAGGGTACCCGGCAGCAGCACGAAATTTTTGCAGCCCTTCCTTCCCCACTGTGCAGTCCATTTTAGCATTTCCTGGTTCAGCAACCACATCTCATCACATATCAATCCATCATGTATCAATCCATCATGTCAGAGACAGGGAAAGTGGCATCGCTGGAACAATGCATCCCACCATGTCCTCCCAGATGGGGGGAGTGCCGGAGAGTTTCACCTACAACCAGGAATGCAAACCCTTTGAGCTAGAGGAGGAAGGGTGAAGTTAGAGCAGATAAGATGTCAGTATGATAACATTGAACCTCAATGAGCCCCCCAAAATTTTGGTTCTGGGGTGAACGTGGAGAATTAATTTTTCAACTGGGATTTTCAAGTTGTGACTACCAAATCCAGCTGGTACTACTACCAAAAATAGTGTAAAATGCAGTAATATCAGCATTCAGCAATTCAGAGTAAAAAAATCTCATGAAAACAGGTAACAAGATTTCAGAAGCACTGAATACTTGATTTTTTTGATGACTAGTTCTAACTTTAACAGCAAGTTGAGTCATTCTCCTCACAGCCATCCGTTAAACAATCAGTTGCTTTCCTCTGAACGTTCCTCGCAGGACAGCAACTCATCCAGCACAAACTCAGGCTTCTGGTTTCCAGTCTTGCGATGCCACAGTAGGGCACCAGCTCTCCTGCCTGCTGGAGAGGAAAGGGGAGCCGGGGTAAGGCTCTTGCATGCAACAGCTTCACTGAGAGCAATCTGCTCCCATTGAGAGCAAAGACGTGGGCAAGTAAGTCACGGAGTGGCTTCATCCTCACACCAGCAAAGATGGCAGTCTGGAGGTATTACCTTCCGAAGGCTTATAAATTGTAAGTCACCGTGATACCCAGCGTAAAGGCAAGTTGGGCTTCTAATACTGGCATAAAATTACTGCATTAGCAGTTGCCCACCCCAACAAGACAGCGAACAGATCAATGGAGAAATGCACCGGTCTCAGACTCTCTCCACAAACATGGTTCAGTTCCCCAGAGGTGCCACCGTGAGACACCACTGTATCTTTTTCATGCTCTCTTTGTCAGTAGCTCACTGCGGTTGGCACTGGGCTCACTGCAGGGAGGAGGGTTAGCTCATGCTTCCCTCAAAACTGTCCTTTGAAGCCACGCTCGGGCTTGGGGAAGGAGCTCTCCATGGGCTTGTGCTCGATGCACCGCCTGAAATGGTCCTTCCACCCAGGGGAGCTGGAAATGGTGTTTCTGTGCTTGGGCGTCCTCCCAAAGCTAGACATGTCCTAAAGCAAACATTTGCTAGAAAACACTTGGAGTCATTGATTTAGCTATCTTTTACTTTCTGACCAAATTTCTCAGTACTAACAACATGAACCGAGGAAATGTTTCGTGACTTGTTTACGGAGGAGCTCACCTCGCAGAAGAGCTGTGCAGAGCTCACCCGCAGCAAGCACTGCTCCCTTCTGAAGGATACTCAGCCTTTGCCAAGTTTTCTTACAATACAAAGGGAGGCCAAATGTAATTTTGTCTTATATTTGACTTAACTTTGTATTTTTCTAAGAATGTTGACTATAAGTTGCTATTTGTCCCTGGTTTCAGAGGATTTCCTACAGAACTTTCACTGACTTCATCCTTAGTATATTTTATTAGCCTATGACATAAGATTGGCCTTTTTCCTGCTCTCAGAAACCACAACCCGCTGTGATTTTTTTTCTGAGCATATTCAATGAACAGCTTTCTAAATGCTTTTGCTTTCTGTAATTCAACACCCATAAGAGACACGACTTATCTATCCCCTAACAACTAAACTTCTATTTTCTGAAAAGCATAAAAGAATTCTTACTATGAAAGCTGGCAGATCTTAGTTAAATTCCCACTTTCAGCAGTAGCAGCACACGGGATTTTGACATTCATTTTCCTCAAATGCTTTTGCCATCCTGGTGCACTTGCTCAGATATTTGTAGAAAACCACAAGCAGACAAAGAGAAATCATCTCAGAATTGAAGAAAATCCTCACAAACTCTCACAGTATACTAATTGCATAAAATCCAATCAAACCCGTTCAACCTCACAAAAAGGGTAAAGATTGCTAAAAACACATGCTGAATATTGAACAGATGTGAAAAAGAAGCCATCAAAATTCTCACCAATAGCACAGACAGCCCTTAAGTGCTCTCAAACTAAAGAGTCCCTTGTTATTGAAAGATTTCTTCCACGTCAAACCATTCTTATCTTCGGCTCTACAATCAGGGACCTTTTTTCTTGTTTGTGATTAAAAAAATAATAATTACCTTCGCCAACACAGCCATGTACAGCACCCACCCTGCGTTCAAGTGGAGAAGAAGATCTGCTGTCCTGTCCCCTCCTTAACATTCACATCTCCTTTGAAATGATGTGTGAGGGAAGAATTTGACCTGATGTACGAGACGGTATGTCCCTCCGCCGCGACCACTGCATGCTCTGTGCTCTGTAGGACAACAGGACCGGGCACTCCTGTGTCCGCTTCTGTCAGCACCGCCCTCTCAGTGGTAGCGTTATTTTGGTTTTAGGAGCAGAGCAACAACCAATGTCAGGTGTTTGCCGTAACAGGCTGTGTAAAGACAATAAAGGACAGTCACCTGTCCCTCCTGAGACTGGGATTTAAACAGAGCAAAGAAAGTTCCCAATTTTACTGGCAGAAATGGGAAGCAAGAGGTTGAATGACCTGTCCAAAGCTACACAACAGTTTATACCGTGGAGCAGAAGAAAATAGGGAAACCTGGGGAAAGCAAAGGTGCTAACCAGCACAGTATTTAAATTGCAAACCAGTATCTTGCACTTCAGCAGGTATCGCATGAACTGGCTAAAAGCAGGTCTCCCTGGGGCCAGACTGAACTTCCATGTGTTCACTACTTAAGTTTGCACATTTGATTTCTTAAGCACTCTTTCATTCTTGATAGGTTTTAATGCACTGCATCGTGCCTTCGTTTGTCCTCATTAGGAATGTCAGTTCACTACATAGGCAAAGCTGAGAAACACTTGATTTAGTTTCTGTTAGCCTTTTGCAAGAAAAGGATACCCCCTTTTACTCCCTTTTTTTTTTAAGTCTGTTTTTGAGGCACCTTCCTCAGTAAAATACAAACTTCCCTCTTAACTGATCCTCTAGTATGAGAGGAAACACAACCCCTTTCAGACAAACAGTTCATCTTCTAAGGAAGGGGGGGATTTAAAACTGTGCACAAAATGAGTTTATAAGGAAAATGAGATCTAGTAGTAAGCAAAAAGACGTATCCTTGCTTTTTATGGCTTATCTCCAATGGGGAAGCTGCTATAAAATGACCTAGGTGAGAAATTAAAATGCAATAGCTATGGCACTGTAACTCCACGTGGATGCTTTTGCTGCACAGTAACCAGCTCGCGCGGGTTTGGTAAGCCACAGGTGATGCCAGGTGCCCCTTCCCTAGGGCACGCCACGGGACCATTCGGGCAAGGAGGTCACAGCGGTAAACAGCATTGCTTCAACAAAGCAGCAATGCAGGCAGTCACACAGGTGAAGTCAGCCTATATCTGCGGACCTCCATGCCTGCTCCAGTTTAGCTCTCGGCCATGGGGCTGTGGTTGAACGCTCCCCCAACAGCCCTTGCAGACATCCTTGCCTTCCTGGTGCTTGGTGGCAAATCTCTGCTCGAGATCAACCTGCAAACACCCTGGGCTGCTGCAGGTGGGACGGGTTATTTGAACAGGAGCTGAAGGAAGGGACAAGCTAACCCAGGGGGCTCCAGCAGCCCCATGAGCACCCCCGTGACTCTTCTGCCAGGAGAGTGTGGGGACGGCTGCGCGCCGGGAGGAGTGGGAAGTGGTTCGACGCCTTTAAGACGCAGCGCTCGAGTGAGAAGATGATCTGTGCTCACAGCCTTGTTTATACAATTTCACTAAACAAATGCAGCTACAGATTGACATTTTAATTCCTCTACAGGACATTTACCCAGGGCTTCAAAACAAACATATTTCCACTTACCTGGCAGTATATGCCACCTTTAAAGCAACAGAGGAATGATTAAATAGGAGTTTGCTTCAGTAAAGCCAGGTAGTTTTTCAAACGTCCCTGGGTCCAACTTGCTCATTTTTATTTAAGCTTCTCCAACCATCTCTGGCTGCAGCCTGGCCAGGAACCTCAGCAGGACAGACACAGATAATTTTTTATTACAGTCCTTTCATCATTATGATTTCCCTGTTTAAGCAGTGGCTGGCTGGGTGAGCACACAGTGACTGACCTCCCCAGGGTACATATACCACAGGGAGCAGAACAGACTCCAGTCGCAAGAAGTCTTCAGGTGTGCTCCTGGAGCCCCCACACCACCAGCACGAAGCAATGCCAGGAGGACATCAACAGGAAGGGACAGGCAGCACATCTATGCTGTGCAGGAGGGGGTGTGAGGGCCAGGGAGGGAAGGAGTAAAAGAGTGTGAAAAGAAAAAGGGAACTGCTTTCTGAAGGTCCTTATTTATAAATTGCATTCAGGCCAGGCACACTCTTACTTCCTTTTCTTAGAGATTGGGTGAGATCCCTTGCTCTGTCTCTCCTTAGGAGAGCCAAAGGGGAAGACACCGGTGATGAAGAGCAGAGCTAGGAAGCAAGAGGACTGGAAAAAGTCCAGCTGGAGTCACTTCTACAGCTCTGTTCAGCAGTTTGGGGTCATAAAGGCTAGTCCCTCCTGGCTTCAAAAAGAGATCAGGGAAGGTGAATTATTCAAATCAGCTCTATCGGAAAATAAGCGCATGAATAGTTGCTGCTCTGACAATAACTGAGCTGAGAAAGCTGAAGAGCTATTGACAGCCAGCTGGGCCAAATCCCGCTCTCCATCGCACCCAAACCACCCTATCGATTCAGTGAGAGCAAACTCTGCCTTTTGGTGCACTGGCAAAAGGTCTCCTTCCCAGAGGCAAATATCTGATTGTCCTGTCCCAGCAGCCTGGGAACTGCAGACTGACGTGCACGGGCAGGCTGAGGGCATGCTGCAGCTGACACTGCGGGACAGGGGGCTTCTGAGGGTCCTTCCAGGCCCCCAGTTGAGAGATGCTGAAGGTGTGCTCCCAGGCAAACCTGAGCCCTGGTGCCCCTTTGCAAAGCCGGGTAAGGCCAAGCCCTTTCCTCCTCATGCTGGGGAGGACGGCTGCCTTCCTGCCAGAAGCGACAGCTCTTGCCTTTTGTGTGCTCTCCCTCCTGTTTTTTCTTTCACTGGCCAATGCAGCTCCTCCCTGCTGAACCACAAGAGTGAGAATACTCTGTCTTGCATATTTCTACCTCCACCCTCATAAACAAAAGGGGAAGCAGGACAGGAATATGACCTTTATGGCTTATCCACACTTACAAGCGTACCAGAACAGATCTTCAGAGACACTTGTTTCAACTGCCGCTGTAGCTGCTTCAGCAGCAGCCCCCGTATGGCCCTTCTTTGGGAAGGGCAGCTCCTGTCTTACGTGAGAAGGTTCTCATCTTCCAGAACAAGCTTCCACATCCCATCTTCCACCCGGATTTCAGTTTTGGTCCTGCTTGGCTGCAAACACTGGCCAGGGCTCTGAAGGTCAGGGATGTGAAAAACCTCAACACTGCACGGCCAGATGAAGCCCCGCTAGACAGCAGATGTGCCTTTACAACACAGCTGAGATCCTATCAGACCCACTCACTGCCATGAGCCACCTGCCTTCCAGGAGGCAAATCGCAGCCCAGATAACCATCGCTAGCAGTCCTGGTTTGCAAGCAACTTTTTAACACAGCATTTTGTACCTGCGTCACCTCTGGCTGCTGCTCCTGCCTCACTGCCTGCTCTGCGCTGGTCCTTCCACAAGTGCAGGCACGTGGTGTGGGGAGATCATCCCACAAAACCAGGAACCAGCAGAAGACGCATGGATCCCCCTTCCTCTACCTCTTCTCACACCAGGTCAGTTCTTGAATTTGCACCAACACTTGTGCCAAAACAGCAGAGGGGCGGCAGCAAGCAGCCACCCGGGGTGGGCAACTCTGCCCCTGCCCAGGGGCACAGGGCAGAAGAGCTTCACCGGCAAAGCACCACTGGCTCTGCTCCTTTGCTCAAAGATCTCCTGAGCCTGCACCAGCCTTTCTCAGAGGCGTCAATGACATGGCTTACTCACCCGCATAACCTGGGAGAAGGACCCTGGGGGCTCCCTGCCCTCCCTACAGCCCAGGGGAGATGAGGGGACAGAGGACGCACACAGGCAGGCTGCAAGGTAAAGTCAGCTGTCAGCAGCGCTGTGCTCTGGCATTCACAGGTGTTTCAGAGGAAACTAACCGAACTATCTTAAAACCACCCCAAATGTTTGTCCTAAGAGAACATCCTAACTAATTTGTTTACAGTGGAGGCTTTGTATTGTAAGTTGCTGCTCATTTAGATTAGCATTCAGCGCCAGTTTCCACTCCACCCCATTTCCGTCTGTATTAGACAGAGCTGTCAGCATCTCGCCTCCAACGAAAAGAGCATCAATATTCTTTGGCAGCAGGCAAGGGAGGCTCTGCGTAAAGCCAGAGTTTTAACAGTTTAATGGATGTGCAGACTTGTGAACCTGGAAACTTTTGCTCGGCCAGACTAGGCAGTTCAGCCCAACCACCTCCCTCCTTCAGCACGGCTGCCGCCAGAAGGGAAGAACAGGTCCTCTTCTGACTCATGTACCTTCTGCGTGGCCACACCAATGACCAAACTGAACCACACAGACCCTCTCTGTGGGCCAGAGGCTCATTTCTTAAAGTACATTTTCAAGCGACTCCTCTCCTCCTGCCTGGGCTTCAAGCAACTTCCCCTCCATGGGATAAACAGCCTCTTCCTCGGCTTGATTACAGCAATCCTAAAATTGGAACTGAGAAGTTAACAGGAAGAAAGAGCTGGGATCTTATTGAGATCAACTCTATTTCTGTCATGTTGACTGAAATAGGCAGTTGACCTTGTTCTGCTTATGACTACCATAGCACAAGCCACAGCTTGCTTTATCACCAGCGCGGGGCAAGCAGGTACAGCAGAGGCTCCTCGGCACCCTCCACCCAGGGCTCCACCCTGCTTCACAAAACCCATGCCTCCCATCACGGTCAAGCGACCAGAGGTCACCCCCATGCAGCCAAAGTCAGGCAACGGGGAAAGTGGAATTCATATTAATGGGCTCCAAATTTTCATCTCGCTAGTCAACAAGCAAAGTGCTTTGGGTCACCTGACGAACTTGTTTCCCTCCTCCTCCACTTCCCTGAGGCGGTGAGCAATAATTACGCTCACCATCTTCCTTACCCTGATACAGCAAACCAGTTTAACTACAGAGGGTGCATCCCTTGCCAGTCTCTCCTACCAAAGGCCAATGAGCCCCACGCAGGTTTATGCAGCTTTCATTGAAGAGATTTTCCCTTTGAAAGGGCTGACAGTTTAATCAAAAGCATCCCCTGCCTCCACAGAGCCTTCCTGCCACCAAAAAACCACTCCTCGCTTCCTTCTGCTCTCACAGCTGCCAGCTGGGTCCCACAACACGCCTGTGATCCCCCTTAATTTCAGCCCATCAGCCACAATGCTGGGGGCTGCCGGGTCTTCCCGGGGTGGGGAGGGGGGGTGCAGGTGGCCAAGCCCCCGCTAATCCCTGCAGGTGAGGCAAAGCAATGGGGGATGACAGCTTGCAGGTTGCTGGTACCAAGTTCTTTCCTTGGGAGGTCACCACCACTTTTTAGCTTAGCACGATGCACTGGCCTTGCCGAGCCTCTAAAAAGGACATTGCTCGAAGGGGAATGGCACGTTCTCTCGCCATGGTTCAGGTGTCCCCTCTTCCTTTGTGAGGTGAATGTACTGAAGCCACCAGGAGATGAGGGAAGGACATCAAGGGTTAAAGATGGTAGGAGAAAACTACAGATCAATTTCTCTCTTACTGGATGAGCCTGTCTCTGTGGTTCATGCTTGCGACCAAACTTCAGACAGACTATGCTCTTACCACATAAATCAGTGCAGGTAATTCAGATAACAGAGCAAGTGGGACAGTATAATCAGCTAATCAGTATAATCAATGCTTGCAATTGATAAAAATTTTAAGGCAAACCCTGCTCAGTTGACTCATGGGAGTGAGGGACTTCCTAAGAGACTTCCACCACTCTTGGTATAAGGAAAACAACATGATGTAATCGAGGGAGAAGAGGAAGCTGGCTCCCTCGTGCCCACTTACAAGAGTACAGCAAGCAGTATTTGGCTGTAAATATAGATCTTGTGCAAAATGCTTATTCTTGCTTAGAAGGTAGATGAGGTTAGGCTGGCTGTTCCTAATAGGAAATTGCAATGCGCTTCTCTTATATAGCAAGGTACAAAAAAATAAAACCAAATTTATTTAGGGTTAATATTAATGTCCCAGGCATGTCTTACAACTTCTGTTTTCCCACGCTGATGATCCTGCAGCTGATGGATTGTGAAACCACAGCGCAGGGACTCACACAACAGATGTCAGCAGTGGAGATTACATACTATGGGCTCACTTCTCCAGCCCACTGAGGATTATCACCACACCTACCATCTACTTAGATACCTCCTTGAGAGATTAATTTGTCGGTTGGACCAATAATAATTTTTCCCCATGCTACCTGCTGAAAGCAATTCAGCATGCAGCCAACAGCTGACCAGTCCTTCTTCTTACTCCAGTCCAGTTCCTGTAGTTCTCCTGACCTCTAATGAGCTCCTTCAGTCTTTGTAAGTATCCCATTCCCACTAGGCAGCCGCATGGCTGGTCCTTAGCTGGGTATAAAATCCCTACCAACAAGCAGTGGCTGTGGCTCCAGATCCCAGCAGCACTCTGCCCTGCAGCAGGTGCAATGTATTGGAAAGACATCTCTTAGTGAGACATTCATGCCACAGTTTTGGGTTACATGGCTCTGCTCTGCCTACGGTAGTCTCTCAAGGAGCACAGCTGTAGCTCCACTTCAGTGTCTGCTAGTGGTTTTGGTCAGCTCAACCCTTGTTTCTCTGTTCAGCAGCAAGCTGCAGATATTAGGAACTGGATGGGCAAGCTTTAATCACAGCCCCCTTCGTTTTATCAAAGCAGCACCTGAAACAGTACATGTGATATTCAGGGAGGTGTGGGACATGCTGTCACTACTATAAGGATCATTAGCATGCAACACCATATTGCTCCATCACTTCACCACAGTGGCCTTTTGCAGGTGATCTCTGTAACTCATGGGTCATCCTCTGAGCTCTGTCTGGAAAGAGTCATGACAGATGAAAACAGTGGTAGTGCCAGTCCTCCACAGCGGAGTCAGCGTTGCCCACACCACCCACATGGCAACAACTGCACCAACCCCCAGGCTGGCCTCCTTCCTCACCCCTGAAGAACGGTTTAGAGTGAGCTCATAGTAATGGACCTTGTGTGTCCTCAGAGCGTTGTCAGCGCGTTGACCAGTCCTCCATGCCACCTGCATGAGATGAGGAAAAGAGGACCTGGTGCTCTGCAAGCCAGTCAGACGGTGCCATACCCAGAAGTGGCCCTACAAGCTCCAAAGTGACCATCTGATAAGATCCTGTGCAAGGATTGGAGGGGCATGGTGTCTCAGAGATCCCAGGTGACTTAAAAACAGACTGTTTAGGACATAAAAGGGTGAGAAGCAGACACAGAAGGAAGAATCCAGGGCAGATGTCTTTCAGCCCCAAGATCAAATCAATAAGAGCATGGCAGGAGATGCGTCAGAATTTCAGTTCTACATGAATCCTGCATCAGCAGCAACACACTGAGATGCGCTGATGGCATAAACAATGCCTGGGTATTTTTCACCATTGTTTCCAAATTCTGCTCTTTTTCCTAAAGCCCTGCTCAGTTTTGCTTTTATAAACATGCTCAAAGAACACTGCTTCCCCTCCTTCGTCTCCAAAACAAGGTCATTAATTACAGAGATCTAATAATAAAGATACAGTAAACTTTCAGGACTTTGTATGTTACTTATGAGGTGGTGACTCAGCCTTAAAATGCTGCAGAAGCCAGTGTAAGTGGCTGTAACCCAGCAGAACAGAAGGGTTTCAACAGCAAGTAAAACAATCACCTGTAAACCAGGATAGAGCATTGTGCAAATATTTCTGAGCTGTGCCAATCATTCGTGCTGCATCAGGCAAATCAAGTGGATTTCCTCAAAAATGAAAAGGATTTTTCCTAGCCCAGCAAGTGCATTTACTATTAGTCCGATTAAAGTAAATTTTCAAATATGACTAATCCCATCTGGCCACCAAGAAAGTAAATAACAGCTTTTTTTTTTTCCCTGTCAGACGCAGCAGTACTATGGCAAACACTGTCACTCCAGGTATCACGTAGGTCTGCTCTGAGTCCTGTCAAGGGACTTTCATTCAGGATTTTAGTCCCCTTCCTTTCTAGGCAGCCATGCCATCCAGATAAGGCACCCAAACCGCCCGGATGAGGCACCTGACCGTCACTGCCTACATTAGATGCCACCCCCAGATCACTCCAGTGTTCTGAGTCACACCCCCGCCCCCCCCACTGCTTATCGCAGAAGATCTAAGCAGAGATGCCAAAGTCAACAGTGCGAGTAATTACTCGTGGTTTTAATCGAAGGAGTGTAAAAATAAAAAGTGATGATATAATGAAGTGAAAGATTCTTTCTTGATGAGCGTTAATTAAGTCATGGTCACACAGCCCCTGTGGGAGCTGTGAGTAGATTATAGTCTTCAGGTGGGGCAACAGACATGGGTCTGCTGAGCCCTATGGCCATTATCGGATTAATGTTAAGCAAGGGGCAGTTGCCATCCCTGCACTCATCCTGCAAGAGAAAACTCTCTCTCACCATCTCCCTGATCCCTTTTGGATCTTCCCCTTCCCAAAGAGGGGATTACACCCTTCATCTGGTGTAAGGTATCCCTGTTCCACTCCATATCCCGGCCCCGTTCTGCTTCGCTGCTTGGCTAGGGAAAATCCACCCAATAAGCAGCGGTCAGGCACGTGTGGTGTTTTGGAAACACCACAGAAAATCACTAAGGAAGAACAATTTTTCCAAGAGTTACTTCCAGAGGCATTGCAGTAGACATACACGTTGACAACAGCGGCTACCAGATCGTCACGTGTCTGTACAGGCACAACACACGTTCAGGAAGATTTATCTTCTCTATTTCTTTACTTCCTACAGTGCAGAATGACCTCTTCAGAAATAAGCACTCCAAAGGGACTTTTCCCATTATATTACCGAAGATGTACTTCCCTGCCCACGTGGGCAGCCCTACATCACGATTCAGCAACTATTAGCAGTAGCCGCATTGCCCAGGGGCAGTTGGAGAACAGAAAGGAATAGGAACTAGAGTTTTATTACCCTTTTAAGGGCACAGATCATCAACTAAACAGGTTCCAAAAATAAAAATGTAAAGGACTAACACAGTTTGCATTATCTTAAAAAAAAAAAAAATAAAAAAATTCTGGCATCACAGCTGAACAGGGGCCAGCAAATGTCACATCTTAGCCCAGCCACGTGTCCAGAACCACCAGTAAGCATAGCTGAGTACGCGAGCGCTGTGTGCTCGTGTGCTGTTCTCACTAGCATACATGAAGAAGCTCTGGGGTACGTTATACACTCAACCATACATTAACCTGCCCATTTTGAGGACAGAGAACGAGCTCTGGGTCCACACCTGCATAATTTCCCTTGAGGCTCTGTGCCCTGTACCTGCAAACAGCATGCGTAAGTCTGTGCCTGCAGCTAACAGATGGGGGCAATTCTATTTACTATAAATTTTGCCAAGAATGGGGAACCTACGCTATAGAAAACGTACTTTGTGTGTGTGTGTGTGTGTTCAGTGTTAGAGATGAGCAACTCAATGTCAGTTTTTAGCTGCAAACTAATTTTAGTGGCTGAACCGTAAGCACTCAAACAACAGGGTAATGGAAATCGTCACAAGCCCTTATCTGCAGCAGCTCTGCCAGCTGCTGCTGTGATGCTATTGCTCACTTTTAACATATTTTTTTTTTCTCAAAAGAGTCTTTGCCTGTCACCTAGTTATCTGCGGGACGAGCAGAACAGGGATTGAGAAATGTGCAGCAAAATTGTTTCAGACCCATGGAGGCTCTGATAATGAATCACCAAAGCTTTCCCTGCCAGGGAACACATTTCTAATCCCAAGCACAGCCCAAGCGCTGCTTCTTCTCTGCCCTTGCCTTCCCGCCACTCTCTCATCAGGGCATCAAGACCAGAAGAGAAGAGAGGTCCTGCAGTTCCCAGGCATCCCGTATTTTTGTCCTGTCCACTGACTGGCCCCCTCCCAACTCTTGGATTAGACTTTCATTCCCAGAAGGGGCTGGGATAGCGCAGGGCGCCGGTGGCAGGGTTAAACTGCTCCTGGTGAAGGAAATAGTGACATTCCCGCCTATAGGTTTAACAAAATCAGCACCCCTTTGGCTTTTGATTTAGATACTACCTATGTCTGACTACACTGCCCTGTGATGAGCACTAATTGTAAATGCCACGGGAGTGAGCAATGCCCTCTGTGTTAAACACAGCACACACAAACAGTTAGTGCTCAATACACAAATAAGCAATTGCTTCAGCAGGCGAAGGATGTATGCAACTGCCGTCATGGACAATAAACAACAGGTCTCTTCATCTGTTCCATTCGTCACTGCAAATACAAGCCATCTCTCATCCACAGAATTTCTTAAAAGACTGCATTGTATTATAAAATTATACATCCTTTCAAAATAGATGAAATAAAACCTTAGGAGAACAGTTGTGTGATCTTATGGATATTTCATTCATGACTAATGTTTTTCTGGCAAACTTTGCATAAATAAAACTTCAGCTTGGGCTCAGGAGAGAGATGGGGGCTTCCAAGAATTCTGTCATCCCAGCTGGATCGATATCCCACAGCCTGGCCTGCCAGGGAACAGCAGGGACCACGAGCCACTGCTCAGAGGCCTGGGATGTGCACATTCCACTAAGGCATTCCAAATAAATCTGGATATCAGGAAGAGCTCAGAAATTTTAGCTTAAACTGCAAACTTTGCTGTGAGGATCTTACACAGTGCGAATTTGGAGAGCGAGTGGGGAGAGGAAGGGAAAAGGAGGTTGTTTTAACCTTATTGCTTGTTCAGCCCTCTATAAAGGAAAGGATTTGCAAAATTCAAACCTAGCTCAGTTTAGGGTTTGGGAACATGCATGGGTAAGCAGCTGGGAGGCTTTGTTTTGATTTTTTTCCTTGATACTGCTTGTCTTCATTGCTACATTTGCTGAGATCAGTATATAAACTGGAGCCTGCAAGCAAAAAGGTGATAAACGCAACTTTTCTCCTTGACAATGTCATGCCTTCAGACTTTTCAGCCATAAAACTTAGTGAGGTCTGAGGTCTGCATATTAAATAGCTTCAATTTGCATAGTGTGCATAGGCATATTTACACACACACACACAAACCGCTTTTGGTGATTCCCTCCATGCTGTACAAACAAATTGGTATTGCTGGCAATCCCAGTGACCCACCTAGTCTGGTACTGAGCCTCTGAGAGCAAAGAGATTCAGCAAAAGATTGAATGAACCCCTTAGTGGACAACCAAGGAACAGCTACAATATCCAAGCCTTGGCAAATGCTCCTGAAGGCGAGACTCCTTAGTGCTTTTGATCCCTTCTAACAGAGTTGTTAGGAGCAGTCTCATTAGCCTTCTAAGTGTTTCATTCACTCTCTTAATCCCGCTTGCCTCTTGACCTCGAGACTCTCTTTGAAAGGAATTTCCACGTGTTAATTATGCCTTGTGTAAAACAGAGTACTATTACTCCTCACACGTTTGCTGCCTCCTAATTTGTCTGAGATACTCCCACACTGCGAGAAGCACCATAAAAATTTGGTGACCTAACTTCCCCAACTCACATGCTAGTTAGCCAAGTGAAAAGGGCTGCGATGATCTCAGGCGGTTTCAGTGAGCCATTCCCTAATCTTTTGGTTTGATCTTTCCCATTACGGGAGGCTTCCTGCTCCTCTGTGACTTTATTCCCCGGCTAATGAAAAAAATGCCTGGGAGAAGAGTCACGTTCGGGTCCAAACGATGAAATCACTCATCTTCATCAAGGGACAATGTTGCACAATTTGCAATCATTCACAATGGCGATGACTGGACTTGATCAGTCATGGTCAGATGTTTGCAGTACGGAAAACACTTTAAGGGAAAAACATTCGTTATCAAGCTATGGAAAAGGGAAACAAAAGGTGATTCATGAGCTTTAACCATTTAGAAACCAAAACTGACACAAAGGTGATAATTACACTGGAAAGGTGGCACAGCATATGAAAAAGAAGTGAATACTTTCAGCGACTACTCTCCAACCTGCATGCAGCTCACACCTTGCCAGGTCGCAGAGAGAGGATTTGCTTTTCCAAGAAAATTATACACGACCCTTGCGGGGCGGGGGAAGGGAGGTTTTGCTGAAATGCCACCAGCAACAGAGGGTATAACATGTACCCAAGGGTTTCACAGTGCTACAGTTTAATAGCAGTCGGGGGGATGTGCTATAAAACATGGCCATACCCTGCAGATGCTGCAGTCCCCCCTCAGACTCGAGAGGTTTCAAGAACAAGACTCCTTGGGCTGCAAAACACCTTCTTGGTGGAACTATTAACTATGTTAGACTCATCCAACCCAGCTTCGTCACCACACATACCCCATTTGTAAAACTGGTATGAGTAATTCTGAGCACAAACCTGAAAAAATGAGTAACCAAGGCCAGTGGTAACAATGAGGCCAATGTCCCCTGTCACATTGGTCGGAATAGCTCCAATGACACCAAAGGAGTTTTGCCTTTTTATGCCACTTGAGGCCCTTAATTACAAAGGTATAGTGGGAGCTATCAAGAAATCCCTTTACCAATCCCAAAGAAGGGCAGATTTTTTGCCATTACTACCAGACCCAGTAGTAACAACCTACTGATTGAAGGCTTCGCTCCACTTAAGCACATGCCTCAAGCATTTCTGACGGACCAAATGTTTAACATTTTGTTGCTTCAGAGAAGTAAGTGACCAGCTCTGATATTGCTCAACTCTTCTGTTACTCTCAGGGTGCTGATACTTGCTGGGTGACCCTGACGCCGGGGAAGAGTTGCCCCCTCCCCAGCTATATTCACTGCCACGGATGATGGGCCAGATCTGCAGCCAGCAGTGATGGGCACAACAGAACTGGTCTATCCAGCTGCTAATCCAGGCTTGCCTGCTGAAGCTGACGACAGTGTCATTGCCTCCAGCTTACGTGCACCATTAATATATGCTCAGGATATGTGCTTCCTAAGAAAAAAACACCTGGGAAATAATTACAAGGATTATTCAATGGTGCATTAGCGGTGCACAGCATTCAAGAATCTGTATTGCAGGTCTGGCAGTGAAATAAACATCCTGGCCCTTCTGAAGATACCACAGATTTGCCACTGGTCTGCAGCTGAATCGAAGAACTGAACATCATGCAAGGCAAAAAGAAACTTTTACTAAGTGTCATGCTGGGAGATTACTATGTCAAATGCCTAGCTATAATCCTGACTTCCAAGTGACATTTTTGTTAGCCCTAAGGTGTGGCCTGCATTACCGTTCTCCCACTCACCGGTATGCCAGGAGAAGCAGTGCCCTACTGAATGAATGAGAGATGAATCGATGAATGACTGAACTGCCTTCTCAAATAACTCTCCATATATAGATACACGTGCCTGGATGCACAGAAACTAATGGGGTGGAGGGCTGAGGTTTTTGTTCTTTTTTTAATTGAAACGTTTCCTTGAGTGCCTAACCCTCAAAATGGACAAATACTCGTTTCACACACTCCTCCGATCTCCCTCCACCTCCCGCATGCAGCTGGCCAATGCAGACTTTTCAGACTCACAGAGATCCCCGTTGTGCAGAGACCCAACGCAAGGTCCACATGGCATCTCTGTCCCACCTAAGCTTTCAGCTACAGCTAACGTGAATCAGAAAGTGTGACAAGGGCTCCCAGTCACCCGGAGGAGTGAGCTTTACCTGCAGCCATCGCCACAGTCCATCCTTATCAGGGAGATATGAATAAAGCTGTCTACAAAGCTCAAGAATTTTCCCCATGCTTCCTGATACCTCACGCACCAGACGTGCAAGAGACACGCAGTGCTTGCATCACGCAGGCTCTTGCCACATCATTCCCCTTCTATTCAGAGCCCCGGCTGGAGTAAAACCCCTGCCACTCCCGCAACACCTCCCCAATGCACACATGGTCATGGGACACCCCATGCCTGAGCCGCCCTGGCCTGAACGGTCACCTCAGGGAAGGTTCACCTCTGGAGGGGAGCAACCTCCCAGTCCGTCACATGCCCTCAACCCCAGAGAAGGGGTCCAGTTAGTCAAGAAAGCAAGTGGGAGGCAGCGGGGACATGTGGACACATCTCTCATCATACTTCCCCTAGCAAGTATGTTAGCTCCCTAGCTCAGCTGACTTTCTCCAAGGCAGTTCTTTAGAGCAGCATGAACAGGGATGGCTGCATTTGTAAGCAGAGGCTCTGCACCCTCAAATCTTCTGGTGAGGATTTGACCCCTTTCTAATTAGCCACATCAAGATCTCTGTTTTCACACACGGCATTTCTACACCAGCGCTTCAGTCACCCTCTACACACCAGCATCCAGCAATCACGTCAAAATAAGAGGGCAATAAAAGGAAGAAATCTATCACAGAAGAGAAAAAAGAAAAAGACATTCCCCCTATACTCTAGTCGTGTCTTTATGCAGTTATGCACCTCTGAATCCAAACCACTAACTTTTTCCTGCAATGCTTCGTGATACACAGGCCATGCAATGCAACCTAAGCAAATAGATGCTGTGAAGTCTACACAAGGCTTCTGCTTTGGTTCATCCTTCTTGGAAAATCCCCAATAGCTGCGGATGAACCCCGCCTCTGGAAACCCCCTGCTCATTGCAGTTCAATCCCTTTTGTCTATGGACAAAACCCAAGCCGTGTGCTTTACCCTCCTTGCATGAACAACGTTTGGGAAGGAAAGGAGGCAGCGGTTATTTTTGGCCACTCAGATAAGGAAAGAAGTACAGGCTGAGGAAGATAGGGAAGAATTAGACATGCTTCAGTTGGCATTTATTGTCCTACCAGGGGCAGGGGGAAGATCAGATTGAAGAGGCAGCAAGCAGGAGAATCACATGTGTCAGACCCAGCTCTTCCCCATGCTCCCAGCCCTTCTGCAGCCCGAGCCAGGCAAACGGGATGTGTCCTGACCATGGGAACCATGCTAAGTGCTCCGCTATGGAGAGGTAGCCTTAACCAGCACAGCGCTGGTGGGATCGTTCCTTCATCCCACTGGGGTGGCTGAAAGGAGCAGCGCCAGCAGCCCTCCAAGGCCTGGGGTGATCAGCTCCCTCCTGGGTCACCTGGTAGCGGCGGCACCAAGTGAATGCTGTGCTCATTCACAGACCACGGCAGCTTTAAAAACTACCAGCAAACCTCAGGGATAGCTGCAGTCCCTGACAAATGCCCCTCTCCCCTGTGCCAAGCAGATCTTGGCACAAAAACGAGCTTGGCCCGATAAACTGAGGGCTTCCCTTCAATGAAATCAATGCTGGCAGCCACGATGAGCATGTTTGAGGGCAGACACGCGGCTGGCACCACGCAACACTAATGTGTTGGCCTTCAGCAGCGAAGAGAGCTGCCTCCTCCCCTCACACAGGGTTAAAGACATGTGATCTCATGCGTGGAGGGGGGGGCCCAGCGTGGTACCAAAAACCAGGTCCCTGCTGCCAGCCTGAACCTGCCCTGAGCAGGAGACCCGACTCCTCCTTGGCCAAGCTGCTACAGAAGCTATCTGCAGAAAACTTTCCATCGCAGCTCCTAATGGGACATAAGGAGAACAGTTTTCACTTAATACAACATCAGTCATGATTCATTTGCCAGAACTGGAGGAGCAGTGACGTTTCTGTGCTCAACTACAAAGAGCCACACCACCATCTCTTCTCTTGCTACCTCATCAGAAATGGAAACTTAAAAAACCTGAAATATCCTAGTAATTGCTGTCCATGACTGCGTGCAGTCAGGTCTGCAGAGCCAAGGGCTCGCAAACTGCTGAGGTCAGGTTGAGAGTCTCCCTCCAGATCCTGGGGAGGAGGGCTGAGCAAGAGCTCAAATTGCTGTGACCTTCCTGGTGGCCTTGTGATGTGATGGAGCGAATGCAATCTCCTCGAGGACTACCCAATGCTGCCTCATTTTGTACTTTGCCACTCTCCAAGCTCTTTCTAAGCCTCAACTCCTTGAGCTATGTAATACTTTGATAAGATAGGCCAGTACCATCATTCCCACTTTCTAGAGGGAGAAAAGGGGACAAAAATGGGAAGCGTAAGTCCATGACAGTGGAAATGGGTCCCAGCAGGCCTGAATTAGACCTTAGACTTGCCTTAGCAGCAAGTCCAGCCTTCCTCTTTTTTCTGATGCTTCCTACAGGTCTGAGCTTGGATCTCTGAAGGTAAGTGAAAATGAAAGGAGGTTGTGGTCCTGTAACTCAAGCAGAAAGAGGAAGCTAACACTTGACAGACAAAGCTTTTATTAAATAAGCTCTAGGTCAGACCAAATTCTGCATCATGTGGGTCCTTGAATGGCACCATTTCCTTTAACAGAACTGTATCAGGCTTAAAATGATACTGAATTTTACATGACTGATAGTGGGGAAACACTAAGATTAAGCAGTGATCACTTATTGGTCATTTAGCAACTAATTAAGATGCAGGTAAAAGGGAGGAACTCTGAACGAGGCAGTTCATGGGCAGTCGTACACACCTGCAGCCAGCTCTGCACTGGCGTGTATGTCCCCAGGGGCCTGACTCTGATACCACCATCGCACCTCCACAACCCAACTAATTTCGGTGATTCGGTTGGGATCTCTGGGGGTTACCCAGTGCAACCACCCGCTCGCAGCAGGGCTGGCCTCAAAGATGCACCCGACCTTGAAACCAGACCCCACTGCTCAGCTTTTCTACAGAGTTTTAGTAATTATAGAGGGGAAGAGGGAGGGAGGGGGGAGGCAATTCCCAATCCAGCTGTCAAGCTGCAGGGACTTCCAAGGTAGTCCATTCCCCACCCTGGAAGGGATGTGATGAAACATTCGTGCTGCACAAGCTGTTTCCTGCTGAGCTGCTGCATGCGCAGTCAGCGCTGCGCAAAACCCACCACTGCGGCATCACGAATCTGGGTCAGCATCTTGACGCACCCCGTGGAAACAAATCCTCCCTCCCTCCCTCTGCCCTGGCTCTGGCCAGAGTATGCACTGGGATCATCTTTTCTTCATATCCCCTCTTTTTACAGGGATTGTCATCCGCTAGCCTTCACCCACAAAACACACCCACCCACCATTTTTTGGACGCGTTCCCAAATTCATTGCAAGCCCCAGCAGTCGCAGAGTGGACATTTTGAGCAGTTGACATGCAAAAGAAAATCCACATGGAACAACATGCCTTGCAGCTGGCATCTCAAGTGAATGAAATCATGGCGTGCCCCAGATTTGCTGCAACTGCCCTGGGAAAGGTTTTTCAAAAGCCACTGTCAAGCGAGTGCTTCTGCTATGCTGCGTTCATTAAAGTCTCCTCCTAATCTCCAGTGAATATTTGCCCAAGGCCCACAGCCCATGTCTTAAAATTGACATGAGACTGGAAGTCTCTGATAAAGGAAGACACGAGATAGCGGCAGCAAGAGATATCAAAGGTCAGAGTTGAAATATATTGCAGGTCCAAGCAGATTAGCCACCTCATTTTCAGCCGGTTCCCATCAGCATGCCACGCTTCCCCCTAAATATTACAGACAGAAAATATACACAGGCTACAGTATCCGTGGGGCAAGGTCCAGTGCAGAGCTGAGACCATGCTGCAGCTGTGCCCACCCTGTACTGCCTCGGGGAAGAGGTGCCAGGGCATCCTGCCAGACATCAGGCACCGGCAGAGGCATCCCTGGTCCATTCCCTGGGGTTGAGAGCCGTGGCAACTCATGGCTCCACTGCAATGGAGCGTTTTCTCCAAGTAGCAGCATTTTCCCACTCAGCCAAAGGCCTGATGGACTCATTTATATCAAAACTATCTCACAGTCACGGAAGGGCCTGAAATCTTTTCCCCAAACTTTCAAAGGGCTCATAGATTCATTTTCAGCTCACAGCCATTTCCACCTCTTTTCTCCCTGCTTTGCATGAGAAACATCAGTTACAGGGGCAACCACCTCCCTGCCATCACGGGCTGCATCCTACCTGACTGGGAAACAGAGACGGCCATCCCTTTGATCCTTCTGAGCTAATTAAGCCTTGATAGTAACACGAAAGGAAAGCAATTCAGGGGAAAATTGTATCTCGTTCCCCACTGTCCCCGAGAAGATGTCCTCCAAACTCACCGCTTCAGGCAAAAAAAAAAAAAAGGAAAAATGAAAAAGAGGCATCAAAAAGACCTCCACTTCAATCAAGGTAGCAAGGAGAAGTCCAGAGACCTTTCTTGGCAAGATACTAGCAGACAAGAGTCCAAGAGCTTTATGCAAAAGTGAATTTTTGTGTTCGGCTGGTTTGATTATTTTATTCCCCTTGGGCTCCGGGAGCTGGGCTGCACCAAGAATAACAGCTCCGTTCCCAGTTTCTCCGTCTTGCGAGAAGGAGTCCCACCTGACTTGAGGTAACTGCTCCCAAACAAAACCAGTTCTTTGAGTTGATTAGGCACAGCGTAATCTAGGGTTTGGAGAAATTATTCTCTCCAAACGGAAACCTTTTTTATTATTAAATGAACTAAAACATTCTTTTAAGTATCATTTTGTTTTGTAGAAAGTAGCACCAGAAAAAAAGGAAACCAAAGCCTGCACCAAACTTCTGCCCAGTGTGACAGCCTGAAAAGCCTTATGTTTCATTGCCTAACAAGAATATTACCATGAAAATGTTTAAAATCTTTAATACCCTACAGAGATATGGTAGCAGTCACTGACCATGCTTAATTCAAAAGAATCATATCTGATCACTTTGAGTCATCAAAATTATACTGAAAATCTTGCAAAAGCAAGCATTTTGCAAGACTATCATTGTTCTGCCCTTTAAATAAGCCTTATTAACAGGAAGAATCTAGGTGGCATTGCAATAGCCCGCTGCATGAAAGTTAATCAGAAGGAGCTAATTTCAGATCCAATTTTCCTGTAACATTCTGTGGACTTGCTGGAAATGTTCATTCTCACACAGCCACTAAAAAAAGGCTTTTTTAAGGAAGCCGACTGTCAGTTTAATCCATGTTTGAGATTATTATTTGCCTAGCTGAGGAGAGCAGCCAGCTCACACGCCACAGAGAACTAGCGAAGCGGAGGACTCTCAGGCAAGACAAGTCCAGATGAGATTTCCAAATCGATTTAAAAGGCCTGTCTGAATATAATTTCCTTCCTGATTCGGGAACTGCTAAAAGACAATCAACAGCTACGCAGCCCTTTCTTTTGTTTTAGAAGATTTGGGGGTAAGGAAGAAACGTCATTCTTAGCACAAATATCCATCTGAATGGAACACGTTTGAAACAATCCCAAGCGCTAAAACTATTTTTATTAACAAGTTGTGGTAATTCATTCTTCCCTGCATGCCTGTTGGATGACATCAGTAAGACAGTAGCCTCATGGCAGGGCAGCAATCTAAACACCATGGATGATTTAAAAAATTTCTATTATTAGGGAAGTTGAGAACCAGTCTGCTCCAATGCCTTCCTCTTCGCTGTAGCAGAGGCAGTTAATGAGGAAAAAAACGAGGCGACAAACCGTACCTTCCTCCACCCCAGCCAATGTTCCTCTGCTGCCCGCTACGGGATCATGGCTGAGTCCCCAGGCTTGTCCGACTTCGCCCTGCCATGGGCGCAGTCCCATTGGAAAAGCACCCAGGTGAGGGTGTATTTCCCTGGGGGTCGTACGCAGCGGTCATACTCCTCTGCTTGCACATGGGAGGAGAGCAGGAAGGGGAAATGGGTGCACAGAAAGAGGGAAAAACCTAAGCATTTTTTAACAGCCAAGACCTGAGGGACCAAGACGCAAGCGTGGGCCCCCAGGCACGGGTGGTTTGTGCAGGGCTTGCTCAGGGGTGTACAAGGACAGCTGCAGAAGGCTCGCATTGTGCCGGGCAGGGGAAACGCTCCCCTCCCTCTTGCAAGCCCCAACACCTTCTGTGGGAGCTCCACTGTGTTACTTATAACAGAAATTTTAAAAAGCGTGATAAATGAATCCAGTAAATAAAACCCTCCTAAGATTTTTTGGTCTGGAAATGTATTTTTTCAGATGTTGGCATCTGGCACAGATTAAAGCATGAAATGGTGTGGACGCAAGAAGATATTCAAGTTAGGTAGGAAGCTGTAGTCACCTCCAGAGTTCCCAAGTTTGTGTCATGATAAACCCAAAAAAGTCCAAATTTTAAGTTTTCCTGCTAGCTAGAAATTCCTTTAAAAGAAATCAATTCAGACGTGTGGAAATACCTCACTTCTACAATAATATCACAATTAAAGCACTGCTGCCTTTGATGAGTTTTAATATTAACGTTCCCTTCAATGTAAATAGACCAAGTGAAAAGTAATAGGAGCACTGCAGGTTGAAACGAAATGCCTTGATCTCATCAAATCAATGCAGTCTGGCACTGATCGGAACAAACCGAGGATGTTGAAGCGACCACGCGTCCCCTCCTGCCACCCCCTGAATACTGGTGTGCTCCCACAATACATGTTGATTTTGACAGACTGCATTTTCTGATGCAAATGCGGTTTGGAGAAAAGCTCTGAGCCATCTCTGGTGAAAATAGTTCCGAAGCCTCCACGCCGCAGCACACGCGTACACAGGCTGAGCACTCTCCTGTCAGAAAACAGGTACAAATTCAGTGCAAGGGGAAACAGAAGACATTTTATCAGGGATGCAACAACCTCTTCCTCGCTTTTTATATCCCTATGTAACGATTTCATACTCAGATTGCAAGGGTGGTGGGTTTTTTTCCCTTAGCTGTGCTCCGGGCCGTGCGGATACTACCGCAACGTACACATTAAACAGTCGTTGGCAGTATACTATAATCACCCAGGAATGCGCTGGTTGTCACATGGGCCTTTGCTCAATACAGCTGTTAGCTGGCCCAGCTGAACAATAAACATTTGAAGTATGGCAAATGTTCTTCGAGGGGGAAGGTTTGTTATTAACGTAAATACAAAAGGACTCTCGAAACAGCCCGACGACTTCAGCTTCACTTGAGGAGTGCCCAAAGTTATGAAGCTGAAGAATACAGAATTTGAAAACCAAGACGTTATTTCCCTGTTATTCAAGCAGTGAGAATTCATTTAAAAATATCTGTATGACCTCAGGGGAGTCAGAACCACAGAACCCAGAAGATTAAAGAAAATAAGCTTAAAATACCTTCCTCACAGAGTCATGCATTTCTTTCCTGATCATAAGAAGTGATGGGCAAACCTCAAAAGGTCCAGAGGTTTGGATACATCTCCAGAGCAGCTGATGCCTTCTTAAAATCCCCCTCAGGGAAGATTTCTGCTCACATTTATTGGGAACAAGAAAGATGGTAAGGTTCAAGCTCATTCCCTTGCACTGTCAACCCAAGTCCTTCATTATCTGCTTGCGCACATTGATTCTCACTAACACAAATAATCAAGTCTCCAAATCCCGTACCACTAGCAACAATGTTGGCCAAACCACAGAGGAGGTCAGAAGCTGTGAAGAGCCCACAGAAAGTTGTTCAGTTGGCATTTTCTGTGGACAGAGAGTCCTGGGAGAGATTAAAACGGTTGAGAGTCACAAAATAAAAGACAATGCAAGAAGCAGGCTTTCTTGGAGGGTGGAGTTTTCCCCATCAGAGACACTCCTCCCATCATGCCAGACTACCGATAGCTGATTGCATTTGCACAGCAACGAGCCAGCAACTAGCTTTTTTAATTTATATTTACTCTGAATTACGTGATGTTTTCTGGTGTCAGCTTTAGAGGTAGATAAAACCTAGCTGCAGCAATAGCTTTCAAATCAGCTATCATCCACGCTTCAGTCAACAGAAACCTTTAATTAAAGCACTGAGTTACACAGGCTCTGGTTACCATATAACTAGCAACATCTTCAAATATTTGGATTGTAAACAATCTTCACGACTTGGAGACAGGCATCATCTTTCCTACTTCATGTCGAAGGCTTTGCAGGCATTTTATAGGTGTCTAGCAATAGGGAATGACAGAAGGAAGTGCTGATAAGGCGCTGCAGCTCAGCAATAAGGTAGTGCAGGAAAAATACAGTAGATATGCAATGGTTTGTGATCTTTTATTTTTCTTGGGTTTGTAATAAACTCTAGGATCTCTGCACTTATATTATCCCAGACATAGATCTGATGGTACATCAAGCCATGAAGCTCATTTATGCTCTGGTTGAAAGTACAAAAAGGTGCTGATTTTACAGTACTTACTATCCAGCTGCTTTTAATGGTGTAGAGCTATTTATTTATATGCAATATCGTAAGCATCCTATTTAATCTTGCTCTTCAGATTCAGGAGAGAGGACTTGCATATTAAAAAAGAGCACCAGACGTTAGGAAAAGTATTTATGAAGGGAAAGAACAACTAACGAGATTCCTATTAGCTAGATGAAAAACATTAAATATGCTAAATCAGTAAGTATTCTGATTAGTATGCAACAAGTATCTGCTCAATCTAAATAGACTGAGCCTGCTAAAACACTCCACAGGCCAGATATAAAATGGTATTTAGACAGCCTTTTAAGTAACTTTAAATTCTTATTTATATCAAAGCAATAGAATTTTGTATATCTATACCTCTTTATAAGTATCTACTATGAATGATTTCTGCCCCTTATTCCTCTTCCTTCAGTCACAAAGTATAAGTGTATTGTCTATAATCTAGTACCAAAATGCATGTCAAACAGGACCTCTCATGAAAAAGCGGACAAGAGAAGCAGCAGAGCAGAAGCCCATCAGTGCCCATGGAGCGAGCAGCAGATCAGGAAAGCCATATTCTGTTATCAGATCTGAAACCTGCGTTCTGTTGGGCTCAGGGCAAAGTCCCTGAGGCTCTATTTTCAGATTACTCAGATACCTCAAGGTACAGATAAATACTCAGTGAGATTCAGGTTAATCTTCACTGAAACCCTCAAGCACCTACCCGTTTAATCACTGGGGGGAAAAAAATACCAAAGGCTTCCGTTCCTGATGCTAGGCATACGGCTATGTTTAGAAATCCTGCCCTCATCCGAAACTATGAAATGATTATATTTACCCATTCTAAAAAGCACTTTGAGGTCTCTGAGTTTAGGTTTCATTTTAATAAAGTGTTTCAGCAGAGGTGAAGCATCCAAGTTTAAAGCCGTCTCTACCTGCCACTAAGCCCTGGAGGAACATACATTCATGAGATACCTGTTGGACCACAAGTTCATCAGGTTCATCAGAAAGCTTCTGCATGATGAGAGCTGCCCTAGGGGAACCGGATAATATCCGCCTTAAGCTTCAGCTGTAACCTAGATGTCTCCTCCATCTTCCACTCCCGTTGAGGGATGAATCCAGCAGGCATGTCTGCCCTCTCCTACAGTCATCATCTCTCAAAAATGAAATTTTAGGGATGTCACCTCCTCCCCTACCCTTGTGTATTAACTGCATTTTTATAGCAGGGGACCGGGAAGGGGAGATTCAGCACCTTTCTCAGCTCATCTCCTGCCTTCTCATGGGGCATTTAATTGCTCAAATGCAGTCCAGATTAGGAAGAGAGTTGGTGAAGAAGGGAAACCGAGACAAGAACAGCTCTCTACCTCTCCCCTTGGGGCTCTGTCACCATGCAGTAAAAAATTCACTGTTCATGGGACTAGATAGGAGGAGGGGGAGAAGGAGGAAGGAGGGGACATCAGTCTGGAGCCTGGTCAGGACGGACTTGTCCCTGCTTCTGAGGTTGTGTTTGGGTTTTAATCAACGAGCACTCAATGTTAAGTGTCTAAACAGCCACCGAAGGAGCTCTGATCTGGGCCAATGCCTAAGATGATGCTATTAAAATGCAACAGACATTGCCACATTAAGAACCATGCAGCACAAAGTGCCCTATTTTGCAGCACTAGGCATGAGGCAGATTGCCTTGGAAGGTTTTTAGAGGGTTACAGTATGATCCAAAGCCCATTCACCTCAATGGGAAGTTTTTTACTGACTCACCAAGGTTGGATCAGGTCATTATGGCAATAGATCTCGTTATATGCAGAGACACATCCCCGATACCGGAGTGCCCAGCACACTGCCGTGCATGCATTTCTGTATTAGGCCATAGGACAGGCAAATGCTGTGAGTATTGTTATTCTTCCAGGAAAGCATCCCACAGCCACACAACCGCTCCACTTCCAGCATCACCCTTAGGCAGTTAACGTTTACTTGCAGGAGGTGTCATTCGATACACCCAAATATTTCTCTGTGCTTGTAGGCTCCCTAAAACAGGTATACTTCTGGGGGTTTTTTTGTGGGCTGCACTTTTAAGTCCTTAATCACTGTATTGGTTAAAGAAGCAAGAATGCATTTTGTGTTCAAAGCAGTGCAGATATCACTAGGAAGGTCCCCCTCCTCTAATTAAAACCATCCATTTGCTGTTTGTGTACAGAGAAACATAACACAGCAGGAAACAACTGTCATATCAAATACCCCTTTACGGTAATTGTGGTTAAACACTGACTTTTTAATGGTAACATACTTATACAGGTTTGGCAACAGATGCAAAAATAAGTAATCACTTTTTCTGGAGAGCTACCAAACTGGCAGGATTTCCAAGTCAATCAGTCCGCCCAGGGACTGGGAATGCGGAAAGCAATTTAGTGCTGCAAGAAATATGACAATCTATTTATAATGGCACAATGTGCGAGGCTGAGAGGAGAAACTGCAGCTGTCGTATAAGGATTATAAGTGACTGATTGTTTCTAACAAAATGTATTGATATATTAGAAGGAAGTACTAGTTTAGCTGCCTGGCTGATTCTCTTTCCATCATACAGGTGTGGTGCCAGCTTGAAAGAAATCAAGCGCTACAGCTAAAAATGCCATTTTGCAATCTCCCCTTTGACATGCCTGGGTAGCCTTTGTCAACTCTCTTGGGGACTTACTGTGTCGGAGCCCATCCAGCCTTTGTTAAAATGAAGAGAAAGGCTAGCCCAGTTTCAGAAGACCCCATGGGAGCATCCTGAAGGATAGAGAGCATCCCGAAGTGTTAAATAATAGTCCTGCCTCTTCAGCTCTTCAAAAAGCTTTGCTTCCTGTTTCCTTATTTACTTCTTTCCCAGCTGCTGTATGTATTTCTATGGGCTGTTAAATAACAGTCCCTCCATCCTAAGGGAAGGCTGCTTGCCAGTGCAGAACAGCAGATGATTCCTACACATGCAAGACGTTATAAAGACTATTACGTTTAGGATCAAGGACACAAAAGCTAGCAAACAGCACAATTATCAGAGCACCCAAAGCCAAGGGACTTTGGAGAACCCACGATCCAGCAACTGACCCACTCCCAGGAGACTCAGGCCCGTGCTGTGCTTCCCACCCTGGTTTGAAAGGGCCCAAGGACTACAGCAGCATAGGACATCTTTAGCACCATATTCAAGGCCCTACATCCTTTGTAAAGACTGAAACAGAAAACATGCTTAGTGAAACGTGATTTATCAGCTCGGATGCTAAGCATGATCTTGCTGTTCATATAAGCAAGGGGACTTTTCACTCGCTGATGTGGTTAACTGTAGTGTAGGGTGTAGTCTACCTCCTAAATCTGTGTTCAGTCTTTCCCTGCAAGAAGGTAATCCAGGCCTGATGGCTTCTTTCCTACACTCTTACCTACTACATTGTCAGCTGAGATCTGGGGGACAGAGAGAAGAGTCTGATGAGAAACCCGTTGCGTGTAAATAGCTATATTTTACACCTTTTATGTCCTTGGAGCATGCATTTTGCATGGTTGTTTGGGCACACTCACCCTAGAGCAATGGCAAGAAACCTAGTCCTCAGCTTATGCATCCCACTGTCCCGACTTCCTCAAAGCCAAAAATCAGCAGACATTCAGGAACCCTTAGGTGTCTTGATTATAGACATTCAGGACTGAAAAAGGCACCCAAACAACCTGCCCCCCAGTGCTTTGCCTTTCCCCATCACCTGATGATCATTCTCTGGTCTGATGCACACGCCGAGGCTGTCTGGCCAGTAGTGGTTACTCCATTGGGCTGTTCTCAGCTAGCACTGTGTGTCTGGAATATGTGCCATTTCCACACATTTCTACATGCAGCTGGAAGAAACCCTGATTATATGGCAGCACCAGCTAGTGACACACAGAGACAACACCACACAAGGTGGGGGGATCACCGCAGCGTTGAGACAAAGACGAAGCAGACAGCAGCACTTCGCAAAGGAATAGATCAGGTACCAGACTGTTGCAATTCAGCCACCAGCAGTCCTTCATTTTCACCTTGCTCTAGCATGGGTAGTCACCTATATGCACAAACCCTGCACCTGGAAGAGTGTTTTTTTGTGCTCTTTGTAAAGAAGATTTTTGCTCTTTGTGTCGTACGGACAACTGCGGCAACATGACTCTGCCTGCCCTCCCAGCCCTGCCCAGGGGCACAGAGAGAAAATAATTTTTTCTTACACCCTAGATGGGCAGCCAGGGCAGGTGAATAAGATAGATCTAAAAATATATATATATACGCACACACACGCAAACACACAGAGTCCTAGCAGACTGTATTCTTTCTGTGTAAAAAAAGGTGCATTTATACAGCACCTTCATCAGGGATCTTAAAGCAGTTTGAAATACCAAACATCACTAGACCCCTGTAAGAGTTGGGGTAGTCAAGGGAAACTGGGAGAGAGCTCTTAAAATGCCTTGTTTCAGCAGGCTGGTGTAAGAGCAAGAAACTATCTAGGCATCCTGAGAAACAGCGTGTGGAGCTTCAGGGGATTTTTACTTTTAGAAAGTTTCCATTTGCATTTTTCAAAACTGTCTCTTTTAAAACATTGATTAAAAGATAATTCAAACGATGTTCAGAGACAAAACCCTAATTCTGGTACCCTCTGGAAACATCAGGTCAGCTCCACAGCTCTGCCATGTGCACTAATGCTCTCCAGCCATTGCCAAGATACGCCAGCTCTGCAGGTGCCCAATGAACCGTGCTCCATCCAGGTTCATTGGGCACCTGCAGAGCATTTCTGCCCCATAGTTTAGCCACGGGCCCTGTAAGTTGCCATGCTGGACCAGAAGCTGAAAGAGCACAATTTCTTCAGTCCATCACAATACGCAGCAAGAGGACATCACTCGAGGAGGATGAGAAGCAGGAACATAGAGCAGTTGGGGATTGCTATAGACAAGGTGAAACACACTGGTTCTGAGTGCTACGAGAGAGCCCGCAGCAACCCCTGCTCTGTGGTTCCCTCCCCAAACTGCATGCACCCCCAACCCTTTCCTGAAGCCAAAGGACAGAAAGAAAGCCTTTGCCCACATCTCAGAGTCCATCCTCCCTGGGAAATTTTCCTCTGTACGCTACTATCTTCAGGTACAGGATCGTAGCAAAAACATCTGGCACAGCATCCACTTTCTGCTTAAATCCAAGAGCTTCACCCCACAAGACTTCCCAATTGCTCCCAAAAAGAGAGGCCAACAGTTATGACCAACCCTTCCGTTGGGGTGACCAGGGGCATTGAAGTATGGGCGTTTACAGCAGCAGATAGGCACCCCATGGATTCAGGTCGTCTCTGCAGCTAAAGTTACTGACAGCTACCTTGCATCGTAGTACCTTGCTGCTGCACTGCATCAGCAGTTAAAGCCAGGTAGAGAGGATGAACAACCCTTCATATTAAGAAACCCAGAAGCGCTCTGATAAGGAATGCCCACACTAAGATGAAGGTGACTTCATTTTAGTAGCTGGATCCTGCACATATCTCTTCAAGTGCAGTCTTTTTATTAGTCATTTTGATGGGCGTCAAGAATCTAGCTACAAAGAACATCGTATAACTCAGACATGGAAAAAGTTAGTTCTTTGTGGTATTGCATTTTAGATGAAACACCACTTCCTCTCCTGCATAGCAAAGCAAGAAAGTGTAGGCTTCGGTTTTATCAGTCGTTGCATCTGCGCCTTCTTAACAAGCTTAAGTCTGTGAGCCAAAAATGTGAGGTTCGTGGTCTGAATCTTTCCCTCTTTCACATTCATGTAAATTTGAAACATCTATAGCTTCGTTGGAGTTTACAATGGTGGAAATGATGAATGCTGGAATCTTGTCTTTTTCATTCAAGAAGAACGAATTGTTTCACAGAATAATATGCTTGCACTTGAGGAGGCTCAGAAGCGATTTCTCAAACTATGCCAGCAAACTACAATGAGTTTCAATGTGCTGCTGTGCATGGGTTCAGGGTGGGTTGCAGGCAAGTTATTTGCTCTGGGCTAACAGCACGGCCCTGCAGTGACAGCGGTCTCTGGGGAAGGAGAAACACTCACTGTCGCTCACAACCCTTCTGGCTGGTCCCTTGTGGTCACAGCTACAGCCTGGCTTGACCATTTAGAGAACCAACCTTTTCCTCTTCTGGCACTTGTTATTACTTCCACTTATTGTTGTTACAGCAGAAACCCACAAGTATTCATTTTAAGATTATACCCTGAATTTTCACTAGGAGTATGAAACAGGTGACAGTGGGCAGGTGTGCCTTTCTAGCCTCTCTCTCATACTACTTCTTACGCATTCAGGTATCTTCAGGAGGGAGATTACTTCTTCAGTGCCTTTCCCCAGTTGAGCTAAGTATAATCATCAGTGTATTTCTGTGGTCAACCCTATCTTTTTTATCTGGCTGTCTGCTTAGCTAGCTGTCTGGTTTGATATTTCTAGTTTGCACTTAATTAGGCTGGGTACTTCCCCTTTGTCTTTCCCCCCATAGTCATATGCATCAATCAGAGCTTTTTTCTTGCTTCTGCAGCAGATAGGGAAGAAATATAGATGAAGCCATGCTTACCAACGCTTCCAAAGAAGAAATCTACACCACAGAAGATATTCTGGCTACATCAACCTTAAGATATGGCAATAATTTGAAATAGCATATAGGCCTATAAAGTATTTAAAAAAAAAGTAATAACATCTTGTACTTATGTAAGAAAAACGTTGAGCTCTTAGTAGGAACTACAGTATGGCTAATAACAATATATCCTTGTGAGCAAAGGGCCTGGTTTTTATTATAATCATTTAACCAATGGATAATTCCAGTTGTAGAAAAGGCAAAATAATTTATACAGAAACTACACACATTTTGGTAGCAGAATAAGAAACACTGCCCAGGTGACCTTCTTTAAGAATGAGATTTACACATTCATAAACTGTTAATAACTGGCATAATTGTTGAGGGTATTTAATTTATTTTAATAAAGTATGACAATAGCTGATGAACATTACACCAGAATGTCACTGCTATCACTTTCCCTCTGGCATCTCAGCTTTCCAGTGTTCAGAAAACAGTTTCAGCATTCCCATTTGAGTTTTTCAATAATGAATCTCAGATCTCTAGTCAGCCTAGGATATTACATTACCAGTCTTTTTCAGAAACATCATCATTCACACATCCTGCACCTACTGACTAAGTAGAAGGCAAAAACATCCGTCACTGGAGTTACTGTCTCCCACACAGCTGCCACTTGTAGGAAAGGGGGATCCAATGCTTCTTTCCCAATCTCCAGTCATTCCCATCTCTGATTTCTGACACAGTACACATTTGTTGGATGACACCCTCCAACACTCTTCACCCCAGAATTTTGCCCTTACAAGCCTGAGACACCAAAACCCTTGGTCTGTTTCTATGATTACAGAACAGTCTCTCTACCATGCTGCAGATTTTTCATACTCAAAGTTGTATTTTATAATAATATTTTGCCTAAAGTTATTTTATATAAATGGTTGAGCTCTGGGGAAAGTTTAAACCATACCCCTCCAGGAATTACTGAGTTTGTTGACTGTGAAAAGAAAAAAAATACCAAATTTTCAAACTTTTTAGAAACATTTTAAACAAGCACAACTAATTAGAGCCTGATCAAAGCCAAGTGAAGCCCTCTGGAGCAGCTGCATTCCCCTATATTTGTGAAAATAGGCCATTTAGATAGTTATTTAAATAAGGAGTACTGGAACTAAGCCAAAGCCCTTTGAAATCAATGGGACTTTTTAATGACTTCAATGCAATTTGTATCATAGCTTTAGAAAATGACCTTTTTTATTTAATTCATCATTGCTACTGACTGGTGCAATATGGATTGAGAGGTTCTTCAGTTGCAAAACCTACATAGGGTATATAAATTCACACAGAATCGTTTAGGTTGAAAGAGACCTCTCGAGATCATGTAGTCCAGCTCCCCAGCTCAAGCAGGGCCAGCTACAGCAGGCTGCATGAGACAGTGTCCAGTTGGGTTTTGAGTATCTCAAAGGATGGAGACTCCACAACCCCTCTGGGCAACCTGTGCCAGTGTTTGACTACCCTCACAGTAAAAAAAACAAAAAAAAACCCAAAAAATTTACTGCTTTCCCCTTCTCCAGCAAGCTAGTCATCTCACAGTAGAAGGCAACATGGTTGCTGAAGCATGATTTCATCTTTGTAAATCCATGCTGACAACTCCCAATCACCTTCTTGTCCTTCATGTGTTTGGAAATGCCTTCCAGGAAGATTTTCTCCATCACTTTCCCAGGGATTGATGTGGCTGACCAGCCTGCAGTTCCCCAGATTTCATTCCTGCCTTTCTTGAATATAGGAGTGATATTTTCTCTTTCAGTCTTCAGGAACCTCTCCCAGTCATAATGACCATTCAACATATTCAAAGATAATCAAGAGTGGCCTCGCAATGACATCAGCCAGCTCCCTCAGCACTCATGGGTGCAACATGTCAGGCCTCAGGGGTGCGTGTCCAGTATGTTTAAGTGGTCCCGAGTCTGATCCTCCTTCACTGAGGGTAAGTCCTCCTTGTTCCAGACTTTCCCTCTGGTCTCAGAGGCCTGGGGTTCCCGAAGGCTAATTTTACTGCTCAAGTCTGAGGCACAGAAGACATTTCGGACCTCAACCTTTTCCACGTCACTTATCACCAGTTCCCCTGTCACATTCAGCAGCAGCTCCATGTTTTCCTCAACTCTTTGTTTTGCTGTTTATGTACCTTTAGAAGTCTTTCCTGTTGCCCTTCACATCCCCTGCCAGATTCAACCGCAGGTTGGCCTTGGCTTTCCTAATCCCACCCCTGCATGATCAAGAGAGCAACTCCATACTCCTGGATCACCTGCCTCTGTTTCCACCTCTTGTAGGCTTCCTTTTTATGTCCAAGTTCAGTTAGGAGCTCCTTGCTCATCTGTGCAGGTCTCCTGCTGCCCTTCGCTCATTTTCCTAGTTTTCAGGATGGTCCTTTCTTGAGCTTGGAGGAGGTGATCCTTGAATATCACCCAGCTCTCCTGGATCCCTGATCCCTCCAGGGCCATATCCCATGGGATTCTTCCAAGCAGGTCTCTTAAGAGGTTGAAGTCTGCTATCCAGAAATCCAGGGCTACTTTTTGCCCTGTTCCATCCTCTCAGGGTCCCGAACTCCACCATCTCATGGTTACTGCAGCCAAGGCTGCCTTTGACTTATAACCCAGACCAGTTCTTCCTTGTCTGTAAGTATCAGTTCCAGGAAATCACCTTTCCCTGTTGGCTCCTTGACTACCTATGCCAGGAGATTGTCATCAGTGCACTCCAGAAACCTCCTGGATTGTTTGTGCCCTGCTGTATTATCCTTCTACCAGATATCAGGGTGGGTCCCCCATGAGGACAAGGGCCTATGAATCTGAGGCTTCCTTCACTTTTTGAAGGCCTTATCTATTACTTCTTCCTCATCAGGAGATCTATAGCAGATACCTACTACAACAGCACCCATATTGGACTGCCTGCTGATCTTGACCCATAAACTCTTGATTGATTCCTGGCCCATTCCAAGGCAAAAGTTGTCAAAAATCAATTTACAAGTCCCTATAAGTAAGAAAGGACCACATTTTTGTAGCCATTTCTACTTTTAAAAAAACCAAACCAAGCCAAAAAAACCAAACACCCTGAAATACAAACATGCAACTCCACAACTGAGTGCACTCCTCCAAATTACAAAGGTACACCGTAGTTCACTGTGCCAGGTCAACCTTCCTTTTGGAACCTCCTGCGTGGTAACACTCAGCATGTGACTAAACACTCAAAGACTGCTTAACTCAAAGTTAAGGTTTTCTATCTGGCCTCCAAGGACAAGGAACTTCACAGTGATGCTGCAGGCCTGAACTAAACCCCACCAAAATGTTTCACATTAGAAGTGGAAGTGAGTTTTGGAGAGGTACAGACCATGAGTGTGATAAATAGGGAAGGAGCTCTGGAGGTAGTCTGTGCTGAGCTGTGCAAGTACAAATGTTGGCAGAGCTGGTGATTTCGCAGCGAGTCCAACATGCCCTGATGCATTGCCGCTGTTGTACGTGGCACTGTGCCGGAGGATCCTGCACATGCAGTGAGCCACACATCCTCTGAGGCCAACAGGATCAGGACAACATGCCTGGGACTCCATACCTGCTAGGTATTATCCAGAAGTTGTAACCAGCATCTGCAGAGAGTCCAGACCATCAAGGCAGTCCCCAGGACAAGGTAGCTCCAAGGTCAAGCTAGAAAGTCAAGTCCAGGGGTCAGAATTTGGCCCTGAATCAACAGGGCATCTGGTCAGGCAGGACCAAGGGCAAGAGCAGGCTAAGGAAGTACTCCCAAGCAAAGGGAGCTGAGGCCTGCAGCCAGAGCTGTCGGGATTAGAGCAGGGTTTCCTCCAAGAGCTTGCCCCAGGGCTGGAGAGCTGTGCCCCCACAGCCAACCCGCTTGGAAAGGGGAGTTAGCTCAGGGCCAACACACCCTCAGAAGGAGGCTGGCAATCCAGAGACATCCAGAGTTAGGGCTGCCTTCCTGTCTGTGAGGCAGCATTTATTTGCCACGAGGGAAGATCGCTATTTTCCCTTAATTTTGACATGGTGAGATCCCTCTCAGGTCTTGTTTCTATGCTTTTCAGCCTCTCCCTTACTTCACAGAGCTATTTTCTGATGCTCTAATAATAGATCACACTGTAATTTTCATGACTAACACATAATTCTTGATGCAATCCAGGTCTTACCTCTGCTTGTCTGGAGTTCAATCTTTACTGTCTAGCAATTGCTGGAAATGAAACTCAGACAGAAACCAAGCAATGCTTGACTGAGCATAGAATTTATTATTCAACTCCCTGCTACTATTACATATGGCTCAATTATCATCTCCTGTCTCTTTCAGAGATCTGGATATGCACAACAATAAATATTATCGAGACCTCACAAGAAACAGAGTCATATTGTGCCTGAATCCAATGCTCTTCCTTTGTTTTCTTGTTTCACTCCTGTATGATAGTTCACCATTTTTTAAGAATCTGAATTATTGCAAGTCCCAGCTGGCTGATTTCCCCGAGTACTGCTGCCTTGGTTAAAGACCCACCATAGTACCACTCTACATATTATCTGAAGGTTTCTACTGCATATTAGTATGACGCCTCAGTTTGTCCATTTGACTAGCATGTTTAAAGACTTAATAGCTGTTCTACTGCATCATTATCAGGAGGTTTGAGAAGAAAGAGCTCCACTGCTTTCTCCAGCTAGAGGGAAGCGCGATTTGTACAGTCCAGCATTTACACAATGACCTTTTAGCAGATAGAAAAGAAAGGGCAAGTAGGGGACCGCATCACAACTGTATGTTTTTTATAAGGTTATAAATAAGATATTATCTAAAATCTGACTATCCATTTACAGATAATATATTATATGAAATATCAATACATATATAAAAATTGTATTGATTCCTCCCTCTGCAGCCCTGTTGTTTATTTAAGGATATCCCAGGGACATCTGTATTTTTGGAAAGTGCTTTAAGGCATTTCTTGTAAATATGCTGCAAATATGGAAATTGATTGATTGATTGACCTTGTTGTGAGGCTAGTGTTAATAAAACTCATTGGCAAGTTATCAAGAGAGATAAAACAATGCCATCTATGTCTCTTCCCAAGAGGCAGAAGCACTTTTCCTGACTCTTTGCGATAGCTCATTTGCAAGTCTCAAGGTTACAGTGGCTAAATATCCATCACTCATTACTCTCTATCCTTGATTTGTCTCACTACATGCTGTTTAACCAGCAGCGATGGAAGCTAGTGATCAGAGCGTGGAGGCTTACCAGCAAAAGCACGTCTGGTGTGTACTGAGGCTACACAAAAATAAGGTATGTTCCCACTGCTTTAGAAGCGGCCCCTTCCTGTTGTGACGCTGACATGAGACTGCTCAGCACCAGGCAATGCCAGGAACAATGCTGCAACCCCTCAGGTGCCCGCATCCCATTCCCAGGGCAGGTGAGAGCTTGGGTCCCATCTTCCACCAGCCTTCAAAGGAAACAGGACTCCCAAGTCAGGGAATTGTTCCCTGATCTTTGCCTTTGTGTTATTTTTCTATTGTTCTATTTTGCAGTGTGATGGCTATCTGATAAGGTAATGGCAAGCAATGTCATGACAAGCTGGAATGGTGCCTTGGACACTTCCTTTACCATTCATGATCCCATCTCATAACTGTTAGAATTTAAGACTAATGAAACCATCTGATCATTTAAACTAGCTTGTAAACTATCACAGCTCCTTCAGATTCAGATATTTATTCTTCTGTTGAGACCACTAATCCATATGAACGATTAGTATATATTTGTTTCGTAAAAGACAGCCCCTCTTGTTATGAAGACATCCAGAGATGAGAATCTACTGCTGCCATTAGCAGTTTTCTCAGTGACTGATCAACACAGACCAGGAAAAACATTTTCTAAACTTTCAGCTTAAATGGTCCCAGCTCTCAGTCAATGGTTTCTGTTATAGGTTTTTTCCACTAAATTCAATATCCTTTTAGATTCAATACCTGCTATATTCCCCGTGTATTGAGATTATACATCATAACCAAGGAACCTCTTGATCTTATTTTTTGACGAGTGAACTGTGATGAGTTCTTCAAACTCTTTGGACAGCATTTTCTCCAAACACAAGAAGCACTTCCTAGGCATTTTTCTGCTCATCTTTTTCCACACATTTTCTTTAAATGAGATCAACAGAACTGGACAGACTGTTTCACTGTTGTGCTCACCAGTATCGTAAGTCACCACTCTCCATAATTTAACCTCCCTGTCCATAAGCTTAAGAGCCTCATTCAACTTTCTGTCACGTTATCAGATTGGAGCTTGTGTTCACTCACCCCTAAATCCTTTTAAGGGTTGCTACTTTCCACAATATTATTATTCATTCTATAAGGCTTGTCTGCATTTCCCTGTACTCATTACTTTGCAAATGTCTGTAAAACACACTTTGTTTGATTGGGGCACACTAAGAAAGAAATTCACGCTGCTCAGTGTAGCTGAAAAACCCTCAGCATAATTTACCAGTGCTAGTCAGGAAAAAAGTGTTGAACTGGAATTTCCCTTGGAGTTTCCCTAACCCAAATGTTTTGGGAAAACAGTTCAATTTCAACAAAGTCGCAATAGAAACCAGGCACAATATTGTAGAAATGGGAGCCACAGGGCTTCCAGGGGTCTTCACCCCTGTCTTCCTGCGTGGGAAATGTGAAAAGTTATTAATTTCATTCCAGATCAGAGTGTTCCAACTCCACCAACCTACACCCAATTTTGAAGTCCAAGTCCTCCATGAAAGAGGATCACCTTTCTCCAGAGCTCCATCACTTGCCCCTCTACCAATCTTTTTGTCATCTGCAGCTTCTCAATAGCAAACTGGAAAAGCCATTGTTTATATGGAGAGTAACATAAGGAACATCTCCAATGTCTTTTTAATCTGTTTTGAGTGTAGTTTAGCAGCCGGAGACAAGGAGCTGAGCCAACTCAAGAAGCTCAGCCAACTCTGTGGACCATCAGCAAGTGATGATTCTTGTTTCCAGAGTGGGAAATCCTACACTATTTGTTCCTGTTTACCCTTCTGCTTGTGTCTCCTCATTAATATTCCTGAAAATGGTGTCAGTTAGCTTGCCTTGTATTGTATTTCAGTATACTCAGTATGATAATGCTTAGGGTTAGATACTCCACCAATATAAATTAGTATATTGTTCAGTGATGCGTTGTGTCAACTTTACCAGTATCTTGAAATTCAGGGAAGAAAACCGAACTGACAGCAGCTAACTTTTTCTTTTCAAATAAAAAAATATTCAGAGTGACTCCAAGTTCTCCTAGTTTGAACACATATGCTAATCAGGCGTGTATTTTGACACACATAACCGTACCATGTAGGGGATGAATTAAGGATCAGGCAATGCCATGAATAACTAGTCTCTCATCATTGCTTCCAGTGGAAGTGTATTCTGTGGGGCAGAAAAACTGATTTTGCAATTTGTTTTTAGTAGGTGTTTTGGAAGTCTTTCCTTTCCCTTTCTCCACTCCCTCTTCCCTTAGCATATTTCCTCTCTTTTACCACTTGATCCACAACAGCAACTCACCCTGGAGCAGAAAACTTAATCTGCTAAGGACTACTGATGAGAAACCCTCCTCTACTCCCTTTAGACAGACTAACGTGAGCAGGACTTGTTAGATGGTAGTTGTTCAGGATGTGAGAGCCCAAACAGACACCCCATGGAGTTAGTTGTCACAGGCAGTAAGGCTGCCAATTTGCAAAATAATCCTTCTTCAAATGAAGATGAGGCTCAGGATGACTATAGCTAAACCACAGGTTTGTCACAGACCTCCTATGTATGCTGGCATCACTGCTTGCTCTCAGCCAGGGCAGGGTAACGGGATTCCCAGGGTTATCCATTTCAATTGTTACGTTTTGGAGCTTCTGGTGGCCTTTCACTACACATTTATGCATGTGTGCACAGTGGGGCCTCCAACACATTCATGGATCCCATGGACCCTCCGGTCCCCACTGCGCAGAGGTAGCATTACAAAGGTAATCCAAAACCAGCCAAAGTCAAAGGGAGCCTAAAAGGGTCCTTCCAGTCAGGCCTGAATAAAGAAGACTAAAGAAACAAATATCCAAGAATTACAAAAAGGACACGTTACCATTTCTGATCCCTGTTGATTTGAAAAAAAAAAAATATGTAGAAAGGCTGTATCTGTGCACAGAGCTTAACCTACTGTTTTAACTCCAAAGAGTCTTTAACACAGCCCAAGTCACAGGTAAGTCTCTACTCTGCTTTAAACTTCAGTTACACACCTCAACCCTGCCCCTCTGGGAACACCGAACCAGTGCTCAAGCCCAGGGTCCATGAGGAGCAGCCAGGCCTCAAGTTCTGGGCAACGCTTCTTGGTACATGTTGTTTGTTCACGTAAAACTTTTTCCTGGATGCCAGATGTCTAAGCAAACTGCACCCCTCTGCTCCCCTAAATACCTTAGCCAGCATTTTAAGCAGCGTCGCTCCCAGAAGCTGTCCCAAGTTCTGCACGCTGTGTCTTGCCACAGCCTCTCGGGATGGCTTGTGGACCCTCTTTGTAGAAGGGGGGAAGAGCCCCAGAAACGCGTGCAGAAGGTGGGAATGTGGCAGAAGGGAGACAAATATTTGTAAGCAGTTTCATTCATCACCCAGGAGATATAAAACAGCAGGAGCTATGCCAGTTCCCTCTTCACAAGAGCTTGCAAATAACACTTGTCTCACCCCTTGTCGCCTCCCAGACCAAAGCCAGAAAGTAAGAGCAATAGCCCATCGCACTCCTCCGTATCAGTTGAATCCATGTTCTGCAGTAACGCTGCCACCTGCCACATATTCCAAGACTTTGTTATTTTAAAATACTTAAACTTTAATCTCTTCTATTTCCCTTGAAAGACCAGCAGGAGGACTTGTCAGCAACTTACCATGAGAGAAAGAAGTGGACTGTTAACACCGATAACACTTGCTGTGAGGCTACACTTCACATGAAAAAGATGCGAGCTCTGAATGCAAATATGTGGCTCTGGCTTCTATGTCAGAGAGCTCAAGACTAGCCGCTCAAGGCATGACTGCGCAAAACGATGTCTGTATTGCCCCAGGTACCTGAGGCTTGCCTCACAGAGCCAAGAAACTGGTATTAGGTCCTAAAGGGATCGATAGACTCAATAGCTCTAACCCAACAGCTGCAAAAGTTGGGAGGATACAAGGGTCGGGAACGTGAACAGCAGCCAAACTCTTGTTCTCCCTAAACAGCTTCTCCTATTGCTGCTGTCAGAAACCAAATGCTGGGCTAGATGGTCCCTGCAGGGGACAGCTCCTGTGTTCACCTGCAGCCCGATCAGCTGGAGAAACGGAGCCAATTTCCATCCACCGACAGTGCCCTCAGTCTGGCCTCCTCTGCCACCCTGCTCTAGCGAACGTGTGCCCAGGCACGAGCAAAAGCTCCAAGCCTGCACAACAGGATAGACCACATAACAGTGCAAACCATATAGCACCATGGGACTGTCCCTCTTAGAGTACCTAAAGGGTGCATCCTCTTAGGCTGGGCAGCGTACAGCCTGGAACAAAAGGTATCCCAAGCACATCACAAGCAAACGTTGGGAAGCTGGTCCTGGACCCTAGAAGGCCAGCCTGACCCAACGCCGCCTTCATGGCAGTGCTCCCATCTGGTCTGGTGCCCAGCGTAGCTCTGACGCTCTCAGAGCAGTCAGCCGGCCGCACTGGGCAGTGGGACCCCGCTGCCCACCCTGGGCCGGCCAGACCGCCAACGCAAAAAAAACTTAGGCTGCTTTTCTACATGCAAGTTGTGAGCAAGGAGAAGGGTCCGTTTAAGGCTGGTGCAAATATTTCTGTGGGATAAAATAAAATACGACATTTGTCTTTACTCGGAAATATCCCCCAAATCTACACCCACTTCCTTTCAAAACCTACTGCCCAGATCTGCAGTGTTGTGTCTAAAACGGTATTAAGCCTAACTTGGGAAGGGAGAGGAAATCTCTAAAGTGATTTCTACCATTATTGCTCAAAGATTCATGAAGTAGAAATAAAGGTTTCTGGAGGGTTATAACACATGCCACGTACCTCCTAAGGTCTATCGATTTAAGCTGCTAGAACCGCACTTCACTTTGACCTCTGAGCCCTATTTGCATTTATTGTGCAATACCTGCCAAGATAGCGCCATGTATTAGGTGTCAGCTATTCGACCCCGCAGTGAAATCATCAGAGCGAATATGAAGAAGTCACCCGACCAGCATGGCAGCTGCGTGGTGTGAAGAAAACTGTGCTTGACTTAAAGAAAGAACAAGATATGGGTTAAGGTGGGAGGAAAAAAAAGAAAGAAAAAAAGATCTACAACACTTAAGGAGAACAATCTGGAGAATAGGAGCACTTTGCTGCAAGTTCTTGCAAGTGAGCTGCAACGTAGTCATGGCACAAACATTGGGAGAGCATTAGCTCAGGAATATTTGTGGATATTTACTCTCCATCAATGTTTTAAAGACAGTATTTGCAAAAGCACTGAAGTGCCCCTTCCCCTCTGCTGCTGAAATCCAGAAGGGGCTTCTGCTGTTGACGTCAGCAGGAACCACGTTAGGCCAAAGCAGATTATTGTCAAAAGTGTGTCTGAAATACAGTCAACACAGCCAAATTCCTACAGGCCTACTTATATTTACTAGGTAGTCAAACTAAATTTGCTATATGAGCCATGAAATCATAAAAAGCAAAAAGCTATATAAAAACAAAATAAGCCTGAGCTCTTAAGTTCAACGCACAATTTCACACCATTATTTTTAAATATGATGGTATTGCCATAAAAATGTGGTCTGCTGTCTTCAAGAGCGGTCACGCCTGAGTAAGGCTAGCACTGGAGTAACAGTTAAGGAAGCGTGAGCGCTGCCCTTTTGTATGGTTCCAGCATCCCCAAAATTTTCTGTGGATCTATCCTTTCCCCTTGCCTCCCTGTAACATGAAGGAAAAGGATGGGGTGGTTTGGTTTTTTTTTTTCCCGTTTGTTTTGAGTGGAGAGTTACCTGAGAAGTCCTTACAAGAGGACTTACTTTGGAAGCACAGCTGCCCCCAAGACAACACCTCCCAGTGAAATCTCTTATCCTCTAAGCAATGGCCCAGGAGGAGAGGATGGACTTTGACTTACCGTAGGATGGGTGCTTTCACAGATACATTTGTAAACTCATAGAAATGTGTAAGACTACAGCCCCTGAATTCACAATATTTTCCACTTTTTTTTATGCAGACTTTAAACCGTTTTAAACTATTTTTTTAAAAAGCAATGCCACTGGGAAGGTGGCAGAGAGTGAGATAAAGGAGATGAGCTCTCTCTTATCACTACCGCCTTGAGGAGGAGGAGGGCTGGGGATTTTCCTCACCGCTGTGCCCTGCCACCTACGCGCCTGGGTGAGCCATGCTGGCAGCCCTGCCAGTAGCATGGCTGTGATGGCCATGGGGACCACGGGTGAATCAGGCAACAGGGCTGGCTACGGCAGGGCGAGGAAAATGCTGTGCCAAAAGGAGCCTCCAGGTCTTGGCAGCTGGGCCACCACCGGTCCCAACAGTGCTGCCCCTCCAGGGATCCCAGGCATTTTACAAGGACACCAACTGCCTTCCTGAGGCCATCAGTCCAGAAATAGAGTGGTGGCTCCGTGATCCCTCTCCTGCCTGGCTGGGCAGGGATGGCTGCACCTCCTGGATGAGTGGCTCGAAGGCTCCCTTTGAAGCTGCCTCCTGCAGCTACAACCCCATCAGTGTGGAATTTTTTTAAGCACCTTCTTCAGCCTCTGAGTACCTGCTTTAGTTTGCCTCTGGGATGAAAGAACAGGCTTGAAGAGAGAGCCTGGGAGAGGAGAAGTATGGGGAACACATCAGTGACTTCAGCAGTCTTTAAGCTCAAGATTGCCTGCTTGATGCAAAGCCCCAGCTAATGAGTGAAGACATAAGCTACACTCAAATCAGGGTGGGTACTCAACCCTGTCAACATCTATATACCTCTCTATGTCCTTTATACTAAAGTATTCACATTTTACATTTTCAGCTTAAGAACAAGAATCTCTTAACAGATGTGCCATAAATGAGACACATCATTAAGTTATGCAGCTTTCAAGCCTTAATTGTAGCAAAGACGGCAGAGCGGCCACAACCGCTATAAATACAGCATACCTCACTTACCATGCCTGTGATCACAAGCTAAAGAGAGCCTGCAGAGTGGGAAGATGGTCATTAGAATTTGTGAAACTCTCCTGGTACGCCTAACAGTAGCACTAATTTTGTCTCATCACTTTTCCCCGCAGTAATGTAGATCCCCGTTGGACGCCTCCCTTCATCCATCCACAGGTGCTAAAACACCCCAGGAGGATTTATGGCCAGACTCTCGCTCCAGAGGGACTCCCATGAAGTCAGGGACTACCTGGAGCTAGCGTTTAACACAGAATGACAAACTGGGACCAACGTAAGAGATCAGAGGTCACCACACCACTTATCACAACATCACCCGTCCGTGCCTTCTCACGGTGGCTTTGTCAGACGTCACGTATTCCCTTACGCCATTCCCAAGGCGACGGGCATGAGTCATGGAGTAGCTCTTGGCACGGCTACAAAAAAGACAGTAACAGAAGGAGGGAATGTAATTTTGATGACAAAGAGGTATTTTTGTTTGGTTTTGATGTTTTTCCAGTGTTGTTGGGGATTGTTTCATTTTTAACAGCAACAGATCCCAGGTACAATCCCCAGCATAAACATCCACCTAGCAAAGCATTAACTTTTCTAAGGGCCTCTCGGGAGCAGCATTCACCAAACCCTGCAAACCCTCCCCACGTCAGAGGAATAACCCCGCTCAGCCAGGCTCCCAGAGCCCACCGGGGCTCACCCGCTGTGCAGCCACTCGCAACGCCCCGCGTGCATGAAGGCTGGGGCCATTGGGGCCCCATCAGCACATCCAGCAACGCTCAGAGCTCACAGCAAGCGTGGCAGCCTTGGCTCCATCATGTTTAGTGAAGAGACATTAATGCCTTGCAGCAGCAAAGTGGATGAGGGAAGGGTGCTGCTTAAAGAGAGTGGCTTCAAGGATAGATTTCGGCAGGTTTTAGAGCACCTAAGAGCTGTGGGGCAGCTGGACACTGACAGCCTCCATGTCAAGAGAAACCTTTTTCTGTTTATTTTGTTTTGGGTTTTTTATGGTACCTGTTCTTGACCAGGTTCCATCTGTCAGTCAGCTCTAGTAAATCACCAGCATTATTACAGACCCAGTGGTTTATGCGCCAGCCCACTAATGGCTCTTCACACGGCTCAGAGTTTCCTTTTCGCTGGAGTTTACTTACGTAGACTGTAAGTCATAACTAGAGAAGTGATTTTTCACCCCCTGCTTCTCCTTCCGTGTGGCTGTCCTCTCTCACCTTTTCATCTGGGTTTAGTTGAGTTTTGCATCAGCATTGTTTTATTTATACCAGATATGAGAATTCATAAAAATGCCTTTTTGACCAGTGAAAAAAAAAAATCAGTAGGGAATTGCTCTGTGCTGTGCCATAGTTCAATGGTATCAAAGCTGAGCTTGGAAACCAGAACAGACATGCAAGTCCTGGCCATGTTGCAAGGCCTCTTGTGGGGATTATTTGCTCTTTTGTGATAACAGGTATCAAATGCTGTGCAGGTGTCAAGTCTGGAGGAGGGGGGTGAAGCTGTCCCTCCAAGGTCAGGTAATCCATCGCTCTTCGTGCCTGCGGGGAAAAGGCAGCGTCAGTGCAGCCTTGCTCTCCTCGTGCTTATTCAGCCATACGTTATGTTAATAGGGACCTTGGTATTGTGTGGCTAGTACTTGGAGGTATTTTATGTTCTCAGCCACATTGTTGGTATATCAACTGGCATTTACATCGGTCTCTTCCTCTCCTTTATTGTGATTCATGCTCCATGCTAATTAAACAGCACGACAAATGCATCGTTATTAACAGCAGCTGGAGAGCTAGCAAATCTTGCAGCAGCTTGAACAGAGGAACTGTGCGGTGCGATAGCATCCTCTGGGTGCTGAGACAGGGCTAATGAAGAATGCTGAACCGAGGCAAGGCATAAACACCTCTTGCCAAGCATCCGTAAAGTAGTCTCCGACCCTCAGCAGTGACAGATCGCACTGTGCTACGTGCACGGACAGCCGCAGGTAACACCAAACCCTCACCCAGCCACTCGCTATGTGCCAGCCCTGTTAGACAAAGGTAGCCTGGCTGAGGCTGTTTCCCCCTCACTCAGCCTGGGGTCATGGAGACCCTCTGCGTGCTGGGTATTTTACTGCGCACCAGGATCCTGCTCCACATCTAGCGTTCTTAGCCCAGAGGCGCTACCAACACAACCTTCATTTCTAGCCTCAGCCTAACACCCTCCCATCCTCAGTTTTCCCCTCTGGCTCTAGGGCACCGCAGCGCAATGAAGTGGCTTGCACTGATGTACACCACGGGGAGATAAAAGCAGATCTTCAGCATCCTAGAACCAGGCAAAAAAGCCAGAGTGATACCAGATACATTAACTTAATTTAAATGGCAGCCAAGAGTTAAAACTCATGTGCATAAGCTGTAAAGCTATTCTTTCCAGGGGGCAATTGCTCAACAGACTTTTAGAATCCTATGTAGTTATTGCTTTTTTCTACGCATCTTCTTTTCATCTCTGTAAAAAATATTGTTGTCAGGCAACACAGCAATAAGGAAGGAATGATGTTTTGTGATGATTTGGTGGAAGAATTCTTTAAGAATAAGAAGTAGCTGATGCACTTTTTACAGCAAAAGCCTGCATTTTTCATTACTGTTGTCATGGGTTTATTTATACAGAGCAATTCATGTAGAAAACCTCCCCCCAGCACTGGGTAATCCAGGGCACAGCCATGCTGAAAGTCACAGCCCATAACTGCAAAGTAAGACTGTACAAAAAAAAAAAAAAAAAAGGTTTGACCAAAAGACCTTCAGGGATTTTACATCCTTTAAGGCTTCTGGGAACAGAGGATGCTCCTGAAGCTCAGGTGCTTGCACAGCATGTGGAAGTGACCCAGCATGTGAAGGGTGTCTCTGGCAAAGGAGGGTAAAGCTTGGAAAAGCAGAAGGATTTTTGACTCCTTGCTTAACTAGGAGAAGCTAGAGATTTTGGCTTTGTTGCTGACAAACATACAGTTAGGCACTCCCGTTAGATTTAGAGAATTGTTTCATGAGTCAGGCAAGCGTAAGAGGAACAAGCTCTTAATTTCAGTCTGCCTTAAACCTCTGCTGGTTCACATGAACATTTTGGCACTCGGACCATTTGCAAAAGCTTCTTTCTAACATTTTTTCCTCTCTTTGAATACCTACATGGGGCATTTCCATGTCTACTGTTTGCATGAGCTTCGAATGTCAGCCTGTTTGCCCAGCACAGATGGAGAGAGCAAACCCACCAAATACTCTCTTGCACCTGAACCTGACAAAGGTGACCAAGTAGTCACAGCCTGCTCCGGACTACGGCGATCGACCCCAGCAATGACTCTTTCACCAGGCCACATCCCAGCCCTGGAGGAGACTTTCCAAACCCTCAACAAGCTAAACAAGCCTAACAGAGACCCACAGAAAAGGAGAAAGAGCTATTGGGATCAGCAGCACACCCGCCGATTCGCTCTCAGTCCTGCTGCAACACGCGCCCAAGAGCTCTCCGTGACCCACCTGCCCCGAAGGTGCTGGGGACAGCCACAGCATTCACCCGGCTGCCTGCCCTGCCCTGCCGTGGGCTCGGGATACCCGCACTGGGCAAGGTCTGCCAGCTCCAGCCCCACGCACTAACCCCCGCAGCGCGTCTGAGGCTGGGCTCCTCTCAGCAGTGGCACACATCGCCCTAGTCCTGACTGTCACCCATCTCCACCTGCTCCCGACTGCTCACAGCAAACCTCCAGCACTCACGTCCCAACCTTCCCTGCTCCCCTGCCCTTGCCCTCTACAGCCCGACACCTCGCGTCCCAAGTGTCCCTGTGGACACCCATGGCTGTGGGGTCACGCGGATGCAATGGGCTGCTGGCTCTGCTGCATGATCAGTACACGCTGACCGAGTCACTGTGGCTCCAAGCAAGCAGCTGGACTTCTGCTGAAGCTATGTAAGTGTAGGACGGTCCATGTCTGAGCTATTCTGGCCCTCTAGCTGTAAAATCAGCTTTCCATCATGAGTCATCTGATTATCTAGTACCAGGGAACAAGCTGGACTAGAGGTGACACCACCCCCAAGGACACAGAGCTCAATGTTTTGAGACGCTGCATCTGCACCAAGCTGGTGGTGAGCATCTGAAAACTCAGATTTTCCCAGAAAACAAACCATAATGCTGCTGGTAATCTTGCAGCATCTTTCCACCATCCCCCTGCATCCAGCCAGAAGGATGAGCACAAAGTCCTGCAGTTCACCCTGCGACTCAACTCCAGGGCAGCAGAGACCACTGAGATGCCGCCCAGGACAGAGGCGGAGAAGGGCAGCACGGACGCAGCGGAGGGGGCCAGGACCCATCCACAGGGGCTGAGCAGCAGCAAGCCCCAGGGAGCTGTGCGCTGCCCCAGCTCCCGAGCTAGCTGGTTCTGACCACCTCGGGCACGGGGGCCACAAGCTGATGCTGCAGGACATGCTTTAGGGGAAGGAGACAGTGTCAGGACGGAGAACACTTACCGTCTTTGACAGACCTTTGAACAGGAGGTCAGTCATCACGCTATAGGCAACACAGCATTAATTTGTCCAGCACAAATAACATTTTTGTTATCATCACCCCGTGACTCAGCACTTTGCATTTTTCATTTACTGCCATTACAAATGAGACAAGAGCTAACGCAAAAGTGGGGGAGACAGATGCGAGTCCCTCAAAAGGGGCGATGGAGAAGTATGCCGAAGAGCTGGTACCGCTGGCACAGCCCGAGAGCCCTGTGACAGCTGGAAGAGGAATGAGTATAAGCAATGTGTAGCCAAGCAGTGTAAATTCATCATGTGTGCGAGGGAAATCTCTCTGCGTCTGCCAGCACAAAGTGCGTCAGAGCTTAGACACAGAGCTGAAGTCAGTGGTAAGGCTCCCATGGACCAGGACGTGTTCCTTAATGCTTTCTGAAGGTAAGAGCCAGGATTCTCACACAACTTGTTTGTTCTCTTACATCATGAGAAACCAAAGCTCACTTGCTTAGAAAATAAAATATAATTAATTTCAGCAAGATATTAAAGCAGCTAGCTGACGAACACCACACTTAGGAGGTCAGGCAGCATTTTGCATCACTGAAACAGCATGTCCCGCATTACACGAGGCAAAGCACGGCCAGCTGGGTCCCACGCCCGGGGTCAGAGCTGCTCCGCAGCCGTGCGGGTGGCACCCCCCAAGGTCAGCCGCTGGATGAAGCGGGCAGCACATTCGGTCGCGCCAAGCAGAGGGGGAATTGGGTCATACCTGTCACCGCACGGTACAAAGGGTTAGCGCGAGTCTTTGCAATTAGACCCTGTCAGTTCGGGTAATCGCCACTCCTGGTTTGGGCCAGGAGCAATAAGCTACAGCAGGGTAAGGGTCAGTTTTATTCCAACAAGCCTGCCCCTGCCTTGGTGCTGTTGCAGGTCAGGCATCCTGCCAGCCCAGGCTTCTTTCTAACCTGTCAAAGAGAGACAGCGTTCTCAAAAGAAAATCAGTAGCTCTCCCAGGTTGCTACAGGCATAATTAAAAGAAACTGATTGACATTTTAATATCCACGGCTCTTGAATCAGTAATGGCGTTGCTGAAAAGACACCTTGGTCTTAAGCTTCAGAATGTGAGCCCATCAGAGAGAGCGCATTATGGCTCTGGCCAGTATTCAGACTTCAGTTATAAGCTAAAATTAATGCAGTTCAACGTTAGACTGTAGCTTAACTGAGCAGGAATGTTTTGTGCCCCAGTAGGGTGTGAAGAAAGGAAAGCTGAGTATCTCCTGCTTTCTTTCTGTATATAGAGAAGGCCAAATTCGACCCTTTACATTGATTTAGGCCCAACTTCATTGCCACCGGTTGAAGCTGTCCCAGGGCAATCTACAGGCACACTAAAAAGTGCAAAAAAGCCAAGTGGGGGGAGTGTCAGCTAAACACATCAGGAAAGGTACCTTCAGAGGGTCCTGGCTGCACCACGTGTCAGCTCAACCACAACTGGGTTCACCCCAGTTAAGCAAGTCCTCCTCCAGTGAAAGACGGGGCTACGGGAGGCTGCAGCTCCTGGGCTCCCCAGATCCCTGGAGCCCCACCGCGGAGGCAGGTTGTGGGTAGAGGAGCAGCAGCTCCTGGCATCACGGTCCCCGCGCCCTGCAGGGATGTCCCGCAGAGAAACTGTTGCTGTTTCCTGCATGACAGCACCCAATTTGCAGAATAAATCACCACGAGATACAACGGAGCCAAATTAAATCATGAGGACTGTACCTCCACACCAGCCAACGATCAACAATACACAAAGCCTATTAATAATTTTATTCCAGGGCAAGATAGGTTTCTCAAGACCAGCTACAACGAGGATCTATTAAATCAATCACAATCCAAACCTAGTCTGCCTTCAAGTGACTGCCAATTAGGATGCAGTAACATTATTAAAGGGCTCAGACAGGCAAATTAAAGAGCCACACTGGGAAGGAATCATTTCCCAGAGGGCTAATTTTCATCATCCTCAGAAATAAAAGCTTCCAGAAGTTCAGATATCTCATTTAAAAAAACCCCCAAAGAGCACATTACAAAATTAAAAGACTTGCTAACATTATGTCACTATTGAGTTTTTCCTTTTTGGAGACTTCTTTTTTTTTCCTACCCAACTGCCACCAAACCAAAAGGGTAAAGTCATGAAGCAACGCCTTCTTCGCATCTGAATACCCACGCTTGATCTAAAGGCTTGATAAAGAAAAGGACATGATGACAGGAAAATATTAATCGCAGTTTTGTCGAACGGTTTGTATTTTTAGCAGGGGAACAAAGAGAGGAAGCCTACTTGATCATTCAGAGAATCAGGAGCCAGCCTGAAACAGAGTGATGAGCTTGGATTAAGGCAACAGATTAGAAAGCGGAATTTTGCAAACCAATTTCAAAAATACGAGAGCGAAGAGGATACGATCCATTTATCTGTTTACCGATCTAAGGAGTAACCACCTCAGTAACTCCTGGATGTCTCTGCCACACATTCAAAATGAATCAAAGGCAAAAGTAGTAGTTTCCCATGCCTGGGAAGGGAACTTTTTAAAAAATATATATATAATTTTATATGACTATTATTTATTAATATATTAAAATACTACTATAAATTATCAACATTTGCATATTAATTCTATATAATTTTATGTGTATTTATAGATATGAAATTAAAATTAGCTGCTCATAAACAGCAATATTTGCCCAGCCTGAACATTTAAGAGCCTGAAAAAGCTATGTTCTTATATCACGTCAGAGACCTCATCAGATATGAGAGGCAGGTGATGGAAAATTCATCTCCAAGAAACTACAGGAAGAAACATCCATCATCTTCCATGCTGGAGGTCAGGCGAAGCCCTAGCATAAGTCAGGGTTGTCACAGCTTTTCTCATTTTCCTCTGACAAACACCAGCTTGTACAAATCATCTCTGAACCAAGATTGCTACAGTTTATACTTATGCAAAATAAGGCATTTTTTCAATTTGGTGCAAGAGCCAGAAAATAAACAAACCTGAAGGAAAGACTCCAACTTACATCACTCCTGACCTAAAATATCATCGCCCCACCAACCCCTCCCAACTCCTCACACTCACTTGGCTTCAAGTTCAGCATTTGCTTTCATTCCTCTCCATCCCCACCAGCTCTTTTTTTTTTTACATTTGTAATTGCACTTAGTTCAACTCCTGAACAAAAGCCATTGAGAAACAAAAGAGTTTTGCTTAGAAGTCTGAATAAAATGCTTGAGCTTTCCCAAGAGAAACTTCACTCAAACAGCTGACCACATTTGACTAGTAAAGTCATCTGACTGACCTGAAATTGCTTTCCATTGCCCCCAGTTTGTTTGGGTTGGGCTTTTTTTTCCCCTCCTTTGTTTCCCCCCTCCATTTTGTGTGGGGTTTTTTTGAGTTTGTTTTTTTTTTTAAATAAATAAATGGTCACCCAAAAATGCCACCCAGCCATATGTTGATCCCCATCCCTGGGATGCCAGCAACAGCCAGCTCAGGGTGACCGTACGGTCACTCTATGTGTATTTCCATAGCGGGGGAAACCCCGCTGTCAGGAACCTCATCCCAGTTCACACACCCACTGCTGAAACCTGTCAGTCATGAGATGTGTCGGAGTCGATCCCCATTCCTGACCACACAATTTTCATTTGAACTGCACTGGACGCAGAGCTGACGCACTGGGCGTGTTTTGAGCAGAAACAATGGCAGGCATGGAGCCCGATGCTCTTCCAACTAAATACATTTATACGTGGCCATGAGAGCGATCGCCTCCTCCCCAGGCTCACCCGGCCTCAGCCAGCCCGTTATACATATAGGCAAAATACATTAACAGCCTGAAACTGGAAAGAGGAGAAACATTTCTTCCTACACAATCTATGAACTGCATCTGAAAGGAGGACATGGATGACTCCACCTGGCATCTTTGACACCTTCCCTAACCCCTTTATATCCTAGCTTTTAAAACATTAGCTCTGTTTAAGTGGCAGGACTGGGTGGTAGCCATTGGGAAGGGACAGAAAATATTAAAATAGAAAAAGCAAGAAAACAGAATTCAAGAGGTCTGGGTCTACTTTCAACTGCAGCCTTGGCTGCAGTGTGACCGTGGAGAAAGCCAGCTCCCTCTCCTCCACGCTCCAGCCTCCCCATCTCCCTAGTGGGATGGGAATCACTCTCCACCTCTTAGGGCTCTTCCTTCACAATACACGCTCAGCTGAAGAAAAAATGGCTGAACTGAAATATTTTTCCATAGCAAAGAAATTTCATATTAAAAAAATGATTTCTTCCAATTGGGTTTGGTGATTAACCAAACCTGTGCCTTGCTCCTGCGTGGAGACAGAGAGAAGGAACATGCGAGGTTGTTTTTTGTTGTTTTGGGGGGTTTTTAATTTTTTTAAAGCACCTTAGTTATCTCGGAGGCTGTGCAGGAGCCCAGACACAAGGTCACACCGCGCTGCGCTGCTTCTGCAGTTCTGTGTAATCCCAACCCTAAATGTTAAACCAGAATGGAAACCAGCCGGCAGGTTCTCACCCTGGGCTGCAGGAAACACCTACGCTAATGTCATACAACACTGTTGTCAGCAGAATGAGCAACAGTTGTAGCAGCTGCTTATTTCATGCCTCACTTTCTAATTTCATAGGCCAAACGTGGTATAGGTGCAGGACAGCCGTCATTTGCCAGCACAGCAGCAGCCGGCTTATTCCACAGCTGCCCCGGTCAATGACTAAGGTGGGTGCTGATTTATCTCAGCAGAGCATTTGGCTCCACAGCACAAGACTGAAAAAAAAACCACCACCCCATTGTGGACTAAATTAGCACTGGTTTATCTCCACTGACAGCAAAAGGCAACAAACGAGTTTGGCAACATGAAACAGATGAAGGAGATACGAATGCCGAGGCAGACAGCACAGGCTCACGTACTTTGTCTGAGAGCTCTTATGTTTATGGATCTAAAATGCATGCCAAGTTCTTTCTCTAGAAGTACGTATCTTTAACATAGAATATGCCTTAAAGCATAAAACTGTATCTGCAGGCACATAAGTGTTTTGTGTGTAGAAATATTTTCGAGCACCATCATATATGGTATTACCATACTTTCTATGAATAGCCAGTTCGGCAATTACACCTTTTACGCCTTGCTCCAGGCACCGGGTGTGGTTTCTGTTGGAGGCGAGACAGCATGCGCGCACATCCCAGCTCCAACATCTGTTAAGCTGTGCTACAAAATGCGGCCGACAGGTTGGTTCCTTCTCCTTCACATGCGGTCTGTAGATAGCTCTCCAGCAGCTGCCTGCTCTGACGGCTGGTTTTTCCCGGAGCATTTTGCTTGAAGAAGGGATGGTGTTTATCTTGCAGTGCCTGGCACCCTGAAGCTGCGATCCTCAAACACAAGCAACAACACTGCTGTAGGGCAGTTGCATGCACGCAACCCAAGGTCACAAAGTTTTGCTACTTCTACAGAAGCCAAAATGAATTTGGTGAAGTCAAAGCATCCTCCACTCACATAAAACAAACCAGTGTAAGCCAGAACACTGTTTTGAAGGTAAGAGGATCCCTGTGCAAAGGGTGGATTTGGTTTCAGCTCCCAAGCCCTAACGTACTTGCCCACCTCAGCAAGCCATTTCTTTCAACCCCTTTATTATTTCTCCTTCCTGCAGGACATTGTTCTCTTCCTGAGCAGCCTCACACAGCAGCAGTTTGGCCCTCCCAGCGGGTGATTGCAGGGGTGCTGCGGAGCTGCAACGCTGGAAGGATGTGAAAGGCCAGAAGAGGAGTTTGCCCGAGAAGCCCTCATTGCAGGGCTTGAAGAGATCTGTGGAGATGATGATGGGTGGTAGGGGGAGAGGGGCATTATTTCTGCAGCCAGGGAAATAGTTCGGAGCAGAAGGGGCTGGTGCCTATGACGACCCACTGCTGGCCTCTGCCATCAAAGCCCTGCAAGACTCAGAGACGAAAAAGCCCTGTCCTTTCTCTGGTCAGTAGGACTCTCCAAGAAAGTCTCACCTGAAGGAGGTTGCCCAGGCGTCAGGCCCCAGCAGCCCCTCACTGACTGCACACGATATTGGGGAGGGAGGGAATAATTGGGAAAAACAGCCTCACAGCATACGTATTGCGCTCGGGCCATCACTATTAATGTCCTGTAAGAAGCGGGGCGGGGATGGGGGTGGAGGGGTGGTGTACCGGCAAAGGCAACGCATCTGCGGATCCATTTCTTCTAGCTGCTATTAAAGCCAGGAAGGGGACAGCGAGTCCAGTTTTGCTGCAGCCCTGAAATGCTCTGCGGTTTGCCCAGCCTGCGGACAGGGATCCGCACGACTAGATTTGATTAGGTGCTCTTGGCACCAGCCTTGGCTGCTGGTCTGAGCTCCCCTGCCATAAGCAGCAGTAAATGAAACAGAAATTATGCAACACGAGTGCTGAGTGATGGAGTAGCAACTGGAATGGAAACAACTGCCCCTCAAACCAATAATTTGCAGACATGCCATATCATTTACTATAATTTCACTGTAACCTTTCTCCCTGAGGAGAAGTGATATTGTGGAGCAGGGGGTTATATCTGCGGTACACAGCTAAAGGCTCCCGCAAGGAGTTGACTGCTGGCTACGAGATGCTTTCACAGCCAAACCCCATGAAATAAGAGGCTCCCCTTCCAGTTCAAAGTCACCACTGGATGCAAATGATTCAATTTCTTCTAAGCTGCTGTGGAATTTTGCAGCCTGAGAGAAGAAAAATCAAGTCCTTTTTGGCTTTCTTTTCATCAGTATTAAATACCCACTTGAATTCACGTCAAGTCTCACGAAGCAGCGGGCAGCCGCAGTGCCTGTTGCTAGTGCAGAACTTGCTTGTTTCTCCCCTCTCCACACACACCTCCTGGTCCGATTTTCTGCACCCCTCAACCTTCTCTCCAAATTTCTGGAGGGGTCAGGGAAGGCGAATGCATTTCCCCAATGAACCTCCCCATGTGCTGCCTCAGCCAACAAACTGCCTGGGGAAACATTAAACTGAGGAGTTTGGTATCTGCATTGCAGAAGATAAACACCTTGGCAAAGCAGGTCAAGCAATATCCAAGGACAAATCTGCTCCAAGGGAGGTGAACTCAGAGGAGGACCAAGGGGAGTGTAAGCCATGGAAAAAAACACAATCCACAAAGGCACTGGGAGCAGAAATAAGGATGCTAACTGTTGCACGAAAACTGAGAATCAGGATAACGCAAAAGAAGCCTGAACCACAAATTCAGGCAAATACATTCATACTGCGGAGGGATGCCACTATCGGAGCTGGCTGCTGCCTCCCCGAAGTTTTCCACAAGTGTTACGGAGGGATTTTAACCAACCGGCACATGTGCAGAGGGCAGAACTGCAAGGTTCAACACAGGCCTCTCTCTTTACAACCACGATGAGTTTTTACTCACCTGAACAGAAGCATCCTACCACGCTTTCAACTTTTTGCTAAGCAACATACCACTTCCTAGCTTGCTCTTTGAGGTATTTTCAAGAGCCTTCTGGTGGGTGTTGTAGGGGGTTTTTGCCCTGTAATGTCCTGCCCCATTCACCCCACACCACAGAGGGACCCACACAGGGAACTCACTCAGTACATGACTCTGACTCATTCCCAAGGCACCATTCAACAGGTGGTTCAAGACAAAAATCATGATGCACATCCTGAAAGAGACATTTCTAACCACCCTCGCTGCACAGAGCACTCCGGAGCTGGGCTCTAGCAGTGACAATTACAGCTTTGAGCCCCAGATGCTATAGCCACTGACAGAGCTGCTTCGGTAAGTCTAGAGCTTCTGTCACCTCCGAGCCCCTCGACACCTGGGGCACCCATTGCACCGAAAGCACAGAACACAAATGAGCGTAACCACAAACAGTTTTCAGAATAGGAGACAAAGGCTGTGAGTTAGGAGGCAAACCTTGTAGGGAAGAGAAAAAGCAGGTACAGCAATATGACTGGTGATGTTTCCTCCCAGGTTTATGCTGTGATCCAAATACAGTTAATAACTACAGCCTTGCTGCAAAAAACTTCAATCCCTGCTCAAATAAATGGAGCAATAGGAAACACTTACTCATTCAACGTGTATCATTGGCATTTAATACAGTTAACTAGTAAAAATAAAGCTATTAATTGCATTAAGTTTTACTAGATGTGCATGTTCCTCAGAAACACAGCTAAGTGGGGAGAGGAAGAGAGAGCAATTATTACCTGGTCTGCACAGTCACACGTGCTCATTTATTGTTTCCACTGTAGTTTGGGTTTGCTCCCTAGCACGCTCTACGTGAAGCAGCACGACAGAAATGACTTATCAGCAAGCGAGACCTTCCTGCTCTTTTATGAATGATCTCTCTCCTTCCTCTTAACTTCTTCGCACAGCGGGGAGCGCAGGTTGCTAAATACACCGCCTGCTGTGGTTTGTCACTGGCTGCTGTCAGCCTTTTTTAATGACATGTTTTTCCACCCAGCAGAGCTACCACCCTCTTGTAATTTCTAGTAGTGCATTAGCGTCTCATTACACAACACACACCGAGGCACTAATTGAAACGCAAAGGACAGAGAGCCCCAGCATTAACTTGGTAGTGGAGGACGGATCCATCGCCCAGCCCTTTCCCCTTATGGCTGGTTTTAAGCTGTGATGAACTTTCTGGTTGTGATTTAAGGTCAGGCTGTGCTTACAGCTGTTACTCGCTGTGCCGGGAAGGACAATCTGAGGCCAGGGATTTCTAGGTAGCTCACGGCCTGTGGAGGAGCGATGGACTGCTGACGGGCATCCATGTCGATTGCTCAGTACTAACGCCACATCCTGATGGAGAGGGGCTCCTCAGCAGGTACATGAGGTCCAGTGGGCAACACCACTGTACAGCACAGAAAAGGTCATTTTGGGGAAAGGCTCTGTAAACTTGATTTATCTGCTTCAGTATTTTACAACCTAATTTGATTCCTCTTGACTGAGGGCTAACTCCCTCCCGCCAAGCCATGTCAGGGGGCAGCTATTTCTAACCATGGTCTCCATTAGCACCATCATTTATTCCACCACCTGCCACCATCTGAAATTACGTGAGGCTTATGGTGGGCAGTTTGCTGATGAAGCCCACAGTGACCAAGGGAACTTGAACAAAAGGAGACTATTTTATCTGAAGCTAGAGCTTGATGCACAGAGACCCTTCCTCCAGGGCTACTCCTCACCTACGCGCCCTGCCTTTTCTCAGAGTCCTGTGGGAAGGGCAGCCAGCTTTCCAAAAGGCCATGAGACGCTCACTGTTCAAATCCACCCACGGGCTTTGCATGACCTTGATCAACTCTACTGCTGCCATAACCAAGGGACATAACTGAAAGGGCATTGCCCAAGCTTACTACTCTTAAAGAGCAGCCTACTGAGATTGAATCATCACAGGTGGCACTGAAGCCATTTGAATTCAACACCGCAAACCCAGTGTTCTCTATATGAATAAGCTTTCCTGCCAAACCACTCTTAAAAAACCAGGGCTACCAGACCTTAATTGCCGCCTTGTTTATGCTTTTCCCAGACTGTGCAGCGTAACAGATTTTTATGTACTGAGTAGTTCTTTAGCATCTCTTTTCTGATTAAATGAGGGGAAAGAAAGAAGTTAGAATTCAAGTAAACCCATTCTGAGAGCAAAACATATCAGTACTTTGACCATATTTAATTCCAGTTTGGTGAAAATGCAACAAAGTCCCGCGAAGAAACTTTTCAGCACTACAGAGTCAGAAGTAGTCTATGCCAAGACAAATTTCCTTCTTATCAGGCTCTTTCCACAGCAATAGTTTTATTTTGGGGGAAGGAAAAAAAAAAAAGCCTTAAGAAAAACTTGTAGAATTTGCCAGCAATTAAAGTGACAACTGGAAATAATGCAGTTCAAAAATCTGGTTTCTCCATTCTCATGACACAGATATACCCATCCAGCCAATAGTCTAATAATTTTCTCAGATAAAGCTATTAAAACCAGAAATCCTCATCTCCTGTTAAATGTAGGGCTTACAAAACCCCAAAATGAAAGTTCTACTAGAGACAGGTTGATCTTTTTAAATTGTAGCGAGCATTTCATTTCAAAGCAAGAAAAAAAAAAAAGACAGACAACCTCGAAACACTTTGCAAATGTTAAATTGTTTTCAATTTTCAAATTTATCCTTTGGGAAGAGAAGCAAGAACTACATGATGAATTGACTTGAATGCTTCGGCTGTCCTGGTCTGCATCTTCCTCCTCCAGACACAAGCAGTTTAAGATGCAAAACACACAAAAAAATCTCTGTTGTTCTAATTGGAAATTTGACCATAAGGCCACAAGCTTGTAATCCATAACAACAGATTTTTGGCAGAATCTACCGAACTCACTAAAACTTTGTTTGGTGTCAGTACAAATGGTATTATCCCCCCGAAACAAAAGGGCAGTTGGATTTAAAACCACGGCAGCGATTTCTTCTGTCGAAGACATCCCACTCCACGGCCGACAAACATCCTGCTAGCATGAACCAGGCTTTGGAGTGAGAGCGGCCACCCCACACAAACGGCAGAACCACGGTGACACGTTACTATGGAGTAACCGCCTGTAATAATCCAGCCTTGCTATCAGCTCGTGGCATTTACCTCAAGCCTACAACAAATTCTCAGACTTTACCAACAGACACGCCGGTTTTGATCTCCAGAAGACAGATTAGGCTAAAATTCATCCTCCGGCTAGGCAGGTACTCATGATCTGACAACAAGATCAAATGCCCACAGTTTCCACGGCAGCTCATCCCAGGGGCCAGTTGCTTTCTTATCTCTTTGTGCCTGATGTCCACTTCAAGTTTGCTGAACTTGGCTTCCAGGTACTGACCCCTGTTCTACTTCTCCTCACTGCTTTCTCCCCAGTTGCCATCCATCACTGTCCTCAAACTTCTCCTCTGATCCTCTTCCAGGGCTGAGCTCCTGGATTTCGCCTCAAGGCATCCTCTCTAACCCCAACCCCAGGTTTGTGTCCCTCGTCTGAATTTTTGCAAGTTTGTTTGGTGGTTTTTTGTTAAACCGCACACAGATCCATCAATGCACTGCACACCTCTTATGTCTCCTACTCATCTCAGCTCTCCAGTCCTTCCCTTTTCATGCACAGGGATGATACTAGCAGCTTTCCCCCTCCCTGTTAAGGGTTTGGTCCCGGAAACCCACTCACAGACAATTCCCAGTAGATGCCTGGAGGGATGGAGGGTTACAAGCACCATTGCATTTGCTTAATAAAAAATAAATAATAAAAATAGTCTAACATGAAGTGTTCCCCCCTGCCAAGAGCAAGATCCCTCCCTCATTAAGGCTTCCGTAGATCACTCCTTAACAGGGACTAATGGGATCCAAAACCTGACAAGAGCTTCAAGGCACCCTAACATATCTCCCAGTTAACTTAAAGCAGATTTCTCCGCAGAGCCTTCCTCTTCTTCACATGGGCCAACACCAGCAGATCCAGCTCCTCACTACAGAGGCCAATGTATTTCTGCTGGGACTTAAGCAGTGCATGAGATCTCAAAGGTACAAACAACCTTCAGATATCACCTCTCACTGGCACTCAACAGCACCTTAATATCACTTTTTATCTTTTGTTATTTCCCACATTTTCAACTCCTATATATGTTCATTGAGTCAGTCTTGAACCCATTAAATATATATAACCAAGTAAGATGCTCCCAGAAATACTAAGCCCTTGCAGTTTCCAAAGAAAAAGCTATATTGGAGGAAGGGAAGGGAGGAAGCAATACTTAGCCTTCACTGAACAAACGGCACAGCAAGCTTATCAGACCCCAGAAAGATTCACCAGTGATAAGACACCATCCCCATCAAGGAAACGCTATATTTAGTATCCATACCCAGTTAGACACCAGAGAACAAAGCCACAATGCCCAAACACCAGATTTAATCCAATCCACTGATAGCTTGCAGGACTTTTTATTAGTATTATTTAAATAAGGGTTGGATCATGGAGGAACCACAAACTTAAGACCCTCAGAGCAGTCTCTACTGCAATCAGGGACTCTCCAGCTCTCACAGGTGGTGGCAAAAGCCTCTGGTTAGTAAGGAGAGCTTTTAAAAATTATTATTAGCCTCTCTCTTTAACAAACTTTAAAACCAAACGATAACCAATCCCAGGAAAACTTGGCAGACTTGCCAACTCCAATCGTACACATACTGGGTTGTCTACACCCAAGGTGACTTTGGTTTGCTAATAAAACAAGACAGAAGCATTACAGAGCAAGGAAAGCAAAACAAAACCTGTTTGGCAGAAGTTAAGTGACCAGGGCTCATATACAGCACGCTCAAATACATTAGTTTGGCACAATGTTGAAAGAAAACAAAGGTCCAGATGTGGCTGCACATGCCCCAGTAGTTTACACCAAACATCTAAAAATACAGGCTCAGCAGGTGAAGTCTCTACAGACGTAATTTTGTCCCCTAGCTTTGTAAGACATTAGCCATGTGACCAGTTAAACATAACAGCAACAAGCCTTTAAAAACTATAATGCAAGTAGAAAATGGTTTATAATAGGGCCTCATATCTCAAAGCCATCACACACAACAACTGCTTCCACATCATGCTGCCAGTCCCAGCTTTGCTCACTGGGCCCAAATAGACTACAGGAAAGAAATCCCCCACAACTCCCCCCAACAGCACTTACTGCCCTCCCACAGCTGTGACAGCATTCAAGGACCTCTTCAGCTGCAGACACGGAGGTAAAACCCAGCCAAAATGAGCAAAGCTTGGTTTGAGATAACCACTGCAGAAGACAGAGGCGATTTGCTGGGTTTTCTCTCCCAGGATAAAACAGCCTGGATGTACCAGCGGGTTTGCAAACTCCAGGATCATAACAAGCCCATAACACGCAGAATCTTACTTGGTACCAGCGGTAAGTTTTAGTCGGATCAGACTGCTTGCTGCCCTTGGTTACAAGCCACAGTGCTGAGATGCTGCAAGTAGTCAGGGCTGAGCAACCCGGTGTTTTCCAGCGCTGCTGACCTAAACCGCCTTGGCTCACCACAGCTGTGGCATGGACTGGTGATGAGCCTTTATTTCCCTGCCAACTCCATGTGGCTAGTGATTAGTGGATTCAGGTGGCTGCCATTAAGCTGTAGATAGTGCCACTGCCTTTCAGCTCTTGCTGGGTTATATGAACTCAGAACTGCTAAGGGAATGAACCACTCTATAATGCAACCTAATAAATTTTGTTACAGCCTGTCTCTCTGCATAAAGGAGATGCATCCAACACAAACAGCGGGGTTCTGCTCTGTAAGAGCTCAGTGTTTGAGGAGAGAAGGGGAAAAAAGGCTTAAAAACCAAAATCCAGCACTGCTGGTTAGAGAAGCCTGAACACAAGTACATAAAGCAGGGCCTAGAGGCTAGTACCGTGATGAATTCAGCTGCTGTCCCTGCGCACAGTCTCACTAGCTTTCATGTACAGTTACCTCCAGGTTCCCAACACCCCGACCTAGAAAGTGAAAAAAAGGTTTGTCACTGTTACAGTAGAAAGCACAACTCGATGGCATTTTTTCAGTGAGACCGCAAAAGCACTATTCCTGTCCAGCAACACTGGCCAGCACCTCACCCTGCACCGGCGCAGCCAGCGACGACCCTGCTCTGACAGTGGCTGGTGCACAGCAAGCCCTTCCAGCCTCGCATGACGATTATTCTCTTTTGCAAAGCTGCTTTCATGCTGCTTCGCACGAGAAAGCCGGCGGTCGGGCAGCCCAGCCAGCCGCTGCGACGCGAGAGGCGGGCGAGCGGGGGGAGTGCTGCCGGGGCGGCAGGTGTCTCTCGAGATTCCACACAATCCCTCACCCGGGACCCCTAATCCTGTCAGAGTCAATTTGTTGTCAATTTTCCACAGCGGCTAAGTACCAAGAGAGAATTGGTTTATCACGGGAAACAATTCCTCTCCAAAGCTGTTTAATTATTTCCATATGTGTTGGGTAGGCGTACAATGTGTGCAGGAGTGATTTACATGGAAGGAAGATAGAGAAAGGGAAGAACAATGCAGGGACTGGTCCAGCTCATCTCCATCACAACGCACGACTGCTCCTTACAGATCCTGGTAGTGGTCTGTGCCGTTTGGTTTCTCCCACTATAGGGGACTATAGATCGTAAAGCTGCACTTGAGCGTAACGTTAACATTAATTCCTCTTCCCATTCCTCCATCAAGGAGCAGCATGTGCGCAGAGAGGAAGCTCAGCCCAATTACTATGTCTCAGACCACAGGGATTAACTTTCTCCCTCTCTCTCCACTGCTGATTCATTGTATGAATTTGGTCATCAAATCCATACAAAAAAATTCATACAAAAAGCAGGTGGCTTGATTTCCAGAATCGACTGTTTCCAAAAACAGGTCACTAACATCTGGCAGCAAGTTTATTGATCTATAATACGGCTGCAAGAACATTTCCATACCGTCTCTCGCAGCAGAGTTATGACGCTTCAGCTGCTGTTGGTAAGACTTTTGCAATCCCTGCAGAAAAAGCAACATACTGATCCCATTGCCATCATTACAACTTGAGATACCCCTTTTCATGTCGATGTTTGGTATGCAATGCTGTTACTCACAATAGTATTTGATGAAATTCTTCCAGCTTCAGGCTGAATTTCTTCTCAAAACCAGAAACGGAGGAAAAGAGTCACACCAGAATAACCAGATGAGTTTCCTAACCACTGGGCTGGTGGCTATTCTGGGTGGTCTCTTGCATTCTTTCATGAAAAGTACTTAAAAGCTCGAGCGTTAAAACCAGATGTCATAACTTTGGAAAGTGTTGAGAAAAAGAGTACCTCATTTTCCAGTACGGTCTGCCTTGTCTTGAAGTCCACCAGGAGTCTATGAGAGTTTCTGAGGCTCAGCATTTGCAAAAATCAAGTTTCAGCCTGGATACCTAAGAAAAGCCCCAAAGTGGACATGCACATGAAAGTCTGGGGTAGACAGGCTTCCTCTCCCCAGCACAGAAGACATCTGGTAGACCTTGTTTTCTTGTAATTCAGTATTGCTCTTAGTTTTCTTACATAGCCCCTACTAATTTACAAATGGTTCTGTATTGACTTAGACGGGTTTATCAGCCACTGCATAGCAAAGCTAATAACATTTCTTCTCTTACAGCATCACATTGAATCTGAACAAATGACTTGAGAGCTAGTACCATTTCTGTAGGGAGACAGTTGTAAAATTGTCTGGAGAAGAATGAACTTTCTACATGCTAGTATAGTAAAATTTACCCTCTGGTAAATAATAAAATGATTGAAAATTACACAGAGTCATGGGTGGTCCAGCTGCCCCACGGCCTCATGTGGTCAACAGACCCAGTCTTTAGTACTGGCTACGACATTCTAGAGGAATTCGAATTTGCACAAAGTGTTTTATAAATGTCCAAACAGTGTTAGAAATGAGCGCAAGGCTGTCTTCACTCTCCAGCTTCTCCATTAACATCGCCAGTACATTGCTAATCTGGTGCTTTATCCTGCCTGGAGGCTGAGGAATATCTGGAATATTCTTGACTCCTCCCTGTTCTAAATAGAAATCAGAGGCTCTTGGTTACCACCCTGAAATTTGCAGAGGAATTTCTTTAATGACCTTAAGTAAATAATAGTTCTCCCATTGAAAATTTAATGTATGGAAAATCTAGACCACTCTGCCATGAACAGAAAGAAGGAAATAAAACAAACCCTAAACATTCAGTGGGAGATACCTTGTTAAAATAAGAAAAAAACAAGAATGTTGTCAGTAATTGATGACTTAGAACATTTCTAAGTAAGAGATTCCAGGACTGCGCATGGATTCACTTCCATCATTATCAAAATCACAAGGAGAAACAGGGCCTCTTTCAACATCATTATCTTGAATTTGTTATTGCGTCCACTTCAGACTCTTTCAATCACATCTTTCCTCTACTCAGGCTAAAAACCCTTTTTTTTCATATCCCACTTCAGGATCCTTCCTCTTCTGTGGAGCAACACGCCATCCCTTGCTTCTGAAATGAAGCAAGCAGTTGTTCTGCAATGTTGTGTCCCTCTCAGTAATGGCGTTATAAATAAGGAGAAATAAACCCTGGGGCAAAAGAAGATATTAGTTGCTCTCATATCTTTACTGGCAGAATAATTGGCTGCACTGTAGGCCTGACTCTACTTGATTTTGCTATCTGTCACTGCTGTGGCAGGTTACAATTAGTTTCTCCCTCTCCCTGTCCCTTTGTCCTATGCTTTCCTGCCACCTGGGCTCCTGCCGTGACCCCTTCCTACTGAAGTCTGATATAATGCTGACAAAATTCACTCTTTCCTTTGCCTTGTCTCCTCTCTTACTGTATCGTATAATAAAATACCATGTGATAAGGGATTTTAAGAGGGAGAGGCAACGGCCAGAAGGGAAGATGTCCGAGCCAGCCTGGCAGGCTGAGGTTAAGCAGATGTTGGCAAGAAGGGAAAGATGGGCAAAGCAGTCCCATTTCTACATCTACAGTGCCCTTTTCCCGTCTGTCAGAGCATCACAAAGACACCGACTGGCCAAAGGTCTGAAAAGAAAGCAAGCCCCAGCACTGTAACTTGGATAATCGAGGATATATGAGGAAAGCTGGTATGACCTGACAAGGGAAACCCACCAGTGGCACAGCTAGATGAATTTATGATGGCAAATGAAGTAGCAATGCCATGGTGCGCCAAGGGGAGAGGAAGAAAGGACAATGCCACTGAAGCCAGGTGCCATGGGAAAGCTGAACAACAGTGATGTGACTTAATGCAATGAGGGCACTTCCAGAGGGCAATTAGGCATTGTAAGAAGAAACAGCCTAGCCTACTTCCAAAGTTCTCACCTTCTCCACTTACATACACCCACCAGCACTCCTAACGAGCATGGAGCTTGCATTGTTTTAACTTGGAGGTAGGTGAGAAAGAGGATTTTAGAGCTGGAGCTGAGCAGCAGCCAAGTTCAGGGTGCCGTTTGCCTGCTGGACCCTGATAACAAGCTAAGCCTCTGAAGCACTGCTGCAGCGATCAGCTTGGCTGACATCGTACTCAGTGTTCGTGTGTGCAGCAGGACTCATGGCATTTTGCTCCTTGGTTTTCAGTATCATTGGGACTTTCAAGGCAGGGAAGGTGTCCTTTTTGTGAGCAAAAAAAGAAAAAATTAAAACGTGCACGCGGGTTTATTCCCCGCAGCTGAAAAGAGCAATCCATGGGAGGAAACAGAGAAGGAATTTTCGGTCCTGGTTCTGGTTCTGAAGGGGGGCTCAGGTTTCAGAGCTGCCAAGCAAGCAAACCGAACTCCCACGTCCCTACAACCTGAACACACGCAAAACTGGTTTTGAAATGGAAGACTGCAGAGAAAGGAGAAAGAGGCCGGATTAGTATCACTCCATTGAGCCCAGCAGAGAAGAGCAGGAGTGGATACTGCTGTACTCTGTGACCTGTATTTTCAATGTCCTTTTATTTATTAACAGCCTGCCAAAAATAAATCCTCAGCCGTCTTTGCTGCAGAGCAGCAACATGGGCCCTTTGAAATTTGCCTGCATTTTGGACGCACCAGTACAGCAAACAAACACACTCCCAGAGACAGGACTGGAGTTGGGCAAGTCAGTAACCACCATGGTGTGGCCCACACCTGAAATCTCCACAGGAGATATCTGGGGAAACTCCTCCAGGAGAGGAGATACCATGGGGGCTGACTTCAGCCCACAGAAGAGAGTAATTCTGTGGATTAAGCACAGCCTCTGCAAGAATGATGTTCCTTGCATGTCCATTTTTTATTTCTCTCAAGGTAGACTCACTCAATCCTCCTCCCTAAGATACATCAGCCAACACCCTTGTATTTACCTGCTGAAGTATAGAATGAAAGTATATCAATGCCTCTGAAATGGATAACAGCAGCTTGCACTTACCTGGGTTTGCTCTGAATCCAGAGTGAAAACAAGCGGATCACTACAGCGATTCATGGAGTCCTAGGGCTTTCGGTTCACCCTTGTGAGCAGGCTGAGCTTCTGGCCCTGCAGACAACAGCAGCACTATCAATGAAGCTGTATAAAGACTGAGGCACTGTGCGTGCTGTAAATAGGTACCATCTACTCAGTTCTCCTTGTCAGTATATCTAAACAGTGGCCTACTGTCAAACAGGAATATTCTGTATCTTTAATTAAGATCGGCATCTTTCAGAATAACAGGATCGATACGTGGCCCAGCTGGCAAAAGAAGGCAGAAGCCCGAGCCCTAGCCATGGCAGCAAGACAGTCACTCAAGACTATGGCCTTTGCAGGCACACCAAAGAAGCCAGGCAAGGCCCAGGAGCAATGAATGAAAACCGAGCGATTATCCAAAGCGACGAAGGGAGGCAGAAAGAAAGACTGGGACAGCAAGTTTCTCAGTTTCTCTCTAACCACTTTCCGCCTCTCAGGTGGTATGACCACCTCACACCTAAGGGAAATGGGAAAGAAATGTTGCCTTTTCCAGCAGCTCTGTACCTGTCTACATCAGATGACTCACAGACCCCTCAGCAGGGAAAAATCTCGTCAAGCTGGGACAACGTGTTACTCACTGCTGTCGCTATCCACAGCTCTCATCCCTGTGCTTGAAGACCTCAGCCGCTCCTTGGCATGCAGTATGTCCTTGGGTGGGTGATACAGTCTGGGTTCCCTTAGGTTGAAACACAAAGTATATTTTTAGTACATGGCAAATGATCTGTAGACATTTAGCACTTTTCGTGATGCTGAGACCCACTCAGGCAGGGAACAGAGTCACCAGCAGACTCTGCTGTAGCTGTGAGAGGCGGCTGTTAACACAGTTGAAGTCTCTTTTGGTCCATGGGAATGAGCAGTGCCCAAGTATACCTTCCAGGTCATTATGACAGCCTAATTCCCTTGCACGTTTCTCGTGGGTGAGGTCACATTGCTATTCTCCTCTAGTGTTGTCAGACTCTGGAACTGAGGAAGGAAATTACAACACGAAACTCAAATCGGGAGATTTTTTGAAGAACTTGAAGTAGCACATAATAAAAATGCTAATAATATGTTGCAATGCAGTTCTCCAGTCAGATGGTTTTGCACCCAGAGGAAGCTGTTGCAGATGCCCTGCAACCTGGTTAGTGTAATGTCTGGGCATGAGAGGACATCCCAGAACAAACTGTTCTGCTCCGACTTCCCTAGAGACCAATTAACACTGACAGCTCTTTTCTTTTGGGCTGAGATGATTTAATAATTCAAACAGTGTTGTTACGTTTTCGTCTGTTTCTGGTCTTCCCTCTACTAGTCCTCGGTGATGTGATGTGTAGGAATCGAGGCAAAGAACAAACCCAGACCAGTGGACAGACCTGATCCCACTTTTTTAAACAATTCCCTATCCTTGACACGTTGCTCCCTACTGCAGTAGCTGTGACAAGAGACTGGCGACTGGTACGAGTGACCTTCAAAAGGATTAGCCAGAGATGTGTGACTGCCAGTGAATAACTCTATTCATTTATTATGCATGATGAACAGTAAATCATTCTAGTAAGATACTTTTCCATTCATTCATTGCTTGAGAATGATTAGCAGCAAATAGCTCTTAGAAGCCTTTCCAGTGGAGCTGAGCAAAGCACACAAAGGGACAGCCAAAAACTTTGTCCCCTTGACTTGTGGTCAGCTCACATCAATAAAGTTGGCCAAATGTTGGGAAAAATGGTGTGTGAGCACGTATCTGTGTGAATATACACAGATGTCCTTTCATCCTAACTCTTATATCTGCTGGTCTCCTGACCATGCCCATGCTACTACGGGAGACAACATTTGCCTAGTTCTTTGTTCAGATGGAGCAATGGTTACTCTTTGAACAACAGAGTTCCTGTGTAAACTAATATAAATACGGATAAAATGGAGCATTTCCCTTATCGAGACAGATAGCCAATGGATGCCAGTGCTAGGATTATCTCTACATCTATCTATCACTGTGGACACCAATGAGTGACCAAAACTAGCAGGCTTAATCTGCTGCTTAACACAAGGAACTGCCATTTCCACCCACCCACAGGTGTAAATACCATACCAGAGTTAAAAAGAAAGAAACCAGGGATCCTGAATCAAGGTGTAAATCAACATCCCATGTTGTGTACCCTCCCACCCCACCCTGGATAGATGAGATATTCCTGTGTCCTGCTCACCAGTGTGCTATGAATGTACCAAATGGCTGGAGCATGGCTAAACTGGATGCTACTTGGCTAAGGGGATCAAGGACCAGTGTGTCCCAAGACTGCTGCATAGGATGCTTCCCTTACATGTGCGAGACCCCTGCTCAAGTCCTCGCCATCCGATTTGGAGCTGAAGCTTTCCTTCACAGACTAAGAGAGCCTATGACTTGGCTGCAGAAAAGATGACTCTTGTGTTAAGGAGGCATGATGGCCTAGCAGCTATTCTACCAGGCGTAACTCAGGAGGCCTTGCTTATCTTACGTCTTTCCTACGTCCTTGAGAAACTCCATCTATCCACCTGTTCCCACTCAACTTCACCATTACTTCTATTTTTTTTTAGGTAGAGACTGCTTACAGGTTCATCCCAAAGGGACTCTTCTCTCTCTCTGTAGGCATGACTGAAATTCAAATAATAGCAAATTAATTTCTCTTTTCAAATACACTTCAAAGTCAAAAGAGGTCATGTGTATAGGGACACAAACAGAAAACCCATGGGGCTATTTGCTTCAGATGATAATGCTGCATTTCACAGCCCCATTCTCCAGCAGCAAAATTGTTGGCATTTTGCTCAACATCATATGACTCTTGAGTAGTGAGGACTCGGTGCATCTCCACTTGGTTTTAACAAAATAATTAACTGTTACTCAGCACAAAGAGAAAATCACAAGATTGCAAAGAGCAGTGCTAAGAATGAAGCTACATGGAAGAAGAAGGGAAGCTCTGAGCTGATGATTAACTACCCGTACAGCTAGGGCACTGGCTGTGGCCCTGTATCATTTTCTGTCTGTTCACAGCTGCTCTTGGCCAGTAAGAACTGGTATGAAGCATGGGCTCCAGATTAGCTCATGTTCATGCAGAGCTAACAATTACCTTTGGTTTTGACTGTTGCAGGGAACTACACAGCTCCCTTCCCGATCCGCACTCATATTTTCCAACCCTCAAAAATGTCATGTGCCCAGAGAAATAAACTCACAGTGGGAAGGAGTAGGTAGAAATCTCACGTCTTTCATGGGTCGGCGGGATTTCTTGCAGTAACAGCAATTTTCCTAATTTACATCTTTTCTCCACGTAACTTTACCATCCCTCCCCCTTTCCTCCTGAAATCTATGCTGCACAGTTCTTTTCCCAACAGCCATAATGTTTATAAATCATTCACGAGAAGCAGCTATAAGGAGTGACTAACGTTTCGTCTTTAAAAAAAGGCTTACAATGCTAACCCTTCAAAAGTGCAGTGGATTAGGGGCTCCATCGACAGGGCTCCAAATCGCACGGCGCCCTTTCCACATGGCAGCCCCCAAGGCCACCAAACCTCCATGAAGACTACTCCTTTGCAAAGATAACCAGCGATAACCACAGGTTTTTCTGCTGGGTCCTCCCACACAGCACTAACTAGTAATTCCCGCTGACAACAGTCAGACTTCTCATGTGAGTAATAACACATTAATTTGAGAGAAAAAGGATATTTAGTCATTCAAATCAGGAGCAGCCACAGCCTTCTAATTAAGGAGGCAGTTTGTTTTCTTCACACAGTTTCCTGAGCAGACAGATCTCTCAGAGACTAACAACTGGTCTTATCTACAGTTCAGCGCTGACAAAGCATAAGAAAAATGCATACCAGTCTGGACACTAAAACAAAGAAATCTGGCTTTATGTGCAGAATAACCACAAATGGTACATGATTGATTGATTACACGTCATCATACGACAAGCCCGCAGCTAATGAAGCATAATGCTGAATAGACGAACATGTAATGAACTCCATTAAATAGCCTATAATAAACATTTTGTTCCAAAGAAGTTTTCTAGACTTTTAAAAGCCAAAAAATCACAGTAATATTTAATACCTGGACTGCTACAACATAATTAATGAACTCTCAAAAACTTAATAACAAATGTTGCAATACAAAGAAAAAAAAAGTAGTTGGGCCAGATGAGTCTCATTGTCTGGAGCAGACAGGACTCCCCTGTCTCAAAATAACCCTGGGCCCTTCCTTCTTTGCAAGATGAACTATGAAAAGCTGTACAAGACCACCCCACCCTGGCTGTGTCAGAAGCTCCCTCCTGGGGCAGGGAGAGCGGTGCCAGCCGCCGGTGAGGTGGAAGCTCTAGCTCCAGCCTTTTCTCAGCTGGTTTCTACCTCGCTGGTGTCTATCCATCCACATCAAAACCTGGCAAAGAGTTAAATGTAGCAGTACAGAACACAGTGCGTGGAGGAGATGTGCCGAACATGCGGCGTTAACCGGTCTACAGAAGATTGGCCACCACCCCATGGACTCCAAGGAGCACCCGGTCTGTGCCAAGCCATGCAGGTTTACTTTAGCTGAAAACCCAAGCGCCGGCTGTCTACTGTCCTCACTGGGATACTGTATGCTACTTTTGCCTCTGTGTTACCAGCAATGATCATTTCCATGGATCATTTTCCCTCTTTGGACAAAAGTACAATTCCCTCAATATCAGTCAAATGCTTTTCAAACCCGAGACATGCAATCTCAAATCTCTGAAGGCAGGCAAACCATCAAGTCTGAGAAAAACACTACCTTTTTTTAAGCATTGACAGACTCCAAGAATCGTGCTAACACTGAAGCAAAAACACTCATGGACATATTACACAAGTGAAAAGAAAAATCAAAGTATTTTCTTCTTCTGCAGCATCTCACATCCTGATGTATCAAAGCACTTTACAACCCAGTGATCCTTCCGGTGCACCTACAGAGTCTGCAAATACTATGCCCATCTGAGAGATGGAAAAGCTGAGAAATGCAAAGGTGGTGTTTCTACCTACTAGAAATGAGTGAATATGTTATTTTGAGTCTTGAAACGGGAAGTGTGAAGAAACGTTCACCAGAACTCTCATTTTCCACAGATAAGGTAAAAATGCTTTGAACAGTTGAGCTTTATGATACCTTTAAGAAATGATGGCACTCCCACAAACACATTTGCAGGATTAAGCATTTCAAGCAGAGGCACCTTTTTTGTTTTCTTTAAAAAATGTTCCCTGCGATGTTTTTTTCATTGTTTATGTTGGAGTTGGAGTGACTATTTTTTTGCAGGTCCTCAAATGGCAAATACCTCCCTTGACTCTCCCAACTTTTGAAAATCTCAGTAATAATTATAAAGGATAGAATGAAAGAAGGGAGCTATTTTTCCTTCTCTAGCCAGTGAGAATCTCTAAGACAGGTACGTGTGCCACGTGCTCCCAGCTGCAAATGGGCAGTTGGACCTTCAAGGACTCCAGCCTGCCAACCTCATTTTGCACCTTCCTGCCACATCACCAGCACCCGCTTCTGCCCCCAGAAGACAAATGCCCACCTTCATCCCTTTCAAATTAGCTAGCGTAGAAGGAAATAAATTAAAACATGTAAACTTTGACATGTGATTGACAGCAATCCATTCATCCGCCTCTAGTACTCAGAAAGCACAGTGGTGTCAAAGAAATAACAGCTTTCAGAGGATCTCGGTTCATACCAGATTGCATGGACCGTGCCGAGGTAAACATCTACATTTCTGCATGTCACCATCAGACCTGATAAAACTCATTCCTGTGGAAAGTCTTCTCTATCATAAAATGATGGCGGCTAGTAAAATATTTATGTTTCTTTGGAGTTTCTCCACATTGCAGTTTTGATAGGACCAGTCTGTCTGTGCGTTCTTCCCGTTAATACCATTAATAAAAGCGTGCGAGATTATTATCTTCCAGTGACTGTGTTTACTCTGTAATAGTAGGTTGGGGTGGCTCAACGTGATGGGAAGCCACTCTGGAAATCTTGCATGACTTTTCACGCTCCTGTTATAAAGAACATCATCCCTGTTCGACTCCATTTATGCTGATCACTTCATATAGCAGCATTTCCACCAGAGAGGGCAGTTAGAAAGAAAGAAGGCATACAGAAAGAAAAGAAGGCGAAAGTGTGTTTGCATACACATAATTTCTAGGGAATCTTCTATTAACCCAAAGAAGACAATCCCAAGGATCAGAAACACAGTGAAAAAGTAAATTTCTACTAAAACGTACAATACCTCATTACCACAGCCCACCTGAAATAATTTCAGCTGCATTTTTAACTCTAGGAGCCAAGTTAAAATACTTTGGCTGCACTGGCTTTATTAGGAGCTTATGAATTAAATCGAGAATGAATGCTTCAGTAGAGGTTTTCTGGCATCAAAGAACTAGCTGCAATAAGCTTTCTTGGACTAAGCTGAATTATTAATGTTGATTATATAAGAGTACCATTCACCTTTCAAATGCTGAGGGTAATTAGGAATTGCTCAGCAGAATAGCTGGGGAGAAATCACTCGAACAACTTTCTTATGCAGCTCCTTTGAAAGAAGAAAATTAAAACCCTGCAAGAAAGGCTGCTCTGCTAATATGCATGCTTTCAGCAGACTTCAAAAAGACAAAAAAAAAAAAATTATTTTCTTGCAAATTATATTTGTAGTTAAACATTCGCTTTTGAAATGGGCTGTGTTTTCAGCACCACCACATTAGAAAGGAAATGGAGACATCGCTCTGAATGCTTAACGATACACTGAGCTGCTTGCTTTTAATAAAATCTCATTCCACTAACATCACTCTGCTGAGAAAGATGTGTTGAATAACGCCAGAGAGCCACTGAACCAATGCCACACTATTACATCATCGATATTAAATATTCTTCTTTGTGTATTCACGGCATGTTTCCATGCATTTGATGCATAAGAAGTGGAAATGGCAGTGAGCTAAAGCACCTCAGTGTTCCCTTCAGAGTTAATCAAGCTTCCAGGACATTAAATGCCTGCAGGATTACATCCCTGACCCAGCCAAAACACTGCCACCAAACTTTATCTCATACAGGCAGGAGGTATCACCAAGCACCTGATGCGGGGAACTCATGCAGCACAGGCACACACAAAGCAATTAAAGGCTGATTTTAGATATGTGCATTCCCCAGACAATGTTTCTCTTAATCTCCGAAAGATGAAAAAGGACAGCAATAAAATGTGTGAATTAAAGAACTGCTTGCCTTTGAAACAGCCCCGAACGATCAGCGCCTCAAATAAAATGGAAAGCAGGGCCTGACTCTGCGCCTGCTGCTGCTACTGCGCCTGCCTCACCCCGCCGGAGGAGCTGGCAAAGCCAGGCCGGCTCATCACTGGGATGGATGTTGGGGACCCAAAAAGCCCCCCAAAAGCCATCCCCGCACCTCCTACCCCCAGTCTTACATATCCCTGTTTTTTTCCCAGCCCCTGTGCCTTTCTCCCCTCACTCCCCAATTCCCCTTTCCCTTCTGATTCCTCTCGGCTCAGCTAAGCTCTGCTCTAACAGCCTCACCTTAGTCTCTCCCTTCTCACCTCAGTCACTTTGTGACTGTGTTCAACGTCAGAAGACATTACCCATCTGCATGCAACCACCAAGCAAGTCACCCCCGGTATGAAGAGAAACTGGAAACCTTTGAAGAACGTGGGGACAATATGCAGTGTCCTGCTTCCCCACGCACCAGAGGGAATCCGCTGCCAAAAGCTACTTTTAGGCTTTTTCTCTGTTTCTTGCTGTCAGTTTTTCATAGCTGTTTCTGCTTCTTTTCCTTATTTTTCTGTTCTCATTCTTACTTCTGGGTGTTGGCCGATTCTCCCAGGTGACGAGTGACAGGACGAGAGGAAATGGCCTCAAGTTGCGCCAGGGGAGGTTTAGACTGGATATTAGGAAAAATGTCTTTACTGAGAGAGTGGTGAGACACTGGAATAAGCTGCCCAGGGAGGTGGTGGAGTCACCATCACTGGAGGTGTTCAAGGAACGTGTGGACGAGGCACTGTGGGACATGGTTTAATGGGCATGGTGGTGTTTGTTGGTTGAGGGTTGGACTTGATGATCTTACAGGTCTTTTCCAACCTTAGTGATTCTGTGAGTCCGTGATTCTCTCTCTCCTTCAAGCACACCCCACACCAAAACCTAGCAAAGCCTTCTTCCTGAAGGGCATCATCTTTGGTTTTGTTTCTGGCACTGTCCTGTGCATCTTTTTGCTTGGTGTGCTCCATCATCTGCCTCCTGCTACAGAAAGTTTGTACGGGTGCTTGCAACTACCTTCACTGCAGGGCAGAGGCTGCCTCGCCGTGGTGGGCAACGTTCAGCCCAACCGACCGCAGTGGGCCTGGAGAAAAAGTAACCTCTCCCTTTCAGAAGGGAGAAAAATAAATCAAAGGCTTGCGAGACATTTATTTTATGTACGTCTTCTTTATGCATTTGGAGGGCATTTTTTTTAACAAAAAGAGCCTTGTCATGAAATAGAGATCAGTTTGCAGTTGGTGTAGTGTAGGGAAGCCTGAGCCGGTCAGCTCTGCTTCGTTCATCCAACTCCTCTGAGGCTGGGGGGAAAGGAAGAGGTCTCCAACCTCCAGAACAAGGGCACAGAAATGACAGATAGTCAGGGGCAGGGGGGGGTGAAAGAAGGAGAAGCGCCTTGCTTTACATTTTTAAGGAGGACTTGTTTTAAATTTTTTAATTTAGGCATTTTTTAGGAAAAAAGGAACAAGACATGGTATATTTGGACACTCCTGTTTCCCCGCCTTACAAAATTCTTCTTCTTCAGGCAATTGTTTGTGCCAGGAAAATCAGCTCACTGAGCACAGGGTTTCTAGATGGGGTAAAATCTGAATGTGGCTCCTGTTGCTGCCAGTCATGCCTTGGCAGAAGGGTTACACATATAGTAACTGACCCTCAGGACTTCATCATTTGGCTCCTTCACCAGCAGAACAGTTAGACACATAATACACACTTGCCATGTGATACTTTAACAAATCTTTTGCCATCTACATCTTCATAGGCTTCACCTCAGCCACTTGGGCTCATCTGTGCGGGAGTGACAAGTTACCGGCTCTCCTGCATCGAATGTACCACTTCCCTGCAAATCAGTGGGATCTGAGCAACGTAACACTGTTCATCTCCCTCTGATACAAACCAAGTACTCCCGTTTCCTTCAAAAGGTAAAAAAGCACATTTGCACTTACCAGGTCTGTGCCACCTGAGAGGGGCAGACTAGGACTTAGGACAAAACTTCTAGACCTAATCTGCAGTTGCACTGGAGAAATGGAGGCTTCATTCCAACCCTGATTTGGGGATTCTTCACGTCTTTAATGGGCCAACCTGGAAACCCCATTCAAACTACCTCTGAATCCCAAGGCAGTTCACTCTCCCTCTGGTTTGAAAGGAAGGAATTTAGGAGAGGATTTGGAGGAATATGAGAAGGGTTTTGCTTGCCTATAGAAAAAGCAAGGAAGCAAACAAGTGAACACAGTCATAGTCTTCAGAAGATCATATAGACAATGAGATGAATAAAAGGAAAGTACAAAAGCAGGACTCCACAAGGACACCTAGGCTGGCAGTCAGTGCTGAAATGGGCCCAGAACAGCCGTCTGTCCTTTCTGCAGCAGCAGCCTTGAGCAGACGTGCAGCACACAGAAAGCAGCGGCCTGGTTATTAGGCAGTTAAGCCAGTCACGCATATAGAGCCAGAATATGCAGCTCAGCCCGAGCTCCTTGTTAACTTGAACTTGTTTGCAGGACCAAGGACACATAACCTAGCTGATGATGTTGCTACTTTCATAGTGATGCCCTTGTAATTTGACTAGCTTACCCTAGCAGATAATAAATTAGGGGACATGCTAACCGAGTACATGCATACGGAGAATAACTTCACGCTTGCTAACACCAGTGATGGCTCTGCCAGGTTAGCAATGCCTTCGCTGTGGAAACAGACTGTACACCATTTACTGCAGGGCAGGCAAAACATTCAAGCTAAGTTCTCCCAGCTTTTACAGCACAAGATCACCTACAAGGAGCAAGTTTCACTTTCCTTAGCATGCCATACAAATGTATTACCTTCCTTGGGGGAACACTCAGGCTGATGTCATCAAGCAGAAGAAAAGTCATCAGGAAGGGCACAGCTCCAGGTGTGTGCTCTACCAGGGCAGCTGGGGAACACCCTGACCCTCTTTCTTACAAAACCAGCCTTCAAGTCCTTCCCATCCTCACACACACACTGGGAATTGCAACTGCACAGGGAAAGGACGGTTTGGGCCCTTAATTCATCAGTTTATCTTGTAAGCATTTTCCACTGGTTCCTTTTAAAATGTCAGTCTCTATAGAGGAACTAATACAGACAGGAACATAGTGTCTCTGGTCCTATCCACTCTCAAAATAATACCGAAAACCCCTTTTGGCCCCAGATGCTACAGCGCAGGGGAGATGCGTGCACGGTGCGGCTCTGGGTACCGCCGCAGGCTCTGTGGAAAGGGGGGAGGCAGCGAGCCCTGGTGCCACTTCCAGATGGCAGACACAGGACTGCCTGAGCCTGGGCTCCAAATGGCACATCCCTGTGATCTCTCCATGGGTCAGCTTCTTTTAAAAGGGGATGAGGTAATCGAAGTGCCCATATTCACACTGCCTAAGCACTCAGATAAGCCAGTTTGGAGTATGGGATATCCAGTTTCTTTGTGAACATTTTGAATACATCAGAGATACTACACAACCCACCAATAACTTGGAAAGTGAGGCATGGGGCAATTACACAACCAAATGTGACAGGCAAGCAGCTTAACAGCCAGCAATATCTCCAAGCTTCCACCAAGCAACTCAGGAGAGCAATCAAAACCGGCATTACCCAGAGCCAATACCAAACAGCCCTAAAAGGTAAAGAAAAAAAGAAAGAACAAAGCATGCCACAAGCAGCAGGCAACATTCTTCCATTTAAGAAATCTCTTAAAAATGCTGTTAGATGGGAAATTACAAGACAAACATCCTTGTGAATGATTCCACTGTCAGTAAAGGCCAAATGTAAAGGAAAACACGCAGGCTAGAAAAACAGGGATCAGCTGTATTAGTGCTGTTATCCCCCTTACTTCATCATGGCACAGCAAAGAATATTCCCTGACTGTTCACGTGGTGACTGGAATATGCCAAGCACCTGCTGAATGCCAGGCGTGCTCTGCGATGCCTCGAACGCAGCAGTGGGCCCCGGGCTCTCTCTCCATCACAGCCCTTGCAGGTGGCACAGCGCTGCCCCGTCGGCCTGTCCCCGCAGCGCCGGAGGAAGAAACCGCGCTTGCTTGCGAATGAGAGATTGTGTGTCCCAGGGCATGGCGTCCTGAGGGGCTCCTCGGCACACCCCACAGCCACTGCATGGCCTGAAGCAAAACATTTTTTGCACCTCCACCTTCCCACTTGATCTGCTCAGATTGTGAGTTCTGTGGCGTAAGGTCCTCCTCGTTGGACCTGGCATCAAAGGAATAGTTTCCACCTGAAGCAGGACTTACACTTGTGTAACCTGCACAGCATAATTGGAAAACTTTGCCAGTAACTTTTCCTTTGTTGGCCAGGGCTGGGAGAGGACTCCCAGCAAGGGACACACACATAACTGATATTTATAAGCACGCGTGTATAACTAGAGCTGCTTCAAACTTGTTTGAGCAGGCAAGGATTTACTGTGCATTTGTACCAAGACTGTAGAAAAATATGGTTGCACTTTGAAAAACTTATGTTGCTCTGTTCCCTTTTACCTTGGGCAGGTCAATGATACGTGTTTCATCTTGATAAGGAAACCCTGATGTCATTTGGGACATTGCTTTTCTAATGTAGTACTAATAATAATGACGGTGATGAATCTGCTCCTTAATAAATAATTGGCATTATTGAGTGAGTGTAGCATTTGATGTCCTCATATCTTTCCATAGACAGACATAAACGCTGTAGATGAATCAGACTGTGCTTATCATTCACAGTTCATGATTACCCTCTTCAGGGTCAGTACTTTTCCTGTCCTCAGCTCCTCCCCGTGTACAACCACAACATGTTATAAAAATGAAGTGCTGGCTGTGAAACTTCCAAGCTGAAACCGTTTTCTCTGACTCCCTTGCTAAAAAAAGCCCCAGTGCTCCCACGGTTTGTTGCAAACTCTTTGTGAATCCTAAGAAATAAATGGTATCCAGACTTATGTTTTTTCATTTTCCTGTTTCAAGTTCAGACACAGCTTTGCCAAAGCGCTCCTTCCCACAGAAGGTAAATCCGAAGTGTGAGCTGTATGCTCCCCAGTGGTTGTTAATAAATTTAATCAGCAATAATTGCCCAAAACAGATGCTTGCAAAGATCAAATTACTTTTGGCTTCACCTCTCTGTCTGAGAATACTCTTTTATAACAGGCAGTTGCAGTGCAAATAACAGTAGTTGTCTACAGCTGTTGTCTATGTTAACTTATCAAGATGTATTTGATAAGTCAATACTACTGGTTAGGTGAGGAAATGCTCACATGGTTTTCATTGCTGTGCAGTTTGATTAATACATAATTGCCTCACTACACAAATCTGCCTTTGCCACTGTTTCCCCCAGCATTCTTCTGGAGAAAGTGGCTGCTCATGACTTGAATGGGTGCACTCTTCGCTGGGTAAACAACTGGCTGGACAGCCGAGCCCCGAGAGTTGTGTTGAACGGAGAAAAATCCAGTTAGCGGCTGGTCACAAGCGGAGTCCCCCAGGACTCAGTTTTGGGGCCGGTCTTGTTTAATATCTTTATCGATGATCTGGATGAGGGGATCGAGTGCTCCCTCAGTAAGTTTGCAGACAACACCAATTTGGGCAGGAGTGTTGATCTGCTGGAGGGTCGGAAGGCTCTGCAGAGGGATCTGGACAGGCTGGATGGATGGGCCCAGGCCAATTGTATGAGGTTCAACAAGGCCAAGTACCAGGTCCTGCACTTGGGTCACAACAACTCCAGGCAATGCTACAGGCTTGGGGACGAGTGGCTGGAAAGATGCCCGGCGGAAAAGGACCTGGGGGTGTTGGTCGACAGCCGGCTGAAGATGAGCCAGCAGCGTGCCCAGGTGGCCAAGAAGGCCAACGGCATCCTGGCCTGTATCAGAAATGGTGTGGCCAGCAGCAGTAGGGAGGTGATCGTGCCCCTGTTCTCGGCGCTGGTGAGGCCGCACCTCAAATACTGTGTTCAGTTTTGGGCCCCTCACTCCAAGAAGGACATTGAGGTGCTGGAGCGTGTCCAGAGAAGGGCGACGAAGCTGGTGAGGGGTCTGGAGCACAAGTCTGATGAGGAGCGGCTGAGGGAGCTGGGGTTGTTCAGTCTGGAGAAGAGGAGGCTGAGGGGAGACCTTATCGCTCTCTACAACTACCTGAAAGGGGGTTGTGGTGAGGTGGGTGTTGGTCTCTTCTCCCAAGTGATGAGCGACAGGACAAGAGGAAATGGCCTCAAGTTGCACCAGGGGAGGTTTAGGCTGGATATTAGGAAAAATTTCTTTACAGAGAGAGTGGTGAAACACTGGAACAGGCTGCCCAGGGAGGTGGTGGAGTCACCATCCCTGGAGGTATTTAAAAGACAGTGTGGATGAGGCATTTAGGGACACGGTTTAGTGGTGGACTTGGCAGTGTTAGGCTAATGGTTGGACTTGATTATCTTCAAGGTCTTTTCCAACCTAAACGATTCTATGATAAGTAATAGTATGAATGCCAATAAGCTCCCTTCTCTCACGCACTCACTCAGAATGGCTTTTGAGAAATAAATTAGATTCTGCTACATTTGCAGGAAAGAATGGATTTAGGCAGTGAAGTCTTGTCCTCAAAATAGCTAAGAAGGTAAATAAACTCCAACCTTCTCTTGCTTTTCTGCCTGAGTTTGGGGAACAAAAGATTTAAAGCCTTCCTTCTGGAGCGTGGCGTCCCTCCGCTCCCACCACCCTCAGCTCAGCCCTTTTGCTGAGTGCACGCTTGCGCACTGCAGCTTGGTTTGGGCATTCATCTGAGGTCTGTGAATTTCTGGCTGTACTTATTTCCATTCACTATCTTTCTTCTCCCTTGTCTCCCAGTGGGGATTTCCCCCCTTTAAATAGAAGAGCATTAGAGGGAAAGAGCAAATTCTCTTCCTTTGCAGCCCCCTCACCTGGGAGTCAGTGGCAGGTTGACCACATGAGCTGCACCACTCCATCTTCCAGAAGGTTTTGTGCCCTCTTCTCCTGCCACAAGAGGAACAAATTGGATTGACAGGGTCCAATGGCCAAGCAGCTTCCCCGCTTTCAGTCACAGTCCCTGACGGCAAAAAACCCTCAGCGAACATGAGGCAGGTAAGCAACCAGGAAAACGGGTGAAGCAGGCATGGCATCCAGAGCTCCTGCAATGCCTGCCTCTTTTTGCGTTTGGTTCAAGGGATGGACACTGCTGAATCTGAGGCAAACTCTTTCAGATCTGAGGATTGAAATATTACTATGGCTTCTGCTCACACCTAGCTTGAGCTGCAGGAAGTGATGAGCCACAAGAAGAAAGGAGTCCGGGCATCTCCTTTGGGCTATGGTCTGCTGTACCACCGCTCCAGCACAGTAGTAACAAAGCCAAACCAGCAATTAAGGTTAAACTCAAACAGCTAAAGCAGATTACGAATAAAGGGCCTGGATTAACTTGGCCACCTGCATGGTAGAAGTACACACAGCTCTTGTTTGGGGAGAGCCAGAGCTATAACTCCCCTCCCCTTCTTCATGGCATTTTAGCTCCTGAAAAAACAATGAGAAAGTTGATCCTGGAAATATGAAACAGGTTCGCTACAAAAGGAAAAAGTTGCATTTGTCAGTGAAGCTTTGCAAGCAAGGTGAAACCGATGCTAACAATTTTTGAAAACCAAGATGAAACATGTGTCATTGGCCTGTCCAAGGTAAAAGGAAACAGTAACACACATTTTTCAAAGTGCAACCATAATTTTCTGCAGTGCCTCTGACTGAAGGATGTATTGTTTGATTTCTGATTTCAGCATCTAAGGCCCCCTGCAACCAAGAACTCGATCAGTCTGGAAGGGGAGCATTAAAAGAATATCTACCTTCAACCACCATCACAGATAGAGGATGGACAGATACTAAGTCATCTGTTTTCCATGGAAGAACAAAATATTTTCCACTATTGACTCCCACCTGGCTTTCAGATCCTAAAATAAGTAGGGAAATTTCCTGGAGTTTCAAAACTCTTCCTGTGACAATTTAGGGCAGCTCAGATATTTGAAATTCTTCTTTAATGTGCTAATCTACCTATTGGTTCAAATTCATGTCTCTGCATTAGTTTACTCATAAGATGATAGTGCCTTCCCCAACACCTTTTCCCATCCCAAGACTTCCAATGCAGCCCTCAAACTGTTCCTGTCAATGTATCTCACGGTGGAGAAGCATAAACCACTAAAAAGAAAGTCTCACTGACTTCCTTACATCACCTTACTGACACTGCAGCATCTTTAACACCTCAGCACACAGGTAATGAAACATTTGACAGTGTGGCATCCTTGCAAGGCAGATCCAGTGAGTAGGTGCTTCTGCTTACTGACTTACAGAGATGAGCTAGTGTCCCACGTTGGAATTAAAATCTGGTGTTTGGGCTATGTCTCGATCTGATTTCAAGATGAGGTTACTATCCCTTTGCCTGGGTGAGACACCATTTGAAATCATAGGTAGTCTGTGTGAGTATGGTGACCAAACAGGAGCAGTTGGCACAGTATGAGCCTACAAACATGGAATATTAAACCACCATTAGATTATGTGGGTGGTAGGAAGCTTCCACAGGTTAAAGGAAAGTCCTGTTATCCTTTAAAACCCATCACTTGAGTGGGATCTGGAGCCCACAAGACAATCTCTGTGGAAAAGCACCTATCAGTTGTCATTAGTGTTGCTCACAGTTTAACAGACACAGAAGTGACAGGCACTGAATAAAAGCATTTTTAAATACATATCTTCTGCTTTAGTCAAGATTTATTGCAGAGATTATACATGATTGCTCCCGTTTTCCTTTAGAGAACTATCACTATGAATCAGCATCCAAGAGCCCCCTTCATACCAAAGGTCTAGCTGGCAAGAGTTAATAATTGAATGAAATCATTTCTATATTTAAGAAGGGAGCAGAATATAGATCTTCAGGCAGAGAGTGGACAGGGTGACTCACTATGCTATTTCTCCTCCTTCCCTAACCCCTCTCCCTTCCTTTTCTTGGTTCATATACTAGGTTACTCACAGTCTATAGCTGGCTGAAAGGAAAAAAGCCATGGAAAAGAAGAGGATTTGCTCCTGTTTATCTTCCCCCATTGCAAAAATGAATGCCTAAGTAAAAATCAAAGCTAAGGACTGAAAGGACCCTGAATACGAGTCTGTTTAGAGGGCAGGACCCAGCTGAATTTTAAAATCTCTTTTCTGGAAGACAACTGCTGATGTACACAAGAAACAGGAGGAGGATGACCTTGTACCTTCACAGTCTGCTTTCTCCCATGCCACAGGAAAAAGCAATTATAAATATAGTTTCAAAGAGTACAACCTGTTGGTCTTACAACTTGTTTTCTGGGTACAGAACCTTTCACAGATGTCAGATCTCCTTTCCTGTCTAAATTATGTCTGCCATTTTATTTGCACCAGAGTATGCCACAGAAACCTGAAAATATAGACACTCTTTTACAGAACAAACACCTTAAAAGTCCTTCATTTCTTCATTCTTCTCTCTATATAAACTTCAGATAACTCTACCCAAAACATTTAAGAGGGCCCACTAAGACAAAGAATTCAATTTACTTCAGTGCAATTTCAATAAGGCCTGGCCAATAGAAGACCATATTGCTGTTAACTTAAATGAAATACATTTTTCAATATGATTATAGACCACTGACTCCACAGTCACAACAATATGTTGCCCCAAATCTGTATTTTAGGATAAATCTTTCGTTGGCCTTTTCTCTAGGGGTTGCAAGCCTGTGCCATACTGAAGACAACTTTAAGTTTCAAGGATAAAACTCCTCTAATTTATGTTCTTGTTCAGGTCTGTTCAAAATGGTGGAACAATTAGCGTCATATACCAGTTGTGCTCTCTGGCCATAGCTCACCTTCACGCTTCAGTCCCACACATTTTCCTTGAATTCCAGCTCTCCTCCCAAAAAAGAGAAATTCATTTTTTATAGGATGCTTATTAATTTAGTTGTGCTGTCTGAAATTCGTATGATAATTTTTATACTCTCTGAAATCTTTGCCACAGTAAAAGCAAGGGCAGTCCGGATTTTGGACTGTCATTGCCTGAACATATATTGATAGAAAGGGTAAATGGATCATGAAGAGCCATGTGTTAATTACTTCAGAAATCAATATGTTCAACTTGAATATCCCCAAGCAAAGACTGTCCTTTGCTATGTCAAACCATAGATATTTTGTGCTCACTTGCTTTTTCCCCAGCTCTGAATTCACCACAGACTTATTCCTCTTCAATTCCATTTGTGTTTCTGATCATAGTGTCCTGAAAGCTTACATGCAATAAATATTGGGGCAAATGGACCCACTGGCACTAGCAGAGTTTGTGGATTAGTCTGACAAATGAGCTGCTTTAGCTCCAGACATGGGAATTAATTTTTTTTTAAATGGAGTTTTCTTAACTGCTGGAAATTGAAAGCCTTACTTCTACACACAACTGTTACAGCACCAGCCAGACAGCATTACAGCCAATACCTGCTGTGGGGTTTTTATTCCTCTTGCACAATTCTTCTCTGCTGCAAAGACACTTGCCATTTTAAGTTCAGATGGAGCAAAAGCAAACGTTAACATTTTGAGGCAGCCTGTGAAACAGTATGTCCCCTTGTATTTTCACCAGAGAGTTTATTTTCACCATAACCACAGTACCTAATGTATGCCTGGTTTAAGAATCAGCCAGGCACTGAATTAAACTGACTTATTTTAGGTCACAACGGTATAATCAGCATCCTTGCATTATTTCTTGCTCCTCCATGAAGCCCAGATGCTTTTTCCTTCCAAAGTCTGGGATAAGTTTAAAACCATTTACCTTTCCAAGTGTATCTTCACAGAACAATGTGCTAGAGACAAACTCTTCAGGGAAATAATCTCAGAAAAGCTCAGTTAGTCTCTTCAGTCACAGATGGTACATCTTTCATAAGGCCCAAACATTAGCTTTGGAGGACATGCTAGAAGGCAGCTACTCAGGCATTGTTCCCTGTCTTGTGGACACCAGGCTTTTGGATAACTTCCATTTTGTTGTTCCTGTAATGCAATAATCAAGGCCATCTCCTGGAAGCAATACACCTGCCCATGGCCATTGCAGGACATGAACCTCATATGGTTTCCTGTGCTTGCCAGCTGGCCAGGAGGAGATTGTCTCTCCACTTAAAGAAACCAAAGAGTATCCGTGCTTTCCGCAGTGCACATGGATCCTTGTTCTGCCATGCTGTGTCCATAGCTAGTCCCAATCATTTCATCACAGTGGGCAGCTGAGCAAATGACAGCAACTTCAGGGGCTTTGTCAAACGGCCGGTTCACTCCTACGCTTGACCAAATTACAGAGACTTCCTGGCCGTTACTGGGATGAGCAAAACCGAGGTCTCATATCAAATTATTTTAATCTCCATGTACAGGAATAAAAACTATGTGATACACTCTTAAGCGCAGGAGAACATTTATCATGCCATAACTGTAAATGCCATGTTGGTTTTGTATCACTGCACATCTCATTATTGGAGCAAATGAGGCTCGGGTGACATCGGCTGCCACATTCCAGCTGCTTTTTGAAGCGCCTCCACCTGTTGTTTTGCCCTTCCTGGATCCCAAGCAGTTACATTTAATGAATCCTTGTCGTACCAGAGGAAGATCATTGTTGAACAGCTTCTGTCACCCATACAACGTTCTCAGGATTTACATAATTTTCACTCAACAGCTCCTAGGGTTGGGCTGCGAGAAGCCTGCCCTCCCTGGGGTTCCTATGTGGCAACCAAAAATAAGTAAATAAATAGAAGAGGAAGAGAGGAGAAACCCAGCTTTCTCAGGGTCCGAAATAACATCAAGAATGCATTCTGAATGACTCCACCCTCTGCCCACAAGTGGAAGAGGAAGAGCCACACTCTCTCTCCCCCCTTACCCATAGTTGTTGAACATTTGCTCCACTCTTCCTGGCTATAGCTCTCAGGAAAGCGTCTTCTGTCCTTGGAAGACAATCAGTGCCCACAGGTATTGACCCCCTGAGCGTTACACATTGGCACCACAAGCCAGCCTGCACTTTAGGTCACCACTCTCTGCTGCAGAGTGGGATGCCACCTCTCTGGAGCCAGTCTACAGAGGATGTACAGGGGCACAGCAATGGGGATTTGCCTTTATGTCAATTGTACAGCAACGTTTCAAGGACTCCTTAGCCAAAATAATTTGTCTTCAAAGGTACAGGTCTTTGAAGGCAAGACATCACTTTTGGAGAACAGCTATAAAAAAAAAATAAGCTTTACAACCTTCTCATTGTGTTTCACCCATTGCATCCTACAACTGCCCCAGCTGTAATACATTTCTGTTTCTCCTTCACCTCCCTGGCTATTGGTTTACTACCATGCCTCCCACTGCAGCTTTCAACAGATGCTGCTGTAATCTTCTTGCCGAAAAGTCCCATTAACTTCAACAAATAACTTATTTCCTTAAGATGCTCAAAGGCCTGTCTTTGCTCTCTTTCTTTTCTGCTTAAATCCATCATTAGAATTTATTGCAAAACACCTGGACATTCCCTCAGCTCATTTCTTCCTTCACGGTTCTGTTTTACTTTCCCTTCACACTGTAGCTTTTCTGTTATTTTTATTTATTTGCAACATTGGTTAATTGTCTGTTTGATTTTCCATCAAAACAACTATCATAGATTCATAGAAACGTCAGTTGGAGGGACTTTTGGTGGTCTCTAGTCCAAGCCCCACACTTGGAGCAACACTACCTACCACCAGGTCACCCATGACTTTGTCCAGCAATGCCGTGAAAACCTCCCCAGAGGCTTTCCACATCGTCTTGGGATAACGTGATGCAGTGCTGCACGTCCCTCCTGGCCTCCTAATCCCATCCCAACAGCCACCTCCAGAGCTGCAGCAGCTTCAGCTGAAACAAAGGGCTGGGCTGCTCTGAGGTTCACTCCAGCGAAAAGACATTCCTCAGCAGGAACGGGGCTGGTACAAACAGGGTTATCACTTGCAGTCAGGGAATTTTGTGGCCATTCAGCTGGCTATTTTGACTTCAGCTGATCACAGGTTTGCCGGGAGCCAAGGGAAAGGAAAAGGGAAGACTGAAAAAGATACACACCCAAGCGTCCTCTGGACCCAAGCATGCACCCCAAAAATACTGCACTGTTTAGAAGCTACGAGGGGAAAGAAGGACAACAGCAGAGGCTGGCAAGCCAAAGTCTGCAGTGTGACAGGGCTAAGGAAGGGCACCGGGAACGAAGAGTACTGTCTGTTTTTTCATATAGCCAGGAGAAGAAAAACAATCCTCCATACGTATTAGCGGAAGGTACAGAAGTGCTTATACTTATTGCTACGCAGACTGGTGATCCACAGAATACATCGCCAAGGCCAACAGAAACCCTGCGTGGGCCACTGGCCCCAGCACCACCGTACAGCCTACAAGAGCATACATGTGAGGGGCCCAGAGAAAAACAGCGAAGCTCATCAGTGGAAGAAGTGTTAGGGTAGTTTAGCAGTGTTATACTGAATGCTGGTACCTTTCTGCAGAATGCTTTGCAAGCCATTTGCTTTGTTAAAGCAAGCAAGCTCTAACAGCAGGCTAACAACTGTATAAAATGTGTGAAAGCCAGCACAATCATTTCAATAAAAGTGAAGCAAATAACATATTGTGTAACAGCAAGCAAGAAAATTATTTTACCTATGAGAAAAATTAAGAAAGGCTCTGTGGGGATTGTATGCGTGATCCCAGAAATAACTGGAAACAAACAATGAAACAAGTTCATTCCTGACACTGTTCCAAAGGAGCTAGTGAGGAAAAAATGCACTGGGGAAAAATTTACATGGACAGTGCAAATATTTTGATCAATAGCTAAGAGAAACATGTTGAAAAGGGAGGCGCAAATTAACTCCAAAAGGTGGAATGTCTCTTCTAGTAAAGGAGATGCACATCGCTAACCTTAAGAAACCAAACCTTACGTGATTTCCAAATATTATGTGAATCCCCAATAAGCGATTCATCTCAACCTCCCTGTTTTAAACCACTATCATGTCATTGAAACTATATTAACTTAATGTGAATCACTCTCAATTTACATTGATGTAAATAAGAGCTGGTCAGATATAAAAGATAAAGAATCAAGCTCTCTATCTATGAACTATACATTGGAGAAGGGTGGAAGAAGTCAGATTCTAACCTGAAAAGCTGAGACAGGTTGCTTAACATCCCTTTATGAAAAAAACATTTCTGCCTGCTGGAACAACCCAGGTCAGGTTAACCTTACAGAAGCAAACTGCCTGCTGAGATGCAATCCAAATGAAAGTTGTTCTTCATATTTATTTCTGTTTCTGGCCTAAAAGTCAGAGGCTCTTGAGCAGGTTTCATAAAAGTGAGTTGTGCTGGGAAAATAAGAAGGAAAAGGCTGTTTGGAAGCTTCCAAAAATGGACAAATTAATTAAGAGTTTTCACCTGGTGGTGATCCACAAATGAATTATTTCAGCAATGCTTTATGGGCTTTATAAAGTTGTTATACAATCACGAGCACAGTTACTATTATGGATGGTGGGAACTGCAAAGGAACCTAGAGGAAATTGGCCCATAGCATTAATTTGGGTTTGGGCAAGAATGCCTTCTGCTCCTTGGGACTCCCCAGCCATTTCTACCAGATGTCTACAGCTAAACCCACACGACTGCCATCATCCCTCTCCTCTGCTCAGTCTTAATACACCACTGGAAGAGGTAGATTTTTACCCCATCTTTTGGTGCCAGTAACAAGCACAGTGGATTGCTAAATTCAAAATAATAGAATGTGGTTTGCCGTGAAATGCAGACCACTTCAGTTAACATTTATGAATTGCTTTCAAAGGGTTGGACGACAGAGGCTGGGAAATAGATGGCAGGAGGTACAGAGCAGAGCTTCCGCTTGTGTTTCTTCCCGTAAGACTCTTGTTCGCACACACCAAAACTGCTCTGCGAACCAAACCAACACAGCAGCAAGTGGGGGATTTGCTTCCCCACCACACTGCTGCTCCAAAGCAAAACACTACCGTCAACTCAGCTGATGAACAGCCCTTGCTTAGGGCTGCGGTCAAACACACAGCCCGGGGTTGAGCACTGTCAGTAAAGGGTGTTGTGTTACTGCTAAATCAAAGCTGGAGAACCGGACCCTCATCACCCACATCATTCAGCTGACAGCTGGCTTTGTCTGGACTGCTTGAAGGCAATTCCTGAGCATTTTTCAAGAGATGGTTCTCTCCAAAGGCTGCTTCCCCAAAAGCAAGAGGGATGAGGTGACATCAGCAGTCTGTACCCCAAAACACCCAGCAAGCCTGGAGCCCCCAGACACTCCCAGGGTTCCTCATGCCACATCCACCTCCCGCTTGCTGCTGTGAGCACACCACTCGGGGGGAGTGTGACACACACTTCTTCAGATTATTGGACCTAAAGCTCCCATACACACACACACACAGAATGTTAATTATGTCCCAGGGTCACAGAGGCAGATATTAACCTTGGAGATGACACAATCTCCAGTTGGCATTTTCCAGAATTTCATGGTAATTCCACTTCGTAGAAGTTTCAGGCGCTCTTGAAATTTGTTTTCACTTTGATTAAAAATAGCCACTAAACAGAAGAGCCCAGCATTTTTGAAATTTCCAAAGGGTCCTGAAACTTCTTAGTCCTGGAGTCATCTGTGTGACTTGCTGCTTCAGAGCCCGGGGCTCTGGGGTTGGGTGCCCCCGGCCCAGCGAGCAGGGGGGGATCTCCCAGGGTGCTGGGATCTCCCAGGGTGCAGCCTCCCACCGGCCTGCAGCCCTGAGCGGAGATAGGAGACACCCACCCGGTTTTCCCAGAACCATTTTCTGTGATGGACCGTTTCGTAGAAAGTTTTTATTTCAATTACTTCCCCTTCCTGATGTGAATAAAAAGCAAAAGTTGTGTCAGAAGCTTCTGGACCAACTCCAGTGATGAAAGAAATTGCAAGTCTCAAACTATCTGTGTCTTTGAATAGTTAGTATCACCACTGGAAAAAAAAACCCCACCCCAAAAACCCCACACCGTACTGATAAGCTTCCCTTGTTACAGCATGACGGATATCCCCCCATGGTCTGTATGGGGTTTATAATGCAGAACAGTTAAAGCCGTGTGCCTCTGCCACTGCATAGTTAGAAATACTTGTTACTTGTTGTGCCATTATCAAGAGCTCAGACCGGGGAGAAAGATCCAGCCCACTTTTAAAGAAATCTGCTTCAGCAAGTTTAGTTTTCTTTAGAATTCCTTCCACTATTTTACTGCTGTTTCCATCATTTTTATGAACGACATTATTTTCAAAATGTCTATTTCTCAAAACCACACAAAGCATCTTCCCTTTCAGAGCATCACAAATTCACTTATTCCCGCAACTCCCTCCCCCCAGACAAGCTGCTAGATGTCCCCATTCTGCCAAAACCAAGGAACAGGCCAAGCAAAACACGGCAGAGATGCCGATGAGGAGAAATTTGCCCCAAGTGCCTTCAGGAAACACAAAGCAGGTGGACACAGCATGCCCAAATGAGACCATGCTGATGAAGGGGCAACGTGGAGACACAGCATTAGCACAGGTGGTGCTGGAAGTCAGGCCAAAGCACAGACCCATTTAATTTCAAAAAGGAACAAAGGTGCCTCTCTTTGACAAGGTCCTCAGTACTTTTGTCTCCTTTGTAAGTGATAAAGGACAATTGTAAGCCTGTAGAAGTTAGGCACAGTTTAAAAGAGCCCAAGATGACAGAGGATATCTCAGCATAAAGGTCAGTTTAGATGGAAAAATATTATTCTCAATTTAGTTGCAAGCTTTTCCATTCAAGAAGCACAGCATAAAGCCTCCCACCTAACCTTTCTCTATTAAAAAATGGGTTTGGAGTCTTCTGTCTGCATGCCAACCAAAACAAACTCCAGGAGCTGATTTCTTCATAAATCACGATAGCGTCACTCTGCAGAAAAGAAAAGCAGCTTGGGAATTTCAAGGCTTAACAAAACCAACTGCATCCAGAGCTCCGTCCTGGGGAGAGACACAAAGGCCAAACCCAGCTCCACAAACAGAGGTGGCGAGAGATTCCCAGTCATTAATTCTCCGCAAGAGAGCATCATATTGTAATTGAGAGGCAACGGCAGCCACAATCGCAGGTTTACCTCGCCTCTTAAACTGTAGATTGCACATATCAATCTTATGAGGTGTCCAGAGGATAAAGTGTCTGATTTCAGTTTTATACATGCTTTATATAGGGTTGACCAGATAAGTCAAAGTGCCCAATTTCTACAGTAAATTTAATATTGGTTTTGTACAGCAAGTGTGTATTTCTAGTGAGTTTATGGATAGAGCTGCAGCAGTAACAGGTTTCTTAGTTTATGAAAGATGTGACAAAATGGCATTTCAGCTCCAACTAGAAAAAAATCTAGCTGTATTTTAAAAGATGTTGAAGAAGATTTAAGATCAAACAAAAAAGTTTTCATTCCAGCCATTTCAAAATATTTTTAATATCTAAGTCACATTGAAAAATATTGCAAAACAAGACATTTCCAACTAAAAAACCCAAATATTTTGTTTTGAAACTCTAAGAGGATTTTTCCTTGAATCTTTACAAAAGTTTTTTCTAAACAAAACACCCAACAAACTTAGAAAATGCACATATCTGATTATTACTGAATCTGCTATCTTTACCCTCTCCCCTCCAAGGAACTTTCCTAAGGCTTTGACTCCCATGATATCTGAGCACCTCACTAAACACCATGCTCAGCATCCCTCTCTTTTACAGGAGGATAAATGAATAAGGAGGCTTGGCTACATGGAAGTAATTTGCCCAAGATCAGCCAGCAAAAGCAAAACAGACTATAGCACCTAGCCTGTCCCATGTTAAGAAGCATCAGTCTTCACTGATCAAAAGTCTTTGCCTTACAGTATACAAAAACTTTATGAAAGTCTTTTTTTATTTATTTGATAGACTTCATGTCAAATGTGCCAGTGGAAATCAGGGAGATGGGCTGGGGGTCTAGACACTGGACGTCTTTGTGCCTAAGGATTTCCAGAGGATTCTATAACCCAAGCAAGTCTGGAAAATAAAGAGAAGTGGCAAGCTGGGTACCTAAATTTATGATTATGTTTTTTAGAGCTCTCACACAGGCATGCAGAGCAGGCTCCAAACCCTTGACAAACATCACAGTGAAGGTGTGCTGGGTTGGAGGTGTTTTGGAGCACCTTAACCACATTCATGAGCTTCAGCAGGAGCCAAGGACTTGAAAACACGGCCACAAGGATCTTACTGAAATTACCTGTCCCATTTGAGTAGCCTGGGACTATGGGCATGAGGGCAGAAATCGTACAGTGCCAATGATTTTTATGATTGCTTTCATATCAGCACTTTTTTTGTGAGATTTTTCAATGTAGCTATTAAAAAATGAGAAGAAAATAAGTGAACTGAAACCATGACGAGTCTGGTATTTAAGCACTTCTGAATGTCTGTGGCGTAGTTCACATGGGATTGGTTCAGTTTCCCCATTGTTCGGCTGCAACTTTTAGGAGACGTTTCATGGGGTGAGCCCAGATTTACAGGCAGGACTTGATCAGAAGCCTCCCAAGCACAGCAAGCAGTCCCTCGCCCCGCACAACGCAGCACTGGCTCCGGCAGGAGCTGGGCTGATGTAAAGCACCGGTCAGCGAGCAGGGCTGGGAGCTGCCAGCTGAATTTGCTAGAACAGTCATGGAACAGGAACAAGCCATGATGCAAACAGCTGAACTCATTTTTTTGTTATTTGAGCCCATTTTCAGACTGCTTCAAGAAAATATTCCCTGCTCATTTCGTTACAAACCAGCCAAGTTTACTCCAGAATGACTCACTGTCACTGAGGGAGAAGGTATGATCTGCCACATGTGTCAGAGAAGGCCTATGAGGTAATTTCATTCTCTCACCATATGAAATCTGTTATTTCCTCATATAATGAAAAAGCAAGGATGTAGGTGGCAATCCCCAGATGGACACAAAAATGAAAAAAGCTCTGGTGGATTGCTAATCATATTTTGAAAAAACAAATGCATTTCAATCATGGTGAATATTTCTCTGTATGGAAAGTAGGTTTTTCTCATCTGCAGCATCCACATAACATTTGGAAATAACAGCATAAGCCAGAATTCATATGTGAGTGTATCTCATTTCTGGTGCTGACATTTCACGATGAGTTGAGTTATCCGGGAAATTCAGGTGCCATAAAGGGTAAGCAGCCACATATAGCGTATCTTTTGCTTCCTATGCAGTTCCATTACTCTTTGGTACACTCCCAGATCATAGGAAATACAATCTTGCTCACCAAGTTTTTCTGGACCCTCAGCATTTGAATTAAGCACTCACAGATGTTCCCTTTGCTTTCTACTCCTCTGTGCATGATGGATCCCCTCACTGCAGGCTCTCCACTGAGGTACACTTGTTTTCTCACTTCGAAAGGAATTTCAGAACATTTCCGCTCATCTGCGGAATTTTCCATCCCAGTGTTGTTATTTATTTGCATTGTCACCACCCACCAGAGGCCAGTCATTAGCAAGGGCCCCGCTATAAAGGTACTGATGAAACTTATATCGTCCTTGCCACACGTTTCCCAGAGGACTGTGATAAAGCAGAACCCAGCATTTTTTATTTTTAATTACCTCAAGCTAAAAAGAGGGGCAGGGGGAAAGGAAGTCTAAAGGGAGAGGAACAAGAACTGAGGACTTGTCCGGTGAATCAGTAGGGTCAATGCCGTAGCTTTGCTGTCTGTGAAAGTGCCACTGAGACAGACAGCTGAGCTCCCAAACCAGTGAATTCTCTGAGCAGCATTTCACAGAATCCAGTTTAGGAGCATCAGTCTTTCCCAAGAGATACTTTGATCTCCTAATTTTAGTCTTCAGAAACACACACAGTTGGACAAACAAGCAACACGAATGTTCCACCTGCGCTTGAGTGGGAGGTTGCATATCCAGTAAGGAGTTGGTGGGCAGGGGGTGACCTCATCTCCCTTTCCCACCGAGGTGGGGCACCCACACTGCAAACCAGCTATTTGCACTCCAGCACTAAAAGGCTATTTGTCCTTTAGAGGCTGCTGGAGCTCTGATGGACCCCAAAAACTCTCAGGGCACAGCTCAGAGTAGCCCTGGTGAAACAGGAGAAATACCACTATGTCACCAGCTTGGACTGGATGAGGGTCACACAGATCACAGGGCTTGGTGACTACCATAAGACCCATATGTGCAGAAATACAGAGTCATTCTGGAATTTGTGCACTGCTGCACAGAAACCCCATGGAGAAATAAGCTTGTGGCTTGTGCACATACACCAGTGTGCTCCAGCCTGCATTGGAGAGCAAGACCATCACAGCTGGGAGAGGAGCCCCGTCCTCAGCAGCAAGCCTCAGTTTCACAGCAATAGGCGATTAACTAATTTGCTCTCCACCCCAGCGCTGACTGAGGTGAGACAGCTGGTAGAGCAAAGGCCTTGTGCCCACTTTATAGCACGGGCTAGGCTTTGCTGTTCTCCCGGGTTAAAGAGCCCCACTGGGGAGAGACAAGCAGGACCCAAGTGGACCAGAGCCTCCCCACAACAGGAACCCAGCACAGTCATGGAGAGGCACAGCCCAGACCGACACCACCTTACCGCCCACCCAGGACAGAGCTGTGCCACAACTCCTTCACCACCCCCAATCTAAATCCGATTCTGTGTTCAAAAAAAGCAGAGAACACCACAAGAAGCCAACGCTACAAGCCAAAACTCCTCTATTCCCTCTCAGATCAGCAGCATACCCCTCCAGCTACCAGCCTCAACTGTCTGCAAAGCCTGCCATGCTAGCAACCAGAGGCTGCTCCCCAGGCTGGGACCTTGCACGGCATCCCAGTGCCAGGGACGCAGAAAAGGCTGCCCTTCAGCTTTTCTCAGCAACAGCAGCAGTGACATCCACACAGCTATGGGAAACAGTGGAGCAGTACAACTCCTGGGTTCATTTTGATACACGTTCCCCTTCTCTCTGACAGATGCATTTGAACTCTGGCTTCAAACCTGCGCCTTTGGGTGCTCTGGAGGGTGAAACCACACCGAGCACCATCAGGGAGCAGGAATGGCCAGAGCATGGTCAGCATGGGCTCAGTGACTGTAGCAGCAGAGTCCCAACAAGGTGTACTACGTATGTAAGCGGGGATTTGGGGATGCAGGTAATCAGCCAGATTTAAGAAAAAGTTTTGCAGTGGCAGAAAATAAGACATGTCACCTCCACAGTGTTTGGGTTTTTTTTAGGCACCTGTTCCAAACAGGAAAGCATTCCTAGAGGAAATAGTTTTCAGAAGAGATTAAAAAGACTTTGACAACCCAGCCTATTTTCTTCCAGTTCTTGGATACTTACTGGTTTACCAACATTTTCCCCACCCCTGAGAATTTGCACGGCCAAGGCAGAAAGCCAACACAAATACTCCATCTAACTCTTCCAACTGAAAAATGTAACCAAAAAGAGGAACTTTTAGGGGGGTAAACTCAGCTCATCTGCAATAGTGGCTTTTATTCAAGATGGGCCTAATCCAAGTTTCCTTGCTCTCCCCTCCCTCCTTTCAGGACCATGCTGTCATGGGAGCCAGAGACTCCACACAGAGACCACACATTTCTGCAGATAGTCTCTTTTAGGAGGTGAAGCCCCTCGCAGGTACAGGTCCCCTTTGCCTGAGGGAGCGATCAAGTGGAAACCTTACGGGCCCAATTGCCCTTGTACTTGTGCCCGTTCTCTGTGGACTGACGTCAAAGATGCTACACATTTCTGTTGGCGTAAATAGCAAGAGAGAGGAGAATCAATCCCTGTTCAGCCATATGCAGGTCACTTCCATCCCCAGCCAAAAGTACTCTCAGGATAGCGCACAATTTGGTACATTGATTTTGACACATTGGCATTTCCTCCCTCTTACTGTGTGAACGTTTTGTTTACAATTTCAGAAAGCCACTTTGGAAAATGCTGTTGTATATCAGGATAAATAAAAGCTTGTCCTGTTTGCCTCCAGTGACGGACATTGCTAGTGTGGAAGGTAGGGCAATCAGGGATACAAGAAAAACCCCAAGCTTTCTTCACTAATTCCTTAGTGTTTCAGGTAGGTCTGGACTGTAAATCTATTGAGCATTTCAACAGTCACTCAACAGGAGTCTAATTTAGCGGAGGCATTTGACTCTTTTTACCAATTCATTTACAGTAGCCATCTGTATTCCTTTAAAGTGGCCGTGGCTTGCACACTAAATCTCTCGGCAGGGAGGCAAGCCTTGTTCATTTGCTCTATTTGTGTGTTACTTTAAACCAAAGAGTAAAGGGATAATCTAGATCAAATGTGTATTCTGGATTGGCTTGGCTCTGTTGCAAAGGGTAAGCACGGAGCTTCTCTTCAATTAGCAGAAGAGGAGGCAAAGCTGAAATTGCTCTATGAATTTCCTATAGCATTTGAGGAGACAGCAGAGGATACGGCTGCGCTTTCCAAAGCAAAATGAGTCACCTGTTGTCTGCAGGAGCTCATGCCAAGAATGGTCAGATCTGAGCTCAAGGGAGAGCTTTCCCGAGGACTTCAGCCAACAGCTGTTTCCCTTCAGCTGGATTGTGCTGAGAATCTAGCCTCAAGTTAAAGAATGAAAAGAAAAAATGGTACTAGATGCCAAAAGAAGTGTGAAGGCCAAATTTCCCAATAAAATGGAAACATGGATTGTCGGAATTGCCCGCTCCACTTTTCTGCTCACAGACTATCCCCAGCTTAGCATGGTGACCCTGCCACAGCATTGGGGTTGCAGGCAACCGATAGAGAGCCCCGGAGAGTTCCTGATCCAGAAGCTCAAGCAGATAATTGTTCAAGCAGTGCTAAACTGGGGGATGGTTTGGGGAAGGCAATTTCCATAGGGGCAATTGAGAAGACAAAAGTGAAGATGAGGCTGAGGGTATGTTAGATCAGTGTCCTGCTCCATCGCAGACTACCTCTAGGCATACTGCTTATTGCTGTCCTCCTGAAGGTATTATGGATGCCTGACCAGCCCACCTGATTTTGGTGGGAGCTAGGTGCTCTACATCTCCACAGATCTGGAGCTTGGGGTTTTTTCACCTTTCTGGGAAATGGGGTTAGTGGTTTTCTCCCCCATACAGGAATTCAAGTGAGAATAGCTGAGGAGCACAGACCTCCCCCCTGTTAAGGCCTATGCATCAGCCTGGCGATGAACTATCTTCCTTGCACAGCCCTGAAAGTCTTTCAGCACTCATGATAAAATACCAGCCAGAGCCCACATTCTGCTCTCTACATGGCAAGTCACTGCAGAGGAAGAAGACTTGAAACCATTTCCCTCACCACTTTACGAACATGAGCTACTTTTAAGTAGGATCTTCAAGGAAAAAAAATAATCTTTTCCACTGCAACTATCACTGGAAACCTTCAGCTGATCAGTGTAGGATACAAGAGTAATTCTGCCTGCTTAGTAGCTGTCACACTTGGGAAGATTCTGCAGAGATTATGCAAACGGATGCGCAGCATGGCAGCTTGCTCTTGCTCCCTGACCCTTCTCTTTCCAGAGATGCATATGACTGTCACAGCTATCATGTTTTTGATATCTTCACCTCTCTGCAAGGGAGCCACAGTGGCTTATATCTCATTTCAAGAAGTACGCCTCCCAGACACAGGTCATTCTCGACATGGACAGACAGCAGAAAGCAACTATAAAATGTTCATTTCTGTGTGAAGACTGAAAACAATTTGCCAAGCCTCAATTCTTAAAAAAAGAAGTTACCATTGAATCAAGAGGAAGACATCTTTTTAATAGACTTCAAACCCAGGAAGGATCGCTGATCAGGTCCAACTCCTAGTAAAACACAGGTCAATGATTTCATCCAGTGAAGCCAGTATCCTGCCCATGCACGCAAACTGAGCCTCCCAATTAGTGCTGGTCAGAGCTTTCTAGTGCAGTATCAGGAAACACCATTTCATTGGAAATGAAATGTGTCAGCTCCAATTACCTTTTTATTTAAAAAAAATCAGACTACAAATTTCCAGGACAGGCCAAATGTAACATTTTGCTTTTCCCTTTTGTAAGGGCTTTTTGTATAATTTCTTGGAGGAATGGGTATACAAACACATCCAAAAGGAAATGTTTTGATGAATATTCAACTTTCACATGAAAATTAAAGGAATATGTTTTCTCTTTGGACAAAATGGAAAACCTCATTCCCACAGTGCCATCAACAAACCAAATACAAGATCATACACAGACAGTAAGGGGAAGACGTGGTAACATTCATGTGATGTTGCTCACTTTTATGCAGTAACACCATTTTTACACCCACATGAGTAAAGGGAGCAAGGACAAAAGCTAGTTTTGAGTCCCTCAAAATCTCTTGGAAAGAAATCCTTTGGCTAAAACATGTGTGTGATGTTCAGTCAGAAAAATATTTTCTTCCCTGTATTCATAAGGGTGAGATGATGGGAAAGAAATGTCATTCAAGACACAAAAAGGACTGCTTAATCACTGAAAATTCTAATGAAGTTTCACACCCTACGTCACAAAGCCTTGGTTACAAACATCAAACGATCTTCTAATTATTGAAACTTTCTTTAATTCAAGCTGCTTTGAGGGTCTCCCACAGAGCTGAGGTTCTTCCTTCTAAAGAAATTTCAAATTATAATGCAGCTGCCTACATGAACCTACATGTGCTACCCTTGCTTTTGACCGCCTGGGACACCAGTAAGGAAGCTTCACAGTGCAGTGCATTTTCCAGGCATTTGTCTTATCACATAAGTACCGAAGTTTTTCTCCTGTTTCCATTTTCTCATTTTCCCCCTCACAGTTTACACCACTAAAATCTTCCCCATAGCAACTTCAAGGAATTTGAAGAGCGGAGAAAAATAAATTTTTTTTTGCAAATTAATATATTTGTGATGGTCTTCCCTACCCCTCGAATTAAAAAAAAACAACCAAAAAACCCTAGACATTAAGACTAGATAGGAAGGGGGGAAAAAAAATGTAAGATTTTGACCTGGGTTCCAATTTTGAAACCAGCACTGTTCATTAGGTGGCAATTTTAACAATTTTCTGCTGTATATCAATTCAAAGTTCTCATTTTTTCACTTTCAGCCATAGTGAGTCTACCCCTGCAAGAACTTCACACTTTCCTTCCTGAACAGAGTTACTTTCTGGGATGCTGAGCTCAAGCGTAAGGAGGGCCTGGTGCTCTGCCACAGCTACGCCACACTGGGGAAAGCGTTGCTGATGGTCCCAAGGACAAAGCACTCGCCAGACTGAAGGGACTCATGCGTTACTTCGAAACACTCTCTCCCAGCACAAAACCAAATCCCCATCACTACAGCATCCTTCAGTATTTACTTATTTCGGGTGCTTACTGCCATATCAAGAGATGCTATAATTTAAACAACCAGCAACGTATTCCTCAGATGGGAGAAGAAACTTGTAGGGCATACAGTGTCCTGCTGCAACAGAGTATGTCGATGCTGACACCCAAGCCTACAGAAAACAACGGAGAACCAGTACTGTAGACACTGCCTATATGTTACAGGCACTGCCTAGAGGTGATGGTGTACCACCCTATGGAGCTAGCTGTGGACTGGATGCCTTTTAGACACCCAGAAAGTCTCAGCATGGAAGAGATTACAGTCTACAGACATAAATAAAAGCCCAAAGCTTCTTTGTCTGAAAGAGTAATTATCTGTCTGACATAAGAATTTTTGCTGTTACTCATTACTAGAGTATCTCAGCACATTCCAGTTTAAATCACTGGGAACAGAACAATCTCTGGTGGTGGTACTTCTTGAAACTCCCTACTTAACAGCTGAACAAATATGTACGTTGCATCTATAAAGATATTTTTACTTGATCTGAAAACAGGCCACTACCCTTTCTTAATGTTCACAAGGCCATTAAAGTCCAGTTCAAAATCCGTGCTTGTATTAGCTTAAGTAGCAATGCTATAACACCAATTAATTTGACAGTAGAGGGAATGAGCCACAGAGGGCCTACAAATGCACAATGCACTGGTTTTAAATACTCATTTCTGTTGCCATATTTGCAGCTGCCAGAGACGCACTAAGTTCACCTTGCTTTAGCAAGCAAGTAAAGTAGAAACTCCTTACAAATAATTATGACAGCAATAGGGAAGGGCAAACAATGAACTACCCGAGAAAAAGGCAGTATTGCAGTATCTGAACTCAGCAGTAACCGATGAAAACCACTCCGGGCTGCCTGTGGCCATTCACAAACATCTAGGAAAGGAGGGAACTATGAAAAGGGGGCAGGCTGACACCTTTACCTGGAATGGGAAGCCCTGCATTTTTTTTTTGGGAGCCTCTCTGACATTTAAGACACCTACATCTTTATTTCCTCTCCAGCTACAAGGAGATCTCTAAGCATCCCTGATACAGAGAACTTAGAAATTTAGCGACTCATACCCTATTGCACCAAATACAGCTCTTATCAGCACCGAGAGTCAAACCACTTGTTGTCCCACGCTCCGTCTTCATTAAGCATGTCCACCCAGTGGAGAGACACAGAAGGAAGACTGCAGCAGAGGTAAGCAGTGAACTGAAAACGTCAAGCACTTACCATGAGGAGACAAGACTGCAAGTTTCAGCAGCCCCTCATGCGCCTTGCAGAGGAGTGCTTTGCCATGGGGGTCCTTGGAATCTCAGAGTGTAACAGGAAGGTTTTTCCTCCTGCTTGAACTGCTCCATGACTTGCTTGGCTGTGGAAACACCTCCCACCCAGGAAAACCTGGTCCAGTGCAAAATGGGTCATTTTGTTGATGGACTGTTTTCTGCTTTCCTGGCCACTTGCCACAACAGCAAACACAATGAAAGATAGGAAACGCTTCAGACTTGTGGGAATGACTCCTCAAAAGTTAACTCAGTGACTTTTCTCAAAAATACAGGTCCTACTTCTGCTCTCAGTTACATCTGACCCATTTGACATTTCTTCTACATTCATCTCCAACACAGTGAGGCAGCTAACAAGCTCATTAACTGCTGGACTCTGACTTGTCACAAGAAGTAAACAAATTGATTAGACAGTCTACCACATTGGCTGAGATCCTGAGACTAGATCTGTATTGCTCGCAGGCTTTGAGAAGAGAGGGAAAAATTCCCTCCAAAGGTGAAAAACCCTTTACGTATTCTCTTGCATTGGGCTTTGGAGGCTGATTTTCTACCAGGCAGCCACATCGTACTCCAGAGAGGCTGCATCCACATAAAGACAAATGGGTGAACTAGATAAAATCATTTGCAGTCTTTTCACATAGGAGGTGTGGGCTGGTCTGAAAACATCAGGGAGCAGAAAGAGCAGGGCTGCTCCCTGAGGGAAGGTGAGCCAGGAGGGACTTCACAGCCAGGGCCCATCATCCCACAGCACTAAGAACAGACCTGGAGATGGCAGCCAGGTCCAACAGAGAGTCCAGACCATAAGGCAATACCATAGTGTTGAGGCAGGTCCAAGGTGAAGTTGGGCAGCCAGTCCACAAGTCAGGGTTAAGGATAAGGTCCAGTGATGGCCAGGGGGATCCACAGTGACAAGGCAGAGTCTAGGTCAAGCCAGGAAGTCAGTCCGCAGGTTGAGATCTAGAGCAAGGTACTCTACGGCTGTGGCTGCACATCAGCACTCCTTTAACACAGCTCCAGCAGAGAAAGACTGAAGCCCCAGGGCTGAGCTTAAATAGAGCCCTGGAGCCCATGGGTGTGGTTGAAGGCCCCAGGTGAGGTTGGTCAGGGCCATTAAGGCCCATTAGTGCACTCGGGAACCTGACAGCAAAAAATACAGATTTTTGTTTCTTTTAATACGTTTGTGAAGTTACTTAGGGCACGACACAAGGACCTATTCAAATCAATGCAAAGATCTGGGATGGTCCTCAAGGAGTCCCAACAGAGAAACTAAAATGAGCATGAAGATACACTAAAGTGTACAAGTGCTCCTTAAGTCAGCCCTACCTGGCTGGGGTTGAGATGCTGTGGGTGATCATGTGGGGAAGCTTGTGTCACCTCCACATCTGATTGACAGATAAAAGATTTCTGAGAACTGACTCAAGCCTTTTTGCATGGAATCACTGAGCACCTTCTTTGTAACAGATGTACTTCTACATATACACCCTGTCAACGTGGGTAGTAAATCAATAATCTGACATGCCAATTCTACTGGAGTCACTTAAAACCAGAATGAGTGTGTTGGCTCATCCTTGTTTGAAAGTGAGAATAAATAAGTATTATCATTTTTGTGAGTATTACTGTCATCAGTGATTAATTGGAATAATGAGCCACGATGCTGAGCTAGCAGAGGGTCCTAAAGATGGAAGGTGTATCATACCACAGAGAGAAAATCACTGGCCCTTACAAAAGACATTCAGTGTCTCCATGAGCACAAAAAAGCAGTACAATTAGAGGAGTACAGTAGACATTATCTCCTCCCAGAACATAATGCTGAAGTATGATAAAATGGTATTTCACCCAGAGATTATGAAACATTCAGTTCTGACACAGTGGGAGATCATTTTCAGCAGCCTTGATCTGGTACTGCATTTAATATGACATAGGGGCTTCAGGGCACTTAAAGCCTATCTGTGGGGAACATGAACATCACCCTAGCCATATTCACACAGACAAAAGTACGTAGGGATATGACCCCTCTTTTGCAATCGCATGGCTCTACTTCCTCCTGTCCAAAGAGAAAAAAACAGAAGCACATGCCTACTGCTCGAATTTCTTTCTGGGCTCTGTTCTTTATAAGTGACATTATATTCATATCCAATCATTACAACCAAAGAAATTAATAAAACATCTAAAATATACATGGATGGTCTTGTTCTCCAGGATGTGATGTTCAAAAGGACAGAGAAACTCAGAGATTAAACTTTCCTTTACAGCTGGCTGCATAATTCCTCTAAGGTCCAACCATAAAATTCTCTTCCCTCCCTGAACCCTGTTGAATTCTTACATTTCACAGGGGAATTATGCCTTGTGTGGAAGAAAATGTTTCCTTCTGCTACTTCTACATTTGCAGCTTTCAAATCACTGAGTGTTTGAGGAGGAGAGAGAAATAAGAGCATGCAATTTATTTTCCTTAGCTAGACAGAAAGCGTGGCCTGAATGAAAGATTAGGGCTCCAGATGTGCTTAACAACCATCAGTCACTGCTTTCAATGGACGTGCAGCTCTTTTTAAAAAGGGGCTGTTTCCACAAAGTTCTTTGAGGGCCAAACCCTTGAAAACTTAAACCTAATTGTGAGCATCTTCTCAAAACTTCCCCCTACCCTTTTGAATGGGACTGACACTCTCCACCACCCCCATCTGCTTTCCAGTGCTGACTTCTGCTGCTGAGTGTAATTTAATTTCTCAGCAACGCCTGGTGCTGGAAGCCAGTGCAAATATGTGGACTCTGTTGGCACTCGTTGGGGAAGGCTTGCAAAGACAAAAGTGAGTGTCCCAGTCACTCCACCTGAATGCCGATAGTAGCTATACATCAACCCACACCTTTGTGTATCTGTCAGTACTATCTGCATCTATCGATTAAAATTGCTGAGTTTTGTGCCAGAAGTCTGGGCCTTGGAGGAAGACCGTGACAGCTACCAAAGATAAAGAAATCTTGAAAGCTGAGTGCTACCTACCTTCTCTTTATCTAATTGTATCAAGAAAGATTTCATAGAGAGAGCCTGACTCACTTCTCACACTTGCTAATTAAACCTTGTTTCAGCAGTAATTCACTGTTAATACTCCTCCCTTACAATGTTGCCCGAAGAACCGGTAAAGACTGCTGTAAGAAAACTTACTGAGAAACTCACCCGGGATTGGACTGAGTAAGTTTCTGACAAATAAACGGAACAGCCAAACTCAAGGATGGTTTCTTGCGAGAATAGCCCAAAACCTGGCAAACGTAACACCCACCTGAGAAACCCAGGTCAGATGCTCAGTTTGGGCTCCTGAGGGCATGGACTGAAGCCTATGTCTTCTCCACCTCCAGCAACTGCCAGCACCACCATCTGTTGGGCTTGTTAAGGCTGGCCTCCTGCTTGCTGTATGGGGACAAAAAAATCAAAAGGTGTCAGGTTAGTCCTGGAGTGAAATTAGAATTATAATCCAAAACATTGGTACGAGATGGAGAACCGTTTCCTGTAAGGTCCTGGGTGAGACACAGGACTATTTAGAGGAGCCAAGCGATAAGCGGACAGGAAGGGCACAATTGCTGTGCCCTTTCAACTTTGCTCATTTGCTGCCCCCTTGGCCAGGTGGTTTCAATGGGCTGGGCACACAGAAGAAAAGCCATGCCTCTCTTCTCTGCCACCCTTTCGGCAGCCCAGCCCTGCCTGGGTCCCCGTGGCAGGTCACCCACAAAAGAAAGGGTTCCTCCAGCTGCTCAGGTCCAGGGAGAGCCTGACCCCACACAGCCCATGAGATCATGGTTTTGCTTCTTGCAAAGACATCTGCCTTTTTCTTTGCTTTGTGGAAAACACAGACACGCATTCATGCAATCGCAGCGAGTGGTGGATCCTGGGAGGTGTTTTACCCCAGCATGGTCTACCCCTGAATGAAGCCGAGTAGGCATCAGAATTACAGATGTGATGTCAGGTACGCTGCAGCTGTAATTAATCAGTTGCAATTATTGTTCAGATACATTCATGTCTCATCTGGCCATCGGCAGCAAAAGCATGAAAGGACTCCCTCAGCCAGTCAGCATTATTTTATTGTTATGGATGAAATAAAGCATGCTAAAGTAAGGGATTGTTTGCAGGGAAGAGCCTGAGACTTGGGGAGGATTAGAGTTTTGTTCCCAGCTTTACCACAGACCTCATCTGTGACTTGGAGGAATCACTTCATTTTTACTCTGTACAATGGGGATTCTCCCTTCTCTTTGTTACTCTTATCAGTTTAGGGATGCGTTTCTGACAATGCGCAGGCGTCTAACAGGCAGCACACAGGTGCCTTAAACAAGTTAAGGGCTTTGAGATGCTTCTGTAATTGTAAGAAAAAAATCTGCTTTGATAGGTGACTTATATTGTTCTGTCTAATAAACACATTTGCTTGTGTAACATTAAGCAAGATGGTTTTTTCTTAGATATTTTATGTAGCAAAATACCATGTTAGCGTACTGGGAACTAGAAAGATCTACCGGGTAGGTACCCATGTTTGTTACCTGAGCAGAGGTGCACTGAGAACGTTCTTCTGAAGAACTTCAGTTCCTCTCTTTCAGTTACTCATCTACCATACTGAGCTGTGGGATCGGACATCGGGGCAGTGTGGGAAAACCTGAGCCAACTGAGCCTCTCTTCAGGGAACAGTGGATACCACTCAAATATTTTGCCAGTGTTAAACCCAGGAAGGCTCTACTGTCTCAGCTGGATGAGAGCGTTGGTCCCATACAAAGACTGTCTTTACCCTCATGCTCCACAACTAAGTGAGAACTAAAATAAACCCTTCTGAGCTCTTGCTGATTTTTCCAGCAGCAAACTCCCATAGTCTGTCCTTAAATATCCAGGCCAGCTTGTCTTCATCAAATTTTAGAGACAAACTGACCTGTGTTTACTGGGTGCTGTTACAGCCCACCACCACTCCAGCGCTGCTAAATGTGTGGGTTCTGACTCAGGAGAACATTTTTATTCGAGCCCTGCACAGGGGTTCACTATGAAGTAAAACCCTGTAGTTCCAAATAACTCTTTGTTAACTTCAAAGCCCTGGCAAGAGCTTTGGAGCTGACAAGACGTGCTGCGAGCTGGCAGCTGGGACTACCAGGCTGACAAAGAAGCCTCCTGGACACACTTACTGTATAAACAAGAAAGGTCAGATCATTCTCCTATGGAATATGATACTGATACCGCTTACCCATGGGGTAACTATTGGCTTACATGGACTGGCATGACCCAAGCTCTGCGTGGGAGAGTGAAGAGAGCTGTACACACCAGGCTCTTCTTTTGTAGACCTTGCAAAGCAAAGCCTGATTGATGGTGTGGCTTTCTAGTGACAGTGCGCAGAAAATACCTCCGGCCATGCCCTTCACTGAAAAGGTGAACATAGCCCTTCACCCTCCTGAGAAAGCGATCAACACCTCGGGGCCCTGGCTCAGCTAAACCAGCAGCTGGCAAAAGCCCCAGGAGCAGGAGAAAAGCAACTGTGAGCTGCTTCTCCAAGGCTGATGTCTCTCAGGACCACTTCACAACAGAATGAGGATGACAAAGACTCTGGCTCATGCACCGCCGCTCCCATGGGCTGGCAGCATACTGCTCTCCCCCATCCTGCACTCCCCCTCTCTGCAAGGAGGTAGGACCCGTTTCAGCTATCGGCTTCTGAAGGCAGGGATCATCATCCTCGCTATATATTTAAGCAAAGGCAAGCACACTGGGGCCAGAGCTCAGCAACATTAACCCTCTGCCGGTGCATCTCACTGGGGGAGCTCAGAGAAGTGTAGGATCCCTGGGGAAGCTGAGTCACACAGAGGCGAGGTGAGCCGGCAGACCTGTAACACCACCAGGTCTCCAGATTATCAGAGGGAAAAAACACAAAGTACCTATTGCAAAATGTGCCTCCCACAGACAGACACAGAGTCGCTGATAAACAATCTTCAAACATCAATGTTCAAATAACATTTGAATCATTCTCTGACTCAGTGATCAATGAACGAGGGGTGACAGAAATAACAACGGTTAGCTAAGACAGCAGAAAATGTTAAAGAAAGCAGCCAGCAAGGTGTGGTATTCACAGCTTAGCCTTTGGTGAGCCAGGTCAGAAAACTACCAAAAAAGTCACCGTTCTGGATAAATCCTCTACAAAGCTATGGTAGTGGAGCTTCTAATAGAAAATGTTCATCGGCTGCTTTGCAGTCAAAGGTAATTCTTAAAGTGGGATAGCATTTATACTTTGCTCTGTCCAGTTTCTCCTAATCTTCATATGCTTCTCTGGCACTTTTCCATTTTCTTGCTCTTGATTAAAGAGCACTGAGAATCTCTCTCAAAATAGCAGTGAGAATCAAATTACATCTGCTCCAAAAGCAGGAAAGATAATAAAAAAATGAGGAGAAAACTTAAACATTGCTTAGGTGTATCACTTAGGGCTTTGCTAGAAGAACTTTCTCTTCAATGTGTTAAAAGTGAAATAAAAAAATTTGCTGTCCCATGGAGAAATCCACACAACTGTTGGCTCAGATCAGTGGCTTCCCACTTGTCTGATAGGAAAAATAAAAGTTTTTCAGTAAATGACTAAACAGATATGAATGTCCATGACAACAACTACCCATTTCTGTAGTTGCCCAAGATGACCAGACATGACCATACAGTTTTTTCGTTTTACAGAAGCAGTCTTAGTCCCACCATTTTGCCATATGCAAGCATATCTGCAAGATTTTTAATTAAAAAAGCCCAGCATAAGCAACCACCCCTCCCCAAACAAAGCCAGTCGGAGTTTGAACACCCCTCCTGATGGACTTCAGTGTCTATCTCTGGACCAAAACAAAAGCTGCTGGTCTTTGGAAGCACTGAATAGAACCACTCCTGTTTATATCATAAGACATGTTTTGAGGATTAAAAACAACTTGTGTGATTAAAAGGGTTGCAAGACCATGTTTTCCATGGTTTGGCCAAAGTAGCACCAGAAGTCAGTGGCACAGCAGGAATGTAACCTCTGAGCACTTGTCTGGCACTCTAACCTCCTGGCAACCTTACCTCCCTGCCTGATGAAGCCAGGGCAAAGCCCAGAAGATACCCGAGGGAATCATGACCACACAGGTTAGACCAGACGCAGCACCAGCCACTGCTGACACGCGGTCCGTGGCGATGTGCAGGTGGACACCATGCGCACACCTCAAGTCCTTCCCAAACGGGAGCATTTGGGACTATCTCCAAGGCAGCACAGGGCTCCCAACAGGGCCTTCACCCCGGTGGTCCAGGGAAATAACAAACTCCATTTCACAGTGAAAGATTTTTATTTGTCCTGGTGCTATTGTGAACTGGTAGAGAAGCTTCTCTCTCCTCCCAACGCCAGCCTGATGAAAAGCGATAGAGCGCCTGTGACAAGGTGCCAGCCGTTCAGAAAAGGCGTTGTGCTACCTTTACTTTTGACGGGGACAGTGAAGGGGAAATCGGCAGCCTCTGAGGTTTTAAAAACCACCCAGCTTGCAAAGACCTGGTGAGGAAGGGGGTCCCGGGCGTGAAGCCCCACGCCAGGGCTCCGGAGATGCGGTGCTCTCCCGGCTGCGGCAGCAGCCTCCGGGCTGGGCAATCACACCATCTCTCCGTGCGAAGGCTCAGCTGAGGTGCGAGGAGTGGGAGGTGAGCTCATTTCCCCCCTCTCTGTTTCCCCCCACCCACCCCACAAGAGGTGATGTGAGGATAAGCTGATGAATGCACACGGGGTGCTTCGATCCTGCAGTGATAAGCACCAGAAAGGCCCCGCAGACCCAAGAGAAGCAGGATGCCAGCAGCAGCTGCCAGACCTGAGCACGCATTCAGACCCCTGCAAGAGCTCGCCATGGCTTTTAAAGGACCTGTTCTCTTGGGTCTGATTTGTTTATTCCCGTCCCCTCCCAATCCAATACGTTATCTTTACATCGCAAAGTTTATTTCTGAACATGTCAACACACTTCTGAAAAGGTCAGACACATGAGGGCATGCACCCGTGATGGTGCACGGGGAGGCGCAGGCACAGCTGCGTTCCTGGAAATCATGGTTTGAAGGGTTTTCACAGGAAAGTCTGACACAGCAGCTGGGTTGGCAGACACACGTAGGCGAGCCACCATCTTCCCCCTTTTGTTATCACTCCCATTTCATTTCTCTGTTTTGCATGAAAAATCTGAAGGTTGCTTCTAAGTATAGGTTTTGCTGGCTTTGTTTGAAAGCTTGCCATAGCTCTCAGACATGGTAACACCAGCAGGGTGCTAGCTGAACTATATTTATCAATGTATTTCATAAAGGGAAAACTTGAGTGGTTTTGAGAAGTTGAGATCTTTTCTTTTCTTCCTTTCTTTTCCTTGCAGCAGACAGCTTCGTTCTGTTATTTACCAGATGTCACCCTGACAAGTCAGATGTTGTTAAAAAAGGAGACCCAGGATCTGTTCACAGGCAACACCACTTTGGATAAGTAGCTCGTGTTTAAACAAGACTTGAGAAATGTGGTTATTCAGTTTTTCTCTCCTTTTTTTTTTTTTTTAATTTCAAAATAAATAAAGAAGAAACTCCACTGGTTCCTCTCAACCCTCAGCCTGAGCCTTGGTCTGCAGCTCCCAGCGTATCCATCGACTGCAACACCCCAGGCAAAGCCAACTGATGGCCGGGGATTGCTGTCTGCTCCCACCAGGAGCAGTGACAGTGCCCAACCAAACGCCTTTAAACTAGGAACTGCAAGCAGAGCTGTTTAAAATAGCAAGCCAGTGAAAACAGCCTTTCAAACAATAAAACAAGTGGTACGTTTTTCCAGATGGCAAACACACCCCAGGTAGGTCACAGTGTTAAGAACATCTTGATTTTTGGTAACAATAGGTCCTGTCAGGCACCTGGAGATGGCCTGGAGCCACACGTCTGCTCCTTGCCTCGCTAGCCCCTGCGCGGCAGGGGAGGTCTCTTTCCAGAGCTGAGTAACTGCTTGGTCCCCAGGTGCCCAGCCTGACCCAGGACGGCATCGTGGAGGATGACAGAGGGATCCCCAGCACCGCCATTTCCCCCATTAACACGCAGCTCTGCCCCGCTCCAGGGGTCTGGGGGAGCGGCAGCGGGAAAGGCTGGAGCAGCATCAGTGGAGCTCTGCTCCGACACCCCCCGCCCCCAAAAACCAGGGCAAAATTAACATCACAGGTCTCCATTACCACACCTCTACTCTGCAGCCCTGTCCCACCAGGAGGGCAGGGCTGGAAACAACAGGGAAAACGCTCCCTGGGAGAGGTGACAGATAAGAGAGTGCTGAAACGCAGGCATTCAGCTTGTCTGGTACGTCAGCACGTCCATGCTACAGCACTGATGAAATGTCTGCAAATGGGCTGGTGAGAGGAGCTGCGTTTGGCGCTGTGCATGTGGCGCTGGTTCCTTACCCAGCGCTCCCAAACGCTTCCCGGTGGGGGACGACTGAGAGCGGCCACGCTTGCCACCCGGAGAGCACGGGGTGCTCCCCGGGCCCGCCACCGAGTTCCCCCACAAGCTGCTCTGCTTCAACCAACCGCTTTCGGCATCGCCCGTTCCTCACCAGGTATTTTGATGAATGCTTAACATTAGATCCAGCAAACTTCCAAGGAAATAAATCCCAACGAGCTGAAGGCAACAAATTACAAGCCTAAACATTTGTTTCATCAGTCTTGGAATTTCTCTGCTCCAAACGACAACAAAATCGACCCCGTCCATTGAAAGGAACAATGTAGAAATGCTAGAAAGTTAGGAAATTTTTTCACAACAATATTCTGATTTGCTGTGTAGGAAAAGATCCCTCAAAAGTTCAAATATTTGATAAATCACAGCCTAACTACCGAACCATCTGTGGAAAATTTTAAAGACATACCCATGAAAAGGTTCACGGTTATTCAGAAACATATCATTCACAATTTCAAACCATTTACAAGCTGTACATAGAGTGAGTAACTTGGCAGGAGGGAAGGGTCAGGATGAAACCCAGCACTGTCTGGGCAGGAAATGTACAACAGCTCTTCATCTCGAGGCTGATGTTAGTGCATTATCTTGTATTTTTTCTACTTCCCATCTCTCATTCGCGGATGCAGGCCGTGCTGGCCCACCTGGCTGCCCCTGCCATCCCAGCCACGCCGACGGCGCTGAACGCTGCCTGGGAAAAAACACGCGCCGGGACAGAAGATGCTTCATAAATGCCAGACACTTGGGCTGATGCTCACTGAGCCAGTGCTCTGTGCGAGGATGGAGGAGGGGTCCTTGGACCCACGGCAACACACATGGTAACAACAGCAAGAGTATAAACTGTTCCCAAATCAGTCAGTCACATTACATTCCTCTAAACCATGCCCTTAAAGCTGCACATGGAAAGCTAGGGAATCACAAGGTAGATGCTGTGTCTTAAACCTGGGGAATCGCCACTTCAAATCAAAGTCAGCCAACTCACTGCAAATACAAAAACATATCTAAAAGCTTTTCTTTATACACAGCTAAAAATACTGTTGACTTTAATGCAACTATTCACCTTTCATAAAATCATCGGGCAGGCAACAGATTTATACTGCTCAATGCTATTTAACAGTCATTATATTCCACCTCTAAAAATGGGAGAAAATTATTTCTGTATAATTTTATACCTCTAGAGTATAAACATTTGATAAATACATGTAACTTTTGTATTGTCAAAGACACTTCACCCCCTTTTAAAGCAATCCCTATTCCCCAGCCCCCAGTTTCTATGTATAGCACACACCTTCAGATGTTTAAAGAATGAGACTCAGTGTTTGCCATCATTTCAGACTTATCTTTGGCAAACAAGGAATTGACTCCAGTATAATCCCCAAAAGGAATATATCTGTCCTTCCAAAATCCACATCCAGCCTGGCTGCTTTTGTACTAAGAAATTCAGGTCCAAATCACATGGTAGCAGTCTTAAAAATTGCAATTTAACCTTGAGTTCACTCTCAGTTTATCTCTTAGAGGATCCTCTAGACTTTTACACCAAAAAGAAAACAGAAGTAACCATAGGGTAAATTGCTCTCCTCCGCAACTAGAAAATCTGTAAATTGCAGCATTATAAGAGCTGGGGGGACGGGAAGGGGAAAGAATATACATGTATGTAAATCTATAGATAGATAGATAGATAGATATCTGTATCTGTCACAGTATAAAATCCCTCTCTACTACTGCTCAACTGCATGACTACATAGAAATCATTTTACTTTTTTATGCCTCTCTGACCACAGAAAATGGGGAAAACAAAGCTTCCTTACAACTAAATTGCTATCCTTTGGTATTAATTCAGCAGCACATTTGAGACTGTTTAAGAGACGGCGTAAACGAAGAAAGCTCCTGCTCAAAAAAGCTCACTACATTCATACCCCCAGAGGCAGCAGGTTGGTGGGAAAATCAGAAGGGGCATAGGAGGGATGGGCAAAACCACAATGACATGACAAAGCCGCAGCAACTCTCACAACGCATCATTAAAATTAAATGATGAACTGATCTTAGCCTGAAAGAGTGTCAGTAAGCTCCACCCAGTTTAATGGAAACAGTTGTTTCCATAGCAACAAATTAATTTCAATAAAAAGTTAAAAAAACAAACCTAATAAAGCCAGGCAAAGATGTGACGCATACAAAATATGGGATGGGGCTATAGAAGTTCTATCACTGCTTGTTTGGCATAACCTGCATAATTCACCAGTGCTTCTGCCGCTCATATGATTTGTGGTCATGGCTGTAAAATTTTACAGCCTCCTCACAGGTTTGCAAGTTCTGTATTGATTTGTCTCTTGCAAACACACCAAAGGGCAAATGTGAAAGCGCTAAGCCACAGAGGCACTGCCTCTCCCCTCACAACCTGTTGCCACATGGAAGAATGACCTTAAGTTAAACAGGATCGTGGTATGTGCCTCCTTTTGCTAGTCATTTTGTACTGGATCTGTGTCTACACTTCTTGGTCTTGGTCAAAACAGAATGAACGCTCACCAATGGATAGCTCATCCACATGGTGGGTCGTCCTAAGACGCAGTCACCTGTGAAGCTTGCTGCAAGCATCAGAGGAATAGAGCCGGGAAGGTCCAAGACATCTATTTCTGTGCTTCCAGCAGTATGAAGCAGAAGATTCGCCACAAGGTATTGGCGATTCAGCTTGTTAAGCATCATGAGCAATTCATAGAATCACAGAATCATTGGAAAAGACCTTTAAGATCATCAAGTTCAACCATTAACCTAACACTGCCAAGTCCCTAAATGCCTCATCCACACGTCTTTTAAATACCTCCAGGGATGGTGACTCCACCGCCTCCCTGGGCAGCCTGTTCCTGTGTCTGACAAACCTTTCAGTGAAGAAGTTTTTCCCAATATCCAGCCTAAACCTCCCCTGGCGCAACTTGAGGCCTTTTCCTCTTGTCCTGTCGCTCATCACTTGGGAGAAGAGACCAACACCCACCTCTCTGCAACCCCCTTTCACATAGTTGTAGAGAGCGATGAGGTCTCCCCTCAGCCTCCTCTTCTCCAGACTGAACAACCCCAGCTCCCTCAGCCGCTCCTCATCAGACTTGTGCTCCAGACCCCTCACCAGCTTCGTCGCCCTTCTCTGGACACACTCCAGCACCTCAATGTCCTTCTTGTGGTGAGGGGCCCAAAGCTGAACACAGTATTCGAGGTGCGGCCTCACCAGCGCCGAGTACAGGGGCACGATCCCCTCCCTACTCCTGCTGGCCACACTGTTTCTGATACAAGCCAGGATGCCGTTAGCCTTCTTGGCCACCTGGGCACACTGCTGGCTCATCTTCAGCCGGCTGTCGATCAGCACCCCCAGGTCCTTTTCCGCCGGGCAGCTTTCCAGCCACTCGTCCCCAAGCCTGTGGCGTTGCATGGGGTTGTTGTGACCCAAGTGCAGGACCTGGCACTTGGCCTTGTTGAACCTCATCCAATTGGCCTGGGCCCATCGATCCAGCCTGTCCAGATCCCTCTGCAGAGCCTTCCGACCCTCCAGCAGATCAACACTCCTGCCCAAATTGGTGGTGTCTGCAAATTTGCTGAGGGTTCAAATCACAATAAGCTCTTGATAGGAACAAGAGGACTGCAATGGCATACAAAGCATGCCCTATGCTGTCAGGTAAGGCCCTCCACAAGGTGTGCAAAACCTAATCACTCTAGCAATGATTTTTCTTCAACAGGAATTGTTTTGCTCACTTTTAAACACGGTGGCTTCAGGGGAAATTTTGAGCTTAAATTTGTTAAGACTGCTCTGAAAGTTGCCTTCAGTCCTTTCATCTCTCCAGACACACGCTCATGATACTTGGGACGAATCAACAGAAGGGGAGGGTGAAGCTCAGTTCTCAGAATAGCAGAGTAATAGAACTTCCACCACCACAGTCAAACCCAATGCCACCGTAATCCTCAGCAGTCCCACAGGGTGGGACTTAAAGCCACTATGATTCCCTAAGTTCAAAGGGCGGCTAGATCCAGCACTCTCATTTCAGAGCATGCTAGTGCTGGAGCCAGTAAGATACTGAAGACCCATTGCCCCTAGCAAAGGCAGTGAGATGGAATTTGAGCATATTCAGTGCTTGGTAAGGTCAATCCTCAGTGCCTCGGTGTTGCAAGCAATAAAAATTATAAAGTTTACATGAGTGAATGGCTCAGTGCCTAGAAGTGGTCTGGAGAAGTGGAACATAACTGGTTAGGCTGTTAAAAGATCCCCTGTTAGGTTTTCAGTCTCTGCAACCAGCTGACTCAAACACGATCTCTGAGTCAGAACAGACCCAGCGACACCCCCAAAGGGCAATTTATCCACAACCTCCCTGTTCTGGGTGTTAAAAACATTTACAACATGGGCATGGGCTTTTCCCTGGTAGTCTCTTTGGCAGCCAGTGCTGTTCCTGGATGTGGTCAGCTTATGAGCATGCTGCAAGGCCTCCAAGTCTTCCCAAGATCTTCTGGAGTCCATCGACTGGAAAAGCTGACACCTTACTTCTGAGTTCATGCAGACAAGCACTCCATATGACCTAAATTTGGGCTCCAAATACAATTACAGTCAGACAAATAATGGATAATTTGGGGAAACTGGAAAAAAAAAAAATCCCTGAAAACTGAAGGAAAAAAAAAAACACCTGAAAACTCAGTTTTTTCTTTCTGCTTGAAATATTTTGTTTGACAAGGCCTTGGTTTGTTCTCTTGTTATGGAAACCTATTGTTTATTTAGCACCTTGAAGATGGTGGGACAATGTTCGCTTCATAAAAATGACCCTAGTCTCTGCTGATACTGTTCTGTGATCATGCACATGGGAAATGATAGTTGCATGTCCCAGTTTTCTTAGACAGAAAAACCACAACGGGCTTCAGGAAGGAAATGTAATTTTTGTAATGACCTGATTTAATAGATAAATGTTTCTTGAGAACCTCATTAAAAAAAAATAGAAACAGTAGCAGGTCAAAGAAGCCATCTGCAAAATAAATATAACAGGTCAGATCCTTCAAACGCCATAAAATAGATAGAACTTCTGTAATTTCAGAAGACTGACCCTGCATTTGCAAGAGCCCCAGGGCAGAGTCCTGCCTGCCTCTCATGTGAGCCATACAAGCTCCCTGCTGATTTCCCTGTGACTGCAAAACACCAAGCTAGGTGGAATCTGGGCCTTCTGTATTTGCCTCGAAGGGAGAGTAGTCCTTGTAAACCTGCCTAGGGAGAGACAGCTGCTGGGTTGTGATCATCTAACCATCACCCAAAGATAAATCTGTTACTCTCTGAAGCATCGGACAAACTCTTCCTGCTTGTTGGGAGGATAAAAGGAACTTCCCTTTCACCAGATGAGGCTATCACCCAACACAATTTGTGTTGTGTCAGTCCTCATGTCAGGTCTGGCCACCACTCAGTCTTGAGATACGTCGAGCCCATGAGCTGCTCAAGTGAGGCTCCTCTCCAGGGCTGCATCTCATGAGCACCAAATGAATGCTGGGCCATGAACGCTGGAGCTCTCAAGGTGCTGAGCTGCTACGGAGAAACCTGGGAGGCCTGAGAATAGATTTGCCAGGGAAGACTGAGACAACGGAAGTACTGAGTCCCTTAGTCCTTCCAGTGACCTTCATCACAGTACCACCCAATCTGCTCAGCAACAGCCCTCCCTCTGCCGATGATGTACCGATAGAAATGCCCTTCTTGCCCCTCATACCCCTCACCAGGTCTAACTCCAGACGAGCCTGGGACTGCCTGTTTCCATCCCTGCAAGACCAGGAGATGCTTCTACACTCCCCCTCAATGTCCTGTCCCCTCTTCCGCCTCTCCTTAGTGCTTGTTTTGTTCACTAAGCTCAGTGAGGGGTTCCCCATTCAGCCAAGGTGACCTCCTGCCACACCGACTCACTTGTTTGCACATAAAGGATGGATCACGCATCCCTGGGCAGCCCAAAATGGACTGCAGTACTGGTGGTTTTAGTGGGAATACTTCTCCAGTGCGCGAAGTGGTTAAAAGCCCTCACTGTGTCTGTGTTAAGGAGCAGTCACTGGTGGTGTTTGCTCTCACACAGGAAGAAAGGCTCTCCCTCCAGGCAGGAAGAGTTTGAGTTTCTCCGCAAACACTTCTCCCCTAAAAACGGTACCAATGTAGCAGTCACATGGACAGAACATAGTCCCTGCTTTGAGACCCCTTCCATCCCTATGTGGGGAAAAATTTCTGCTTCCTTCCATGCCAGAGGACTGGTGAAATCTGGCCTTAGTTCATTTACAAGAAAGGAAACACGGTTGTATTCTGCTGAGCAACAAAGACACCTGTGAGTTGGCAGTGGGGTCCTTTGCCCCAGCTGAGCTGATGGATCATAGCATTTGTAGCAGGCAAAAATGAAAATAGCTATAGCTAAATCCTCCCGGATCCTATTCATTTTGCTTCTAAAAATGCTTACAAATTATGTCAAAAGCAAGATGCCCAAGGTCAAATAAGTGGCCTTGGCTTGTCACCGTACACAAGGCTTTGACATAAATCTCTTCTAAGAGATGAAATGGGCAGAGCTGTGCCCTGCGAGTGGACTTCTGCAGCGCTGGTGCAGTGACTCAGCCGGCAGCAGTGGCCTGCAGCACTGCTCTGCTGCAACGTTCGGATCTCAGCTCTGCTGGCTGGAGTCAGGCTTTCAGCGGTGGATGCAGCAGACCTCAAAAACACCGGACAGCACAGACAGGCTCTTTTCTCTGCAAGGAAGAAAGAGCTGACCTGCAAGGAAGGGAACAGCTATCAGCTGGTTTTATCTTGACTTGGTCAGATCTTGCCAGAGCCATGAGGATAATGTAGAAGGAAATGTGTATCAGCAGACTTAGAAGATGTATAGTCAAGAACTGCAGGAGGACTGGGAGGGGTGATTTTTCTCTTGTCCCTCTGTATACGATCTGTGTGAGTATTCCTAAGTGTTTGAAGAAGTATATGTTACACATATTTCCATTGATGAATGATTAACATGGAGCATCACAACCGCCCTAAGCTGTAAACAGAGCTCTAGCACAAACAATGGAAAATACAGTGGTCATCATTAAAAAGTGAACATTTACCAGAAAAATTACCACACTGTGGTATATGAAAAGACCACAGTTACTTCCTGCGCTGAGTATAAATGGAAAATGTGTTGTCTCAGATAGCAATAGGCTAGTAACTGTTAGCAAATGTTGACTTTTCTATGGTATTCCAAACTGAATCTAAGTCTTTTTTGAGGTCCAGCCATTGCTATTTTCCAACCCACAACAGACTGCATTTCACTGGTGCGTGAAACGATCCTTCTGCCATGTATAGTAAGTTGTGCAACCTTTTGATATAGCACAGAGTGCGTCACTCTGTGTGTGCACCACTGCCCTCCGATGAGTGTAATCAGAACTGCTCTGAATATCACTTAATCCCCTACCGCCCCACATTCGGGGAAACTCCCCCGTTACAGGATGCTACTCTCTTGAGGCCGGTAGAGTTGTGCTCTTTCTCATCTGTGCCATCAGCTTCCAAGCAGCCACCACGTGAGACAACTAGAGCAGCTTGGAAAAATTGGGCTGGAAAGCTTTTTGATGAAAAACGGAAATTGTTTCCCAATGAAATCTTTGCAACGAAATGTTCTATTTCCTCGTTAACTATAGAAGTGGTTGGAAATTTCCATTTAAAAATATTTCCAATGGAAACCAGATTTTCCCCCTTCCTTTCCACCCTGCCCCACCCTCCCCCTTCCAAGTAAAAATTATGTGTGTGGAGAACAAATGCAATTTTTCAGTAAGGTCTTCTGAAGATCATAAAATTTTTCAGTGGCTGTGGATTAGATGCAATCCTTAAGATAGCACCCTACATCCTAGGACTTGGTTGTTTCAGTTCTTTCCAGTTCCATTAGAATATACTGTTTTTTGATTCATTGAGAAAGAAAACAACATGTTACTTCCTAGTTGTGGCCCTCGAAGCCCACTCCCAGTTCTGGTTATGTGCAAGTTTCTTTAAAGTTTTGCCTGCAATGCAGTGCATCAGTTTCATACCTCTGATCCCATGTGAATTTGTCTTTATTGTTTGTATTACTGTTAATTTGTTCTTAAATGTACTGATTTTTCACCAATTGAACTGGAACCATCAACGTCATTTCAAATTAAGATCTCCAAAAACCACCCCACTAGCTTAACACTCCTTCAAAATGCAGGTTGTTAAAAATATAAACAGATTTAGATCTATGCACACGTATTTTTCTTTCCCAAATGCATTTTATGCCTAGCCTTTCTCACAAGCAAAAGGGCCAGACACCATGACATGTCTCTTTCTCTGAACACCCTAGTGAGCCATGTTAAAATTAATCACTTTTTAAGAGATACACGCACACTCTTGAGGATAGGTTTGTAACTGGATTTTTTTTTGGTACATAAGAAGTCAGCACAATGGCAAATGCAGAACTGAGTCTATGCTCTTGTGAGGAGGGGGAAGAGGGAGACACAGTTTTATACTTACTCAGAGGATATGAGAGGTGCCAAGAGCAACATAATAGGAATACAACCTATTATACCACATATGGTCTCACTTATCTGTTATTCATATAAGAATTCCACATCCTTCCCAAAGAGCAAATAAGAGATGAGTATATGCAATACTTGAGGAACTGCAGATTTCACTCTCTTTAAGCAAGCCAGTGTTGAATATGGAAATAAGACCTGACACAACCTTCTAACAACACTTAAAACAGAATTTAAATCTGAAACTTTCCTACTGCCCTTCTCTTACTGTTTCTGCTTCTGTCAATCTCAACGTGAAGAGAATACAACAGTGAATGACATCCTCTCTGAAGAATTTTTGACCAACATGCGTAATATCACAGATTAGAGCCCTGCTTAGAAAACAACTGTGTGATTTAAGCATCCTCTTTAAAGACTGTCAATTACCTTCCAGATTAGCACACGCATTTTCAATTCTGCAGGATCAAAACCCTCTATTATACATGATATACATTTGCCAAAATTACCTTTAAAGGGAAAACTGTCTCAAAGAGACAGCAAAATCCTGACCCTGCTCTGTTGCTGCATCTAATCCCCAGTCCTTCAGACTCCGACCTGCCATCAATTTATCATGACTTTACACAGTACTGCCCACCAGCCAACTCATGCAAACTGTCCGTGTGCTAGCTTTAACCTGGAAGAAATAAAAAGCAACATGAGTAAAACCCTGGCAAGTTTGCACATCAGGCAACTCAAACCTAATCTCAGTTCCTGCTTCCTTTCCACAGGCTTGTAGCTGTGTTCAGTTGAACTAGTCACAAAAGCTAAATTTCAAATGTCCTTCAGGGATGGACTTGTTGAGAACTTTCTCCCACTCCCCCACAAAGTTCTGGACATGTAATTCCACAAACAGTTCCACCGAGCTCAAAAGCACTGATTTAAGAGCAAGTTGCGATTCAGGATGAATGAGGGTGGTGGCTTTCAGCTTTGTATGATCTTGGAAAAGTCATTCCTCCCTTTGAGCCATGGAAGTACAAAGCATTACTTTTGTCTTATTTGACTAACTTGCTTTCTCGTTGCTCTTTAAATACAGGAGAAAGCTTGTTTAGTTTCTGTGCTCACTTGACACTATCGCTTTGTCTAACAGTACTTAACACTTAAATACTTAAAGTACTTAATACTTAAATTTAATGAAAATGTATCTGTTCATGTCTGTGATTCTTCCACATATTTAAGACTTCTTTTGCTTGTGTTTTATTTCTTTTATGTAATACATGAGAAAGTAAAAATCTCATTCATTTACAAAATAACTGGAAATAATGGGTGTTTGCAGCCTGCTACTGAAGAAATCCATTTCTAAGTGTCCTGCTGTGACCCATTCCCTTTTAATAGAAGAAGTTGCTTTTGGATGGGTGCCTAATGCAAACATATTCCTCCACCAAATAAACAAATGAGTAGATAGTTGCTTCCAGATCTTCAATTCTTTTGATAATTTCAGTTATAATCCTTAAGGAATAAAGTGAGTGGAACACGGTCCAAGAAATACAGGCTGCTCTGATCTTTAGAGCTCCAGCTAATAGAAGCTTATTTGCATCCCCAGCTATGGTTGTGTATTTGTTTCCTTGGTATTCGTATCTGCTGTAATACTCATTGATTGACAAATATAGCAATGGAAACTTTCCTTAATTTCACTCCCACTTCTTTTTGTTTCATATTTAAAAAAAAAAAAAAATTACAAGAGGACAAATCAAGCAATTAATGTATTTAAAAATATACACATTTACGTAAGTTTATTTAATAATGTCTTATTGTTCAGTATATGTAATGGAGTTACTCAGCTCCTGTCTAGAGTGTGGAGCAGGTACAGCCTGCAGGCCACATCACAGCTGAGGTGGAGCGCACCACTCTGCCCAGCCTGGGCTTTCTTCTGAAGGAAATACGCCCCAGCACAGAGGAAGGACCAACGCCTCTGTGACATTTAAAGAGTCCAGACAGACTGACTGTCTCAAGAAGTTTGGATAATTTGAACAAAGGCAGAATAATCCTATGGGATTGTATTTTGGCCTCACTGAAGTCAACTGTCCCACTTTCACAGCTTCAGAGGAGCTACCATTTCACCTCTCAACTGCTGGGAGGTGATGTGGCCCAGGATATTGAGCAACTCCCAGCTCCTGGTTTGCAGGCCCTGTTTCCAGCTCTTCCCAGTGACTACTTTTGTTACCCTTGGCAAGTTTCTTAACGCCTTCACTTCTTCATTTGTAATTGGGATGGCAGCAATTAGCTTTTGTAAAATGCTTTTAATTCCATGGATGGATAAAGCCGTGTACAACAGGATGCTGTAACTCATGCTGAGCTTTGCAGCCCATTGCCATAAGCCTAACAAATAATCTAACCTGATCGGAATCTTACATGACATTTCATCTACCAAGGGGTTTGGCTGGTGATTTTCTTCTGGACTTGGCAGGGGCTGATAGTGTTGAAGCACTATAGAATAGCTGCATCTTACCAAAAACCTGCAAGACTTCCGATGATACTCCTAGACCAAAAAGTAGCAGTTCCCAATACTGTAAGTGGGGTTTGTAATCCTTTCAAGGTCTCTTCATCACTTTGAAAAAATCCATTCAGCAAAACTGCTGTTAAAGCCACTCCTGTCGCCAACAGGATTGCTTACAGGTTATACGGTGGCCATAAAACGCCATTGACTTCTTCAGCATTGCATTTGGGTGCTACATGCTTTCATCTAACAGGCAGCTAAGGACAAACAGATGGCAAGATCACTGCTGGGAAAGGGAAGGGAATAGAGGTGGTCTTTTCAAGGTGATATAGAGAACAAAATCAGCCAGACTTGGGTGACCAAAGGTCCCAGACAGCCTGCCACTCGTGGAAGAGCACCACGGATGCCCTTTTTCACCTCAGTCTTTCCGTTTGCCACAGAAGCCATTTTATATGGAATTGTGTTTGCTGTGGAACCCTGTTTCTTGTGGAGGAGAGCTGTTAAAACACTTTTAAAATATCTCGCTTCTGTTTGGTAAGCAGATGTTTCACATAGAAGCAAAACCACATCTGCTAACACACAACTAATGTCAGGCAGCTGGATGGCTCTAAACTAAAGAAATGGTTGTACAATTACTCCCTCCCCATGTGTTGTTTAAGTTCATTTGTTTGGCCCTTTTTTCCCTAGCCAGAATAGACATAATTAATAGAACTGCTGGGCACTAGCCTGGCAGAAGAGATCACAGCTTGAACTTGGCTGGCTTGTTTCTACACAGCTTGGTCTTTCGTCATGAAAGATGTGCAAACAAGAAGAGGCATTTCTAGTGCAATGTCCAGAAAACTGGTGGGGCTTGACAATATGGCATCTCAGAACATCCCAGTCAATCTGTTGTCCTGTGTGCAAATCAATTAAGGTTAGCAGATGCTAAAAAACTTCAGTACGATATGCCAGATCCCATGGAGGCTTTGATTATGCCCCCAAAACTGACCTTATCATGCTCTTATTAAAGCCAGCAATAAATTTTGGTCGGTTTCATTGTTAGCAACAAAAGCCCTCATTGACTTTGCAATAATGCCCCACAATACTGCAAGAAGGATATAATTTGAGTGGTGAATGATGAAAGGCAACCTGTTTGCTACAGTTGCTTATTACCGAAAAAAAGGCCAAGACACCCGACTCAGTAAAACAGGTCTTCTTTTAGAGGGCAAGTGAAGCAAGAGGTGCCTAGCTACTAAGTCCTAGGGCCCGGTCGGAAATTATGCTGTATGCAGTTACCTGTACGAACCTGCATTTGGAAGGTTGGTGAGAATTGACCTGAACACAGCTCAAACTCACTACATGCAATAATTCAATATCATACATATGTGCCAGCAAGTAAAACGAAGGACTGTCAAGCCACGTCTTCTCTGAACTCTGGAAGATAATTATTTTGTCTACAGCAACCTTCTCAGTGCCTCCATTTCCCTGTCTTGGGAATGACAGCAAAACACAGCCTTGATTATCCAGAGATATTTGAGGTACCTGAAATCTGCTGGTAATCACTGGCTTAAGTAACTGGAGATCTTTGGCCTCTGCTCTAACATGGATCCAAATACACCTTTACATGTATATTACCCTGTTGTTCTTCAGCCCTCTTCTCTTCTTGCCTGGAAGGCTCCAGGCGGTTTCCCCAATATCTCGGGTTTTCATTCTGAACAGAGTTCAAATGGGTCCAACCCAGAGGCTTCAGGTAATTAAGATTTGGGGTATCGTCACTTGTTTAAAGACACGGGAACTGAAGTTCAGCAAGATTCAAACATCTGCCCTTGTTGACACATTTTCCACAGAGCTAGAAGCAGGGTTGGTTCATAGCAGGGGATAGGAAAACTTCCTCTCCTATTCAGGGAGGAATTATTCTCACTAGAGAATCAGGTTTTTCCCAGACAGACCAGGTTTCAGGGTGCTTATTAAGTAAGTTCCCCTTTAAACTGTTCTTGCCAAGATGCTGTGAGGTTTTGACCCTGCCTCCCCCCGAGTCCTGTGGTCTTCTCCAGAGCATGGCCACAAACATGGGAGAAGCACAGCTCCCTAGAGAGGGGATCGGGCTAGATTTGGGTCCAGATGGATCTAACAAGTCTAAACACAGTACAGCAGTATAATTTACTTGCACTGAGTATGTTCACAAGGAGGCACAGTAAAGCCTCCCAAAAAGAAGTCAGGCTGCCTTCATATACTCCAGCAATCGATCGTGGCCTACGTATGTGCTTATTGATGAGCCTCCATCCCAAGATCAGTTGCCGCAGCCACAAAAGGGCAGGGCTCCACACACTGCCATGACGTAGCTCCAGCTCCACATCTCTGACTCACCTCCAATCCAGGCTTCTTGAGTGAAGCTCAACAAGACAGTCTCCAGGTTAAGAGGACCATGGTGTGAGCCGAGTGGGGTCATGCTACAACCATCTACAATGAGAAGCTTAGTGGAAAGTTATATTGACTTCTGGCAATGCTTTTTGAGCCCCTGAATGAAGGCCATGATAATCTGGTGTTCACTAAAGAAAAAGGGTCTCAAATCTATGGCTCCTCCAACATCTGCAGCCAGGAGTGATGTTATGCGAAGAAGACTAAGAAAAAACAAAGCAGGCATTAAGACAGGGCACTATTGTTGCACAGGCCCTGTGATGCCAGAATATTTCCTGCCCTAAATAAAAACCATGATGGCAATTGCTTAGTGAATGAACAGTGGCAAGAATGAGCAAATGTCAGATAACTCTTTGAACTGAAAGCTTCTTGCTTTCAAGATGTTTCAGTAGCTTTGGAAATAACTACTCTTGTATGAACAGAACCTCAATCTCCCTCTGTATCTTGTTACTGTCCTTCAAGATGTTTTCATTCAACAGAGGTATGGCAGCTCCTGCAGAAGTGTGACTTGGATATGAGGAAGGATCTATCACATTTTTATAGCAAATTTTAGATGTTTCCAAAAGCAACTAGAACGTTCAGAATGAAGAACAAGGCAAAACACGACACCAAAGTAGAGCCGCTTCTGTTCTGCTGTCCCTAATTCACTGTATTCTTCATTGGCACGTAATCATGTGCCTGCAGCCCAAGGGTTGTTCTTTAACTCCCAGGATTGCTGCCATTTTCCATTCTGCCAGCCAAAGGAGCACTGTGTGAACTCTGTCTCAGCAAGTGAACTCAATAAGTCCTTTTATTCTTCTCTGACCCTGCTAAAATGGTTGTTAAAGCTACCCACCATTTGTTCCCTGTGAGTATTTCACGCTTTGGTTTCTCATGACTCCTGCAGCTTTCCCTTCTTTCTTCCCCGCAGAGCCAAAGCAAGAGACTTCCCTTCTGCAACCGCACTATTCGTTTCCTACTGAAGATCTTTCCCTTTTGATCACTTACGTTATTCACATCCACAGAGACTGCTCTAAAGCAAGAGATCTGGGGGCAGGGTATTCCCTCCCCCTCCACAGCAGAGATCAGTGCCTGCCTAATTGAAGGGGATGATGTCATGCTGGCTGCTCTTTTTAAGGCAAATAAAAATACATCCTGTCTCTTTGGATGCTGCTTTTGAAGCCTGAAACGTAGCTGGAAACAAGAAATGGGTTAAAATCCAGCAATGTGCTCATACTGTACCCAAATCTACTGACAAATCTTTTTAAAAATGACACAAACCTACAGACCTGACCTACAAGCCACACTTAGGACCCTGTGGAAATGAGCTCACTTGCTTGTCAAGCTGTTACAGGTTAGACAAGGCATAGAGTCCTACCTTTGCTTAGTGGCTTTGCCCTGTCTCACCCTCTGTGTGACCTTCAGCTACTCTGTGCCTTGGCTTAATCATCAGCAAACTGAAGACAGTATGTACCTGCCTCACAAGGAGAGGAGCTCATCTGCAAAACTCGGATGAAACTGCAGTATTAGCAAGTGCAAAGTGACTTATTAGGGCTGTGTCGTGGTTTAACCCCAGCCGGCAAAAAACACAAATAAACCTTCATGAGAAACAGGAGCCAAATCCTCTGATTCATAACTCAGAGATAATTTCACAACCAAGAGGTAATTTGATTCAGCTGATTTAAGCCTTATTTCTCGTTTAATTCACCCGAGTCCTTTAACTACAAGGCTTTGGATTTTTTTAATTCTCTCTCTTATCATCTGTTCTGTGGAATCAAAGGAAATTTATCTCAACTCCAAGTATTAAAAAATATACTGTTAAAAGACAAAAGAGTGGAATGAAAATGTATTGTTTCATTTCAGTGAAAGAGAACAAAGTACTAAGTCACTTAATCATTTTATAAAATCACAAAATGCAGATCACATTATTCGTTCAGAGCAACTGTTGCTGATGCGCTTTTTCTCGACTGCTCAGAAGTAAGGCTTTATTCGCAAACATTATCATCTTCATTTAACGGAGTGCCTTGCTTTCCTTGTTCCAGCAGGAGAAGTGAAAGCAAGGGTGCACCAACGCGCTGTGCAGCAGTGCTCCCAAGGGTGTGTACTGCTGTTCACATGAATTTCCTTTCTTAACCCCAGTACTACACATTATCTGATGTGTCTGCTTCACACTTCACCTCTAGTACAATTTGTATCATCGGAGAAAGAAAGACATAAAATACTTGGTGTGAAATCCTCCACTACATTGTTCTGGTTTACCTCCACTGAAGTTGATAATGCCTTAGAAGAGAGCCAAGCCCTCAGAGACCAAGAGAAAACATGGACCATTCCTTTAGGACACCAGAAATCATGACTATCTGCAGACCCCATTTGAGCTGGACCTTTTATGCCCAAACAGTGGGAAAAAGTTTCATCAATGCTCCCTCAAAGGTTGAGCCAGGGAACTGAAGAAATCAATAGAACCACTCGGAAAACACCACACCTAGAATTATTACAAGCTACCGTAGCTAGCACAGATGTGTTACTGATGACACTGAAATACTCAGAGAAGAAGAAAGTGGAAAGAAGAAGGTGACTCTTCAAACTCACAACGCAGCGGGGGCTGGAAAACAATCCCCAGATTCCATTAAGTCGCCTCCCAAAATCATGTCTCCTGAGCAACCTGAAGACTATTCTACAGGACGCGGCCCATGTGGGAATGTACTGCAAGCACCTAGGACTAAAGGTGACTTCATTCACACAAGGCACCTGATCCCATCCAAGCCCCGTGACTCCAGGTAAGTGGTTCAGAGCACAGCCTGTTGAAGTGAAGGAGTTCACAGTCCCCCACAGTTGGTTTATTATTGTAGAGACCAAGAAAGAGATAGGGAGAGAGATGGAAAAATACCAAGAGCTAGAAGCTGTCCAATATTTACCTTGGAAACAAGTTCAACCCATTAACTGTGAAACTGGGCAATGTCTGACATCTTCCTCCATTCAGTTGCTAAAGAGAGAGTGACCAATAAATTAAATACAGTCAAAGCCTGCTATGGGCTCCGAGGAGTTTACATGTAACTGAGCCCTGACGCTTGCTCACTGGGGGCATATCATCTTCTCAGAGAGAGGCAAAGCCACTCTTCCTGAAGGCGGTTACAGCAAATATGAATGAACTTTTGTCTCCATTTCAGGTCAGTTTTGCAGTGCCATGTATTAAATAATGCAGCCTCTATACACAAATTGGTCCTTCTGTTCTCCAGGCTGTGTGATACCTGCTTTGTAAATAGAATAGTGTACATGTGTACAATGTGAGTGGTGCAGGTCTGATAATTCCCCAATATCATCCTTAAGAGAGTTTCCTCACTATCCCCCTCTTTTTAATAGGCCTCTGTTCAACCATCATTACTCAGGTACAGATTAAAGCACCTGAAGAACAGACATTGACCCGCTAGCAAACTACTACCCTACTCCATGGCCAGCACCAGAGACTTTGCCATTGCAGTGCAGTCCTGCAGAAGTCAGGTAGTTGGTGTGTTCACACTGAGGCAGCTGGGAGAGAGCACACAAGTATACGCCTAGGACCTTGCCCACTTAGAACAAGAAACTGAAGCCGAGTTGTCTTCAGGTCTTCCCACTTTTCTTAACTCCCAAGAGACGGAGAAAGAGAAGCAGCAGGGGAGAAAGACAAAATTTAGCCAGAAACTGGGTATTGTCTCACATTTAGAAAGAACAAAACAATGAATTTACACATGTAACTACCATGAAGCTATACTTGAAATAAAGTATAATTTGCTTCTGAACAAGGAGACAAAAAAGCTGTTGCAGCAATAAAGGCCGGAAAGCGTTAATCAGCCAGTCGCAGGCAGAGAAAGCCGAGAGCTCTGCGCTCCACAAAGATGTGCCTAAACTTTCCACCTCTGGAGGAACAGGACCGGTCATGAGTCCACGTTAGGGAGCAATGTTCAGCACCGTACAGCACCGTAACTCTGCAACTGGGTGACACTCACCTTTATGCCTCAAACAGCTATAAAAGATAGACAACCCAACCACTGTCTGTTTAGATTATCAGGCAGAAAAAAACAAGTACGTTCTCTAGACCCAGCCTCTAGACCCAGTGCTGTTCACATCAGATACTAATATGGACAGCCCTGGACACCACGCTTTTTGACTCATGTTGCCAGAGCTCCCCCATACTGTTTACTCAGCATTTTGCATTCAATGCTGGGGAAAAACAAATGAATTATGGTTTTTCTAATTTTGCTGTTTTTCTTCAAATTTTCTGGAGTGATCAATACCCCTTAGCTTGCTGCGGTGCAGTTTTCTTTTCATTAAATGGTATTATGCAAGCACAGCAAAGCCTGGGTTTAGGCACGAAGCAATATAATTCCGAGTGAAAATCCAGATTTTAGGCAGATGCGTTAGCTCCAGAGGTTCCTTTCATTGTTATTTAATCATTATATTGCAGTAGCAGACAAAATCCCCATGAAACAACCCCAGCTGTACAAGGCACTATACACTGAGTTAAAAAAAGAACTTGCCTCCCCCAAGAGTTTGCAATTTAATATAAAAAGCAGGTGTGCCATATAAGCAGCAAGAAGGAAGAGGGTAATTGTGGCATAGAATCTCTAGCTGGATTCAAATTGATTTTAAAAACACAGGACATAAATCAATCCATCTTACAAGTCCCTCTTACTCACACGTGTCGCCCGACGGGGCACTGACAGGCTGCAGTTGCGAGGTGGCTGCTAACGCGAGCTCTCCCGTCCTGGAGCCGGCTGACTCACACCGCAGCAAGGCAGGGACACCCATCCAGGGAGCGCGACTGGAGTAACTGCAAGTCGGCAGTGAGTCATCTGGGAGTATGTCAGAGAAAAGAGACTAAAATGTAAGATTGGGTGAAGGGAGGGAGACCCCGGAGGGAAGGATCTGCTGGTGACCCATGAAGAAGGTGGGAGAGGCCCTGGGAGAGCTGAAGAAATCTGGAGTTAGAGAAATGAAGAGGAAACAACAGACAGTCCTAGCTTCATGGAGAAATTAGGCATGATAAGCATCGCCCTCCTTTTGGGGACTGCTTATTAAGACTATCTTTACTGAAACCCATACGATAACATAAATGTGTAGGAATTCATATAAAAGGAAAGGAAAAAAATGCTATGGCTTCTTATTTCTAACTTTCACCCTTAGAGTCAGGTCTCTGCTCTTTCTCTTGCAACACAAATATGAAATTTTCCTGGAAAGTGCTATGAAAAAATCTCAGTGATACAGCAGTTGTGTAAATCAACACGCCTCTCAAGTTGAAAGTGAAAATCATACACAGCAGTATGAAAAGCACTATGAACAAATATGTACTCCTGTCTAACTCGGTTAAAATTAATGCTGTAAAGCCAATAAACTATCCAGGAATAATCTGACTTGCTCACATTGACAAGACCACTTCACTACTTGCACTACTTGGTCAGCGCTGCTGCCATGCCGTGCCTATTTCATTTGCTGTGGTCACACACAGATGATCTATTGTGTCCTGCGGCACCTCCTACCAGCCAGTGATCCAAGACAGGCAATGAGCAGCTCTTATTTCTGTTTATTTGTTTTCATCTCGCTTTATTTAAGCTTTGAAACTTTATGATCGTATTAAACGCAAATGCCAACAATAGGAAATACAGAAAATAACACCAGGAAATGGAAATGTGCATGAATGCAGCACACTGAACAAAGATTTCTACAGTTTGTGATCCAAACTAAACATTTCAACATTCCTAAAAGTTTAGGTTTCCCATTAACTGTAACTGAGTCATTTCAGAGCCTCCGGTGAAAGGGGCTCTGGTGTTCTAGATGCCCCAAGAGCATCACCATCACATGATGTACAACAGCTAAGGTGAACACAGACAAATGGCAGCCAGACTCAAATCAAAATTTCATTTCACAGCCTCCTGGTGGAGAATCAGAACATCTGCTTCTCCTCAGATCGCTGGGATTTTGCAGAAGCTATCCCTTCCACAAGAGCCTACCGAGAATTTTCTGCCTTCACTGTTTCTCATTGCAACGTTTATTGTTCATATAAACTTTTTGCATGAATGTACAGACCTGCTTCAATGGACTCTGGTCTAAACTAGAATTTTCTTCAGACTCACTAGAGCAATATATAGCTCAAAATCTAGAAAATTCACTGGAATTGCAGAAATATGGTATTTAAGTTCTTGTTTTGTCTAACTTAGTTCAGTAACCCGTCTGCTCCATGATCTGTAGCATCCTTTGATCAGCATACTAGAGGATATTCAGGAGCTGGGCATTGTAAAATCCCCTGATGAAGACATACTCCTGTACAAAAATAACCTTATTGCAGCAGAGACTTGTGCCACAGTTAGGCTGTGGGCCCAAATCAGTTGGTGGGTGATAAAAATTCTCTCTCCCTTTCCCTGTCCCCTCTGTCTGGCATGTTTTTTCACAGGGACTTCAAATGCATGCTTGGCTGACTGAAAGCTGATGAGTGAAGAATGTGCACAATATTTGGGAAACGATCCCCTCCATTTAGGATGCTTCCTCACATCATCTTTGGTTTTTTGCTTTAGGTAAACCTGCACCTTAGGCTATCTGCTCTGTTTGTTTACAGGGAAATAACATTAAGGAGAGTATCTGTGTATTGCTCATTTTCACGCTGAGCATAAATGCCTTACCTGGTAAACCCAATAACTACTTTAATATGAAACAATATAGCTGATAAAGAGGATCCAAGGGAGATGCTGAAAAAAGAAATGGGGAAATTGCCCAGCTATTGTAGTAGCAATAATGTACAAGATTTAGATTGAAGTGCAATTTATTGTCTGAGTCATATGGGGAAGGGGATGTTAAATTGGTTCCCGGGATGAGAAAGCAGCTGCCACCAGCATTGTGTTCTCTACAGGCAAACAAATCAGCCCATGCTGTAACGCCTCGTTCTGCTCAGGCAGCATTTGGTGGTTGGGTTTTAGGGGGCTGGGTTTTCTCAGCCAGTTAGAAATGCTTTCGTAAACCGTACTCTCAGTCAGAAGGCACCTTGGATATGGGGTTCCACCATCCTCCACAGCACATGCCTTGTGAAAGAGAAAGCGAGGGGCAGTCTAAAGGCCGTGTGAGAGCCAACTTACGTTCTTTCTTAGCAGCTTCATTAAAGCAGCTCCGTTAAACCCCCAACCTCCCTGGGGTGTTACCCCCCTGCGCAGCAAGAAAGAGGACAGGATCGATCAGGTAGTGTTTTACACCCACTTTGCGTTGGTGAAAATCAATACAAAGCACTGAACGAGCCTGCTTCACCGCACTCTGCTTCTTCCAGAAACATAAAAGCATTTGTAACCTACCACAGCTGGTTGTGCTCGGCTGCAGCAGCTTTGCGCTGCCAAAACAGCACAAGGCAGCCAGAGGATATTTAAGAATGAGCCTGTAGTGATCTAAGCCATAATGACTTTACACTTCTTTTTTAGTTCAGTTCTTATTTAGGTAAAATTTTCACTGGTGTCATATTTAGGTCTGGCCTGCTGGCTGCCCTCTGCCAGGTTTCTGCAGGCTTACTGCAACTGGGCCACAGAACTGGGCAGGGGAAGCTCTGTGCTTCCCCACGGTGTCGGTCCTCGCACTGCACTCACCACTGCTGGATCTGACTGCCTTCCACCATGTGTAACGCATGGGCACATACGTGTCCCACCTCGCAACAAGTGGATGTAGCTGAAGGCTATTTTCACTTGCCCCGAATCGGCTGCATTGGGCTGTCCTGGAGCATCTGAGACTGCCACACAGATCGAGCAGATATAGCACAGGATCCGTGAGAGGTCTTCACCCCTCTGGAGAGACAGCTGGAGACCAGGTGGTACCCTACAGCTTCTCAGATGACACTGAACACATAGCACTAACTCTGACTGTCTCGCTATAAGTGACAAATTTTCTTCTTGAAAGGATTTTTTGAAAGTACGCATTATCTGGGTTTTTGTTATAGAAACCAAAGCTCAAAAGAATTCATCCTGCCCAGACAGAAGATGCACAACGGTTCATGGGGAGTTTGCCCACAATCGCAGGCCACCTCTTGAAAAAATTATAGAAGACATTCCCCGTTGAGAACACATCTGACCCACGGTACCAGGGCAGCAGCTCTGAGAACCATCCTTCTCCCAGCTATATGGTACTTAGCTTAGGCCCAAGCCAGCTACAGGGTTACAACATGATCTTGTTTAACAGTTGATGGAAAGCCAGGTCAGCAAGTGAAATGCAATTGCAGGAGCTGCTGGGTCACTGAGAAGAAGGTCTGCACCATTTTGCATCAGTCCACAATTCCTTGACCTTGCTGGTATTGTTCCCACTACCCCACACCATGTCAGGTCATCCTTTGTCAGAATGATGCAGATCCTCTACTCATTTGCGGATGGTAAAAAGTCTTACCACAAATGCCACTACTAAACACTAGCAAGGAATCAGCAGTCAGAGGAGCAAACTGGGCGTTTTTATGAAGGAGGTCAGGAGCTGCATAGCAGCTCTTGAAAATGTTTCCTCTGCCCATCAAACTCCCCTCTGCCATGAAAGAAGCTACACAGCAGGGAAAATGCACTGGTAAATCGCAGCCCGAGAATGTCACAGCATAAACTTTCCTTTGCTTTTTGAGTATTAAACTACAACTACACTGCTATCTTTTTTTATTTTTCTGTCTTTGCAGCAGAAAATGTAACACAGAAGGTAAGCAATTCCTGTTCCCTAAAAACACAGACCTCAGGAAGAGGAAGAGCTCATTTTAGAGTGATGCTGTTATCTGTTTAAGTTTGCATTTCTTTGTTCCTTCTGTGCTATTACCTCCTATGAGCCATATCCAGTGGCTTCTTTAATTCTGCCTCCAGCCACAAGGAATGTAAGCAAGTATAGCTGATGTAGAATGACATCCATGCCTTCATTCACTGAGCAGTGATTGTCTGTTGAGTACTTGCAGGGAAATTATTTTCTTTTTTTTTCCCCAACACAAATCCCACGGCAGCTGAGGTTACACAACCAGCTTCATACTTAGTTTAAAATATGTCTCAATTTATAAGCCATCTGCAGCACTCATCATTAAACGAGAAGGCCACAAACAGGAAAACTCACAACTACGATAAATAATCAGGACTCAAATGAGCACTCTAGTTTGAGGCAAGAATCTGGGTTGATCAAAATGCTCTCTAAATGGTGCCAGCTCAATGAATGGGACAATCACATCACAAACCACTTGTCTGGGGCAAATGGCCCACTTTCCAAAGTCAATGATACATTTTCTGGCTCAGGAAATCCCCAACCTGCAAATCATTAGTGAGTAGGAGAAGCATCATTAGCTGCTTGCCTTTTTCTTTACTCTTCCTTAGGCATCTGCTTTGGCACCATTGTCAGAGAAGAGACGTGGAGGTAGGTGGGCTTCTGGCCTGACCCTGTACAACCACTCCTGTGGTCTCAGGCACAAAGCAACGGGTCCAAGAGCAGGGTACAGGGTGTGCTACAGAAAGCAAGAGGCAGAGGACAGTTCAATGGACGCCCTCAACTTCCCCCACAGATTCCTTTGTATCAAAATTACCGTGAATTACTTCATTTATTTATATCCCTATTCATGCAGGAAGAAATATGGTGATATGTTGGGAAGACTTGTTACTGGAAAAAAGCAAATCAAAGAAATTAGATTCTGCGTTTAGATCCGAACGTGACCAAGTTAGAGACTGCCCTGGTATCGTGCACGGACTAAAGCACTCCCCACAATGTCTAAATGCATTACAGGAGGCGGCCATGAGTAATACCACTGAAAAGAAATGCTGGACTCATAGAAATTGGAGCCCTCATCTTTGAGAACATATAAAACCGAACAGATTTATATCCCATGATGAAAATTACAGGACAAGTGGCATTTATTTGTTTGTACAGTGAAGACTAGGCAACTTAAGTCTCTCAAGATTTCCACCAAAATATGTTAATTGCCTTTGGGATTTAGATTTGCAGAGGTTTTTATGATTGCATTTCAAGGCACATTATGTGCTCCGGAGAGGCACTACAATTTCTTTATTTTTGTGAGGCCCCAGAAGGATTCCTAGATTTTTGAAATTAGAGATGGAAAGATTTATCTTTCCCTCTGATGAATTCCCCACCAGGACAGAACTGCCTTCTAAAGCATACTGCCAAGGACTCATGTTATCGAGTTTGGAGTGACAAAGCTTGTGTCTGGAGGCAACGCCAAAATTTTAAAGGTTTCACTTTTATAGAGCAATCATCAACATGACTGGTCCTATCATCATCAATTGTTTATTAATACTACCTTTTTTAAAACTCTCACCCCTTCCCATTATTCTAGGAAAATTGCAGAATTTCAGAAATATTTGTAAAAGAAGCCACTATGATAAAGCTGGACAGACTTATACTCAGTGGTACCTTATTTTATTAATAAATTCCTACTGAGGTCATTAGGGTTCTCTGTACAGTAAAATCAGCAGGCTTTGGCCCTCAGAGCTCTCATGTAAGAGGAATAAACCAGAAAGCACTGGAGCAGAATCTGTTCTTGTACTTTTGTCTAAGGGATTTTTTTGTTGTTATTATTTTCTTTCAAATCTCTCATGCTTGATTAAAGAAATTTCTCCTTGGTTTTCTGTTCTGTTTTTATTATGTTTGTAGATAAAAAGCCTTTGCACGGCAGGAAGAAGAGCAACAATTTGCCAACTCAAGCTGCATTTACCATCTGGTATCCAAGAACTTAGCAGACTGCCTGTTCCATCAATGCAATAATATTATGTTGCTTTAATGACCTCATGGTCTGATTTGAAGATAAGCAAGCTGGACTCAGATGACAGATAGGGACATTCACCTCCTGTAATAACCAGCATTTCCTCAGCTGTTGTCACCAATTACCACAGCATTGATCACAGACTGATAACAAAAGATAGTACAACTTCAGAAAATCAGCTTTCTCTGCTTTTTCCTTTTTGTGCCTTCTTTAATTGGGTTTACATGGCTGCAGTGCCAGATGGGTAGAAGCTGAACCGAGTAAGACGGCAGAGTTCCATCTCCCTAGAGAAGGGAGAGGGGGGCAGTGCTCTACTCACACCACTAAAGCCAAAATTTCCAAAGGAACCGGCAATTCTGAAGGCTCAGCATTAGACACCTTAAATGAGACATATTTTCCAAAAGATGTTCAACATATTACAATAAATGGTAGTGTGATTTTTGAAACCTGGCTGGTCAATGATTACCTCTGACATTCGACCCCTAGTATAGCTGTGCAGCAAGTGAAATGAAACCCAGATTTCCTAAGGAAGAGTGCTACAGGCTGAAAACCTCAGCATGAAATGAAACTACAGCTTCTCACCCCCATGATGTCCAACTGGGGGATTTACTCAGCAGTGCCAAAGAGGAAAACTCAGTGACAACCCATCTAGTTCTTGTATCTGGCATTCCTCATTACCTCTCTACCCACCTGTGCTTCTGCCTCCAGTCACTCTTAGTTACTGGAAGCCACGTCCTTCTCCTCTTCCAACCCCACAGTTAGTCATCAGCTTTTGCTGCAGTGAACAGGGAGTATATTGCACACTGCAGTCTATTCAAAAATCGGCTTCTATTTTCAAGGGCAAGGATGACAAATTGAACGTGAAGCAACTGTTAGTTTTATGGATAAACTATGTGTCTAAAGTAGAGGGAGAACATACTCAGTGCAGGCTACTACTATATCATCTGCCATGAAGTGATAACGACAGCCACAGCAACCGACTATTGATCTTCCCCATAGTCAGTAGGAGCTAAATAATGAAAACAAAGTATTTAGGGCTCATGCAGAAAGACATTAACAGAGTGTTCCCTGCAAAGAAAGACTTGGATTTGCTGGAATTGTACACAGAAGCGTCATCCTTTAATAGATAGAGTAAACATGGGAATAATCAGAGGATCATCATTTTCGGAGAATAAAAAAAGCCTATTAAGCCTTACCCCACGCCAGGGTATATTACACATAAATCTCCCTACCCCAGCCTCTACATTTACCAAATGAGAGAACAGGCAGGAAAGACGGGCTGATTTACAGGCTGTTTTCACAGCTCCGATCACACCTGTGATGCTGAAGGAAAGAATACAGCAAGGGAATTCAGAGGGAATGAACCCCAGCTGTCCCCAGCCAGGACATCCCCTTGGAGACCACTGTTTATGGGCACACTGGCCAGCTCACAGATGTCTAAAGTCAGGAGGAAAATCACAAACACAGAATCACAGAATGACAGGGGTTGGAAGGGACCTCTGGAGACCATCTAGTCCAACCCCCCTGCCAGAGCAGGTTCAGCTAGAGCAGGTCGCACAGGAATGTGTCCAGGCGAGTTCTGAATATCTCCGGAGAAGGAGACTCCACAACCTCTCTGGGCAGCCCGTTCCAGTGCTCTGCCACCCTCAAAGTAAAGAAGTTCCTCCTCATGTTTAAATGGAACGTCCTATGACCAAGTTTGTGCCCGTTACCTCTCGTCCTGTCACTGGGCACCACCGAAAAAAGACTGGCCCCATCCTCCTGGCACCCACCCCTGAAATATTTATAAGCATTAATAGATCCCCCCTCAGTCTTCTCTTCTCCAGACTAAAAAGACCCAAGTCCCTCAGCGTTTCCTCATATGAAAAATGTTCTAGTCCCCTGATCATCTTTGTAGCCCTTTGCTGTACCCTCTGCAGCAGCTCCCTGTCCTTCTTGAACCGGGGAGCCCAGAACTGGACACAGTAAATGTTTCCACAGAATATGGGCAAGTCCTTTACACAGCATGAATCATAAATTAACCAGATACATTTTGCCATACGATAAGGAGAAGAAATGATAATGGTTATATGTCAAGGACACTTTTATCCAGAGCTGTCATGATAATTCCTTCCACTATAATACATTTACTGAAAGAGTAATAAATAAAAGCTAAAAGGAAGGATACTGTCTATAAGCAAGAGTGACGAATTTCAAGCCAGAAATTTAATCTTGGCTACCATCCACAGGATAACCAACTTCACAAGCATCTACGTGAGTTTAACAGCAGTCATTTATGAAGCAAGGGAGCCCACAATATAAGTGAGGTGCCCATGATACACCCATTGATGGCAACATAGATAAGCTCCACAGTGAGCTATCTGCATAGCTTAGCTATAAAAATAGCCACAAGAAGTAGGATGAGGTCCAGGGAAGGGCTCTGGAGAAGGGACTTTCCAGCAACCCTGGGAGCAAACTGGGTGAAATATCACAGCTTTTCAATATTGCATAACAAACTCTTATGTAATTCCGACTAAAGTCTCCTAAATATTATGTGTTACTGTGCCATGTATATTTTAAAACGTCAACGTTTTAATTAAAATGTGATCTCATAAATGTCTTGGTGGAGCCTGCAGCTTTATAAGGACCCTTTAGGATTCGGCCACCACACTATCGGCCAGAAGAGACAGTGCAGACCCATGGAAAGAGGTGTACTCCCAGAGCTACGGCTGATCTAACTGACCACTGTCAAACAGGGCTGCAAATGCCTTGGTCCTCCCGTCTGGAAAGGGGACGTAATGCCCTCTTATTAATCTATCTCACTAGAGAATAGATTAAGGGAATAACTCCAATACTGACCTTGTCTTAAAGGCCTGGAAGCAGGCTTTTTAAAGTTAATTGAAAGAATCGCACAGACTTCAAGCTGCTTTGTACCAGTTCCTAACAGACAAATTGACTGTACCATAGTGGAATGCAAGGCACAAACATATTAAAATATTGTCATTTAACTATTGTTGCTCCTGCTAAAAACACCAGGAGTAGCTAGGATCCTTGTCGTCTAAATCCTTCCACCTTGAACAGTGACTGAATAGCACAACACCCTAAAGCTATTAAGATTATTTTGTTCGTAGCCTTGTTACTACGAAATGGTTATTAGAGAAATGTCATTGGGGAGAAAGAGATGTTGCTTAGTTTTCTGGAACAGGAACTTATTCAGAAGATAAATTCATATTATTATCTCTTCCATTTTTCTCTATAGTTTGTTTACTGATGTTCTGCCCACAGGAGAAGCTGATCTTTCCTGATGAAAGAATAAGCTGTTTGAAAACAAAAAAGCAGATCAAAGAGGAGAGCAGCTCAGCGACGGAAGATGTCAGCTAGAGGAGGGGGATGAGAGCTAATGTGCTGCTGATTGAGGAAGCCATTTTTGTTCAACTCCATGTGCACAAGATAAAAGCGGGGCTCACATTCCGCATATCTGTTCATTTCACAAATTGTCCAAAGTAGTATTTTTCAGCCTGCCTACCCAAGCAGTATCTTCATATATAACACATGCACTAGCCTGTGCAACAGAAAAGGCATCTCACAAGCAAACAGAAATGGGTTTGCCTAGAAAGAAGGATGGTTTGAACCCCTCAGCATCACAGACACTGATTTGGAGGCTACAGCTCAAGATAATACTGTATTCTTAGTAAATCTTCGCTCTCAAAACACAAATGTTCTCACATCTCTATTTGTTGGCCGCTTCACCAAGAGACCCTATGTATTGTTTCATATGACTATGCCTTGTTCCTCACCTCTGAGCTCAGCCACAGTGCAGGGACACTTCCCATTTTCAAACCTCCCTGGAAACCTCACTTTGCCAGACTTCCTCAGGGAACCCAGTTGATCTGCATTTAAAAATACATACATATTTCTTCCTGTCCTTTCCTAGGTGTTCTTAAAACAAAGCTCCCCAGAACAGGGACATTTTGTTTATATTACACCAGGCATCTGGCAAGACATTATAAGCACTTCAATAAAAAACGAAGAACAGTGAAATATTGTTTATGCTACGTGTCTCTGCCCCATGTGGCCTAGCCATTTAGCATGCTTCAGCTAATTACTGATGGATGCACTAAACCTACATGTACCAAAGATGGACTTTCAATACAAATCTGGATCAACTAACTTTGCAGTCGACTGAACATCATCCCTAGAATCATCACTGAGCAGCAAAGGGAAAAGAAACTAAAATGTGGGTGCAGAATTTTGACGCTCCCTTGGATTCTTTTAAATCATCCTGGAAACAGAAAAATTGGGACATAAAGTTGTTGTCTTGCTTTTTTGGTGTTCAGTGTCATGATACCAAATAAAGCCCATTGGAAACCTGGCAAGGAGAACCTTTCTCCAGATTATGCTGCTAAACTGGGAGCTACCAAGGCTTGATCATAATTATCAGACTCAATAATGTAACCGAAACTAATTCTTTTCCCTTGAACTCCTAAGCCCCTGTAACAGAAACCCTCCTTATTGTAACAACAGTGTTTGGATTGACCCCCTACCACAAAAGTTAGTCAAAGATGACCAAGGGATTTATAAAGATTGGTGTCACAACTTCTAAATTAAATGCAGAATAATAAGCTGCACAAAAATTAATGGATTATCTGGATTCACATACGAAGTCAGTTGCAGAGTCCAGCTAAATCCATGTATCCTGACTTGAAGTAAGCTGTTGTAGTCATTAGCTTAACATTACAAACAAGGTAATTACTGGCTTACAGGTGTATATACACCCACCTATACTAGGGTAAATAGTCATGCCGCAACAAAATGGACTGCATGAGTAACCAACACAAAACCCACCCTACCTACATTAGGTGGGAGTAAAAATGCCCTGTCTTCTCGGCAACATCCACCGAGATTTGACACAGGACAGTTCCTGGTTATGCAACCCCTCTACTCTGGGCTGCTATTGAAATATTACTCCACATCATTCACTCCTGCTATGTGGCCTGGAAATAATTGTCTGGAAGAGGCTGGCTTAATTTTTTTTCTAGTGAAAGAGCACTTCTTTTGAAAGAATGGTAGCCTCATATTTAGATTGTATCTAAAAGAGGGTTATATAAAACTCAATATTGGTGTATGTGTTTTCAAGGGATATTTTTCAGACTTCCTTGGGATTCAAGCGGTTCCCCATGGACCTGCTGTGCAGAGGGGGGTTGTACTATTGCAACGCATGATGTGGAATGAACAGGGGCACTGAAACAACATCTGCCACAGCCAAAGCAAGATAGAAGGGGGACAAAGGAGGAGGGCATTAGAGTACCTGCTCAGCCTTCTAAAAAAGTGGCATCCTCCTCAGAGGTATTCTGACTTACTGAAGCTACTGGATTCCTAGTCTGGACTTCACGTTGCTGATTCTTGTTTAATATTCAAGAGATTATATGTGCATCATCTAGTACTTTCCTTTATTCGATCTGCAAATACTGGAAAATACTTTGGGGAAACTCAGTTCCATGTTTCTGAGTGGAGGAAGTAAATTGTAAAGGTCATTAGAAAATGGTAATAAGTGATTCATGGTCAGTTTCAGAATCCATTTGCCTCCCATACGTGACGAGAAATACAAGCCTTATTGTGGCCTTTCTGTTCTATTCTGGGAATAAGCAGAATACAGCAGATTCTAGCTACCTCAGCCTGGGATTTGTGGGAGATTGTTGGATGGAGCAGAGTAAAACTTCATCTTCGGCTCCTGCAATTATAAAGCAACATACTGATTAGTAGTGGAAGAATGAACAAAGCAGGGAAATCTTAACAGCCCAATAATCTCTGGTTCTTGATTTTCTACTCTTCTCCCACCTTGTATGGTGAAAGCAGATTAGCCTCATACTTATCTCTGTTTCAAACTCATCATCATCTGAGGCTGTGAGGTTTGGACTATGGACACAGACAGGGAAAAATCTAACCCAAAGCCTCTTTTCACCAGAATACTCACTAGAAACATTTTTGTAGTGAGCTGTTGCATATGACTGCCAGAGTGCTTTGCAGTTTGCCAGCCCGTACCTACTGAGATCATACTCTGTCCCAAGGTACACAGTAACAGGCAGCATGGACAGGGCCACCATTTAATTCCACACACCCAACGGAGACAACAAAGTAAGGTCAAAAGGACCTGGAGTCCATCAGATAGACTTGTAAGGTCAGGCAAAACGACTCTCCACGTAGCTCAGGAAGATGAGCCCCACTGCAGTTTCGAGAGGAGGGGTACCCAACCCTAGGTCTTCAAGGACAAGCCACTGCTTCTGCTCACTAGAAATATATTCATTTCCTATCACTATACTGCAAGAAAAGTGCAGTATTTGTGACTCAGGAGACAAGGACTACATAAAAACCTGCATTAGGGGGGAGTGGGAGTGGAGGGCTATGCCGCATGTTGCAGAGTCTGCTGCAGAGGGATCTGGAAGCCCCATGGAAGAGGCCTTCTCACCTGGCAGCCATCCTTCCGATCTCACAGGCACAGGGAAAAAGTATCCCCAACAGGACTGTACTCTCTATCCTGCAAATTGTCTGATGGGCCACTGCACGGAAGACACACGAGTATCCCCCTCTTCTCCTTAGACCATTTCGTTGCACCTAATCCCAATGCTTTGAACGGCCTCCTTGAAGTCTGAGGGAAAGGCAAAGCTGGAGAGGTAAAATTGTCCTCCAGCCACTGTTCATTTCATTCCCAGCCAAGACGCTGTTTCTGCTCCAGAGGGGATGCCCACAGCATCTGCAGTCCTGCCCTGCCCCAACCAGGACACGCACATGGATAAGCAGTGAAGTGAGAGGGTGACTCCCTGCTGCGACCTGAGCCCACTTTCATTTCCAGACCAGAGCACGGCATCACCCCTTTAGAATTTACATTGCTGTTGTCCATCCATTAAACGACGTTTGATCAGATTAACTAACAGCGGCCGACGCTTGCCAGCGAATGCCAGCATTAACTGTAACACAATAGGAGCACAGGCCTAAGCCCGGTTTTTTTGCAGATAGCCAACCTGTCAGCGGAGCAGGAGTGTTGGTGTCATCTTCTGACTCAGTGGCAGTGCCTGTTCCTGGGTTCACCCTGCATTCCAACACCATCAGCATCCCCTCTCCAAATCTCACCTCTTATTTGCTCGTTGTGGCTAGATTTTGCCTGGAGGAAGAAAGGAGGAACAGGCTGATGTCACCTGCTTATTAATAGACGGGTGGAGAAGAAGGATCTCCAATAAAGGCTTGGGTGAGGACGTTCTCTCAGGGTGCACTCAGGAGGACGGAGTGTTAGTGAGCAATACATGCTGGTAACCTTTTAAGGGAAGCAGCTGTCTGCCCAGCGGCTGCTTCCGAACCCTTGAACTGCAGTTTGCTGGTCCTTCAAGGGCATGGTTAACCCCGCACTGGAAAAAACAGTGCTGGGCACCATCAGCAGGAAATGGGTTCCTGTGCGAAGCAAAGTCATTTGTCTTTGTAAAGGAAAATAACAAGGTTCTTCGGGGACAAGATGTGACCCTGGCACTGCCGAGCAGCAGCTCCCACCAACGACCCCGCAGCTGCCAGGGACACCAAGTTAGGGACCAGCAAGGAGCTCCGCATCTGGCCCTCGCTGCCGACGGATCTCAGCCTCCAGACCGAGGCCTGCAGCTGGGTGCAAGTTGCAGTGGGTGAAAAATGTGAAACATCTCATTTAATCAGTAAATCTGCTCCTCTCTGCTTGCAAGTTTCCTGATAACAAACAGCTGGAAATGTTATCAAAGGCATTTGTTATTGAAAATTGCTTGTGTTAAAAAAACCTTTGGTAAAGAATTATTTGCTGCAGCTCAGCGTTAGGAATGATAACTCCATGTCATACAGGGTGGGGTTTTTTGATGTTTAAATAGTTGTGTGTGACTCTTGGTATTATGCTTCCACAGCAAGATCACAGGATTGCAGGTTTAAAATTCATCTCTTGTGGATCAACTGCTACGTTAAGTTCAAATGCATCTTTGCAGCAGACTTTCCTACCAGGAGGCGACTAATGAAAATTAAACTTGGAACAGGAATAAATGGAGTCTAAGCAAATTCATTACAAAATGTAAATACGCATTCTTACTTTTCCTTTGTTTCTCCCAGCTGACAGAGGAGCCGTTTAACATGTTTGAGTTAGCCCAAACAGCGAAATGAATATATACTCATATTTCTAAGGCTTCTTTGACATATCTCCTATGTTTTATTCCCATTTACCCACTTCCAAGACTCGGAGACTCCAGCACAGCAGCAACACTGCGAGATGAGAGATTTGTTTATTTCTCCCAGAAAAGGCAGAATATTACAGTACTCCCTCCCACGTGAACAGATCAATTTACCCACTCTTAGCTGCATAAATTACCAGTACAAAAATTAAGCAGAGGGGAAAGGCAGCCTGAACCTTACAACGCAGTGGTAAAGGTCTTCCCAGCCGGATAGCACTGACCCTGCCAGGGACATGCCGGTGCCCCTGACACAGAGCAGAGCACTGCAGCTCCGTTAGGATGACCACACACCCTAAAGCACAACACTAAAACTGGAGGCACTCAGCAGCCCCAAACTGGCGTATTTTCAATTTCTTTCTGAAAGTGCCATAAATTGAGTGGTTTAGTGGGGAGGAACACTGTTAATAACAAAAGGGCTTTCTTTTTGAGGTTTCTTCTTCTTTCTCAGATGGATGGTAACTGTTGAGGAAGCATTTACAGAACATCAACTGCAGCACGTCCATCTTGCCTCCATCCCACTATTGACTGCAAACACAACACCTGAGCAGCAGGCTGCTGCAGTGTCTTGTTCATTGACATGAGTGTCCTACTCCACTTTTTTCTTGGGTAGTCGTGCTGGCAAGCCTGCCACTGCCTCTGGCTGCAGGTCTGGCTCATGATTCAGACTGCTTAATTCTTCCAGAACATCATTTTCCTTTTCCTAGCTGATTAATTTGCTTGCTTTCATCTGTTTTCAAATAAACCCTTGCTCAAAATCCTCCATGGGATTTCTATCAGCCAGTGCAGGAGGGAGGATGCCTCTTTCCAATACAACATGCTCTGACCTTCTCAGTGCTACCATGCCAAGAGAGCTGGGACATTTCCATGTTTTAAGAAAATAGAATTACAAAGAAGCGACAGCACTACACAACACCTCTATCATCCTTCCTGCAGGCACCACTCACACCTTGGACAGTGGAAGAGGACAACAGCCACACTAGATCATGCTGGACACAAAGGGAATGCGAATTCTCTCTCTCTCCATTGCAAAAAGGGACTTTTTACAACCGAAAAATGAGATCTGGCTCTCCCTTCCTTGGTCCACATACCTACAAATGTTATTCTTGGTCGTAAAACCACAGAGTGCCAGCCACAGTGTTTATCTCTGAGCTGGAGTGAAAAATGAAATCAGATGTTAGCAGACGTGATCAAGTTTGCGTGGTTGCACCTGTACATCAAGTATGTCAAACATGCGCGATCGTCTCTATCGTCCTTCCTCCTGCTGCAGTCTGGATACAAGCTGGGAAATAATAAGGTCAGCATTTCATGCCGCAGGATGAAACAGGAGGTAGGTGACCAGGTTTTCCTCACATTCATGATTGTTTACAGTCCAGTAAGGATGGATGGGAACCCAAGAAAGAGAACACAACAAATGGTCATTCTCACCATTTGTACTCCATGTTTCTGCCAGAGATACTAGGGTTTTATGAAACCTGAGTTCACACTGAGCAGTAATGGAAAGAGCAAAATAAGTTAATTTCACCTTTTTCGTACTATTGGTGCAATACAGTCTACCACACACTGCCAGTATCCAAGGGTGACAGAAGATTCAAATTTGTAGAATTTGGGGGCTTTGCATATTAAAATTACATTCAGATCTGAGCCAAGGCCAAATCCAGAAAATGAATCTGAGTCAGATTCCAGTGATAAAATCTCTGCCCTTTGCTTTCTTGTGAATTTCTACATGGTGCAAAGCCTACATAAAATGTAGCTGCTTTTCACAGCTTTATTTTTGAAGTTTGAAAAGTTTTATTCCAATTCAAAAGGAACACAGTGAGTGACAAGCTGTCTTTTGCTTTCTCTTTTCCTAAAGAATGACTCGTTTTGAATTCAGCAGTACATACAGTAACCACCGTTTGCTTGGACAATCCCTGTAACTCATTGAAATTCAGAGCCAGGTTCCTGACCTGAACTTTGCAGCTAGCTCTTGTCTCTCACAATGGCATATACCAAAGCTCAGGGTTTGAACGCCTGCGACTATGGAGGTCTTAGACCAAGAATTATACCTGGACTTTATTATCCAGACCCACCTTTTATCAGTATTCATTTTGAAAATCAGGATCCTCAAAGCATATCGTACTACTCAGTGGCGACACTGCTGCGCTATAGGGCAAGGGATCTTCTTGAAGGTTTTGGTATCCGAATATGTGGAAGAAAGAGGCCTTCTTAATTGGAGAAAAGCTTGGGCAGACAAAAAGGAAGATAAAGCCATTGCTTCTCAAGCAATGAGTCTTTCAGTGTTCCAGTCTGGCCAGCTGTCTTTCCCAGCCCGCGTCCGTTTAGCAATGGACTCAACTGCACAGTGACAGTGTGAACATCCCACTGGGGCATAGTAAAAAAAAAATGTAGACAGTAGCCACATGAAGACTCTCTTCTGCTGTTACCGAAGATGGGGAGGCTATAAAATCCAGATCAAGATTTGGATTTTGAATGTTAATGAATTTCTTCTGCCTAACCCCCAAGTCACATGTTTCAGCTAATGGATGTATTATTGCTTTACAATGAGATGTCTTCATAGAATGTGCCATCAAATAGGCACTAAGCTATGCCATTCCTATTTACTGTGCCCAGGAACTGTTTACACAGTAGTTCGTACACATACATTTATTCAAAGAAGCTTTGAAATTGGCCAGAGGCCAAAGGTTTGCAGATGAGTTTTATAAGACAGCGTAGCTCAGTGCCTGGCTGGACACAGTTCTGCCCACAAACACAGCCTCCTTGGGGTTCCAGTTTTGCAAATAAGAGTACAAAATGTCAAACGGCAGAAGAAAAAGATGCACTGACAAGCATGGGCAACCACGTGTTCAGAGCCGTCCCCGCTTCCCAGCAAACCTGCTCCCCACCCATCCCCCTAGCTTGCTTATTAGTACCATGTTTCGTTTTTAAGGAAATGGAAAATTGTCCAATATAGATTTTCATTTACTTGGCACATTGCCCCCAAAAACCAAAGATCTAAGGTGCATATTCAACAGAATTTAAACTGAGCATTACATTGGATGCAGAGCTCAGTCTGGTCCTGCAAAGCAACGCTCCATTCGCCCGCAGGATTTTCTATTTCTGTGCTGCTCAGGATAACAACAGATGGGACCCCTAATTCAAAGGACAATGTCGAGGCTAGAGGCAACAAAACTGGACCACAATGCAAAAAGCAGGGTTGTGGCAGATGTGGGGAAAATGTGTATTTTCAGCTGGAAAAAAAAAAGGATGGAGTCCAGCTGACAGGGGAGAGTACGCTGGATTGCTAAAACACCTCAAGATCCCACTGTATTTGCCTCCCTCAAAACCTAAGCCATTGGTTTCACCAAGAAGTCCAAATTAACTATGAAGGCAAAAGAAAGGTCTTATCTAGAAGACCAGGAGCTGGGTATGGAAATTTGCTACCAGCTCAGAGAAAGAAACTTCTCTTCTGTGCTACCAGTAGAGCTGGTTGGGAATTTTCTGTCAATGCCTTCTGAAGGAAAAGGCAGTCTTTTTTATTTTATTTTAATCAGAAAACCAAAATGAAAGATTTTGTTCCAGGTCTTGTTGACCCAGCTGAAACACTTTAGCTGACCCATTTGAAAACACTTCTTTTTATGTCAATTTTTCATTAATCTCTGTCTGCCTCAGCTACCACGCTGTCTCGGAGACATGATATCTCACATTCTTCCTTTCTTTTTTCCCCTACCCCTTCCTTTCTCTGTGTTCTCTGCTTGGATTTAATCTGAGAAGATGCCCTGGGATATCCTCCCCAGCTGAGCTGCTGCTGCGTACCATGGAGATGAATCCAGCCACAAATTAGAAGTGAAGCCCAAGGCACTACAATTGATCCAGTGGATGTGGTCAAATCAAGCTGAAACAAAACGCTTTGACTTTCGGAATGAACACGGTTTGAAACACGTGATAAATTCATGATAAATTTCAGTATCTTCACTCTTCGTTGAACCATTAGACCAAAACCAGCTACTGAAGCATCCATTTTCCACAGGACTCAAATTTATGAAATTTGAGTTTATGGAAAAGCCCGCATGACCACCCCAGTGACCATGCCGTTCAAGACCTCTTGGCTGCTTCTCCACCGCTTGCCCTGGCTGCCTACAATGTGCCTTCCTGCCTACTACTTCAGCTGATCTGCCCGGGGTTGCTTTTGTTTTGGAGCCAGTGGCAAGAGGAGCTCTCTGCCCAAGCTGGAAGCCTCTCCGAACACTGCTCATTGCCCCCCACCACCACCAAGCCAGCCTGGAACAAATTGCCTGCTCCTACTCTAGCACAGTTGAGCTGTTTATGGCTAAACCAGCTTTTAGCTCCTGGCGTTGGACTTCCTCAGAGCTCTCTCGCAAGCTCAGCCTCACTGTGTCTGTCCCGATGGCACAGTGCCATGGCACAGGGCATGTCTGTCCCGATGGCACAGGGGCACCTGCACCAGCCTGCACACTGGAAGCAATATACCTGCACAAGCGCAACGCTACATCTCCAGCTAATACTGTCTCAGCGTGGCAAATCCGGCAGGCAAAGTGCCATGCCAACCCTGCCTCCAGTACCCCAGTGAGCTACTCACTCGCACGGGGAGGCACATCCTGAGGCAGGACCAATCCTTCCTGCCAATTCTTTCACCAACAGGCACAGGCAGCTGGCAGCTGGCCGCGCATACTCCAGTACACAGAGTGGGGCAATTCCAGTAAAGAGCCAGTGATTCAGCGCTGGACTGGCAATCCTCCCAGCTTGTCTCAGCCAAGCGGAGGAGACCAACAGCAAGGGATCGTGAAGCCAGAGAAGATTTCTGCTGTGCAAGTGCCAAGGAACATGGCCAGCAGCGGAGCAGCAGGCAACTTCATGCCTTATGGCTGCTGTGCTCTTCTGCAACCATTTTAACTGGGGCAGGCCAAGAAAACCCAGTAACGCTCATGACAGTAGTGGCATCCTGAAGCTCGTCATCCCATAAGATTAGCATCTCTGCCATGGGCTTCCTGCACAGCCTTATAAGCAACGCTAAGAAGCAGCACTTTTCTAATGCTATAATTATATCTACCTTTCCCAGCACTCAGATTTCTCCCCTTCCTCTCCATGCCTCAATTCCCTCCCTATATGCTTCTGTCTGCTTTGGACACTACTTAGGGAAGGTAAGGAGTGTCTCTCAGTAATGTTACGAGAGGGTTTATCACATTGTCTGTAAGCACTATTGTACCACTCCTTAGAATTCTGGTTTTGTGTATTTTTACTGTAGGAATATTTGCTTGTATAGCATCTGTTCAGCTGCAAATTAGCAGCGAGGCAAGAAGACCCAAGAGTTATATTAAATGATTTTTTTCTCATGACTGACTTAGATCTGTTCCTCTGCTACTTATACATGTTTTTCACATTCACTCTATAAGCACAATAATGCCGTGTTAACAAAAGACAGCTGCCACAGGGATTTTTTTTAGTTCAAAGTCTATACAAGCTATATCTAAAAACACACGCTTTGCAATCAAAGCGACAGTCAAAATGTTGCTTAAATACTTTGATGTCCCCTAATTGCAAAGGAATGCCCACTGCACAGCTCCCTCTGGCACATCGCGCGGGTGCCCACCAGCACAGCAAGTTTGCAGTGCCCTCTGGAGGTGTGTCCCGGGCTTTGGGGGGAGAGAAACAGGAGCATTGCTCTTGTAGGCTTTTGGGGGGTTCTCAGGGAATGGGATGGAAAGTACGAGGAGCTTCTGATATCTTGGGTTCACACTGGCACTTGCAGCCAACAGGATGCATGGGGAGCACTGCAATTTTTGTAAGCATCGTCAATAAAATGAAGAAATCCATCTAGAAATTCGCTCCTTTGCTTGACCATAACTCACTCTCCATTTCTTACATACGTGCAGTGCGGTGATTAGAAGCACAGGATTTGGACCTCCTGCTGCAATTCTGAGCTGTGTAGCCAGGAGAGAGAGACCCAGGAGAAAACATTTGAAAAACCAGGAGCCCTTTGGAATTAGCACCACACTACGGTCAAATTTCATCCACGCTGTAATGAAATTCCTACATGAGGCTATTTTCTTCGTTCCCGTGTTTCATTTTTAAGAAACAATTAATTTCTAGGTGCTGTGTAGTACTGGAAGGAGAAGTGCTGAAATGTTAGGAAAAATATAAAACTTTTTTTACAGGATCCCTTTTTCAGCTTAAAGGGGTTTGGCCCAGAAAAAGTCTGAACAAAAGCATCAGAACTTTTTCATCTCACACTTGAAATATTTGAAAATACTTCCATCCTTGATAGCAACCCTAGCTGTCACAAATAAAAGGAAGAAGAAAGAGATTCAAGCATATTTTAGATACCACTGAAACTTCCTAAGGGTATCTGCCAGCATCCCAAATTAAAAGCCTTCCAAGCCTAGAAAGAAACACAACCAAAACTAAGGAGAATATGAATAAAAGCAGTTCAAAAGCTGGTATTATTTTGATTCTTTTTTTTTTGGCTAAGAAAGCACCGCAAGCAGAATGCCTTATCCCTCCCTCCCTGGAATTTCAGATGAGAAATCCTGCAGTTCGTAACCTCAGATCAGCTCTGTTACTAGAGACGAGCACTTAACTGTGAGAAGAAAACTGACCTTTTGCCAGGAGCTTCATGTTTCTGGAGTTCGGAGCTACAACTATGAATTGTGTTACAGCCTTTGGAAAGTTGTATGACAAAATCTCATACATAACCTTTGTTTTCTCTGATACCTCCACGGCTTCTGATGTGTAATTTTTAGCTTACTATATATACCACATTTCCCTAATTGCTATCAAGACTAATACATAAATGATTGAGGATAGCAGCAATCCTTACATGAATGAGGAAAGCCCATTATGAAATGTCCACACTATTCAAGAGTTTTATTTATAAAATTATGATAACGCTGTCTTTTTTCTGGAACCATCATGTCTGTGTGCGTCCTGGTCAGCTCTTTGGGCTCTCAATGTGTACCTGGCACAAGGAATACAGAAACTTAGCTGGTGCCTCTAGATGGTCTTGTCAACAAAGGTAACAGTGAATGTTCCAGAAAACTGTCTGTATACATTAGTGGAGAAGGGGAAAAAGGAGAAAGTGGCAGGGGAGAATGAGCGAGAAACACTTCCCATTTATCAGCCACTACTATTCAGCGTTCCCCCCACCCTGAGGGGTCATGGCATCAATAATCTCAGGCAAGTAAGCGATCCAGAGACTTTTTCAGTTAAATAATTCATCTCCCTTCTTATGCTGATGCAAGAAATGGGAGACAGCTGGTGATAGCAGAAAGGCATTAACTTAAAATGTACACATGAACCTTCACCCTGCCAGAGTACACAGATAAGATGCGGACCTTAGCATGCGCCAAGGCCCAGGCGATAACACAAACATCATCTAGTTCACAAGCAAAGATAAAATGAGAGGCTATCACAGTCCTTGTGGATCAAAATATGAGACGGCGGCCCTTGCCAGCTGAGAAACATTTTCTCCTCCACCCTAGACACACTTTAAAAGGCAGAAAGAGGATTTCCAGGGCTCTCGTCCACAGCTTCCAATTCGCGTAGGGGCTGTTCAGGATGCACTCAGATCTACAAGGGAAAGACCACAGTCACAGGATTCACCAGCTTCAGCTGGCCTTCTGCAAAGGGCTGGATCCAGCCTCTGTGACGTAGAGGAGCACAACTACAGTAAAAAGTCTGCCTTAGATAGCTTTACTTCTATTTAACACAACAGATTTTGGCCCAAAGACAATAACACGCTCTTAAGTGGACCAGGCTTATGCCCTGCCATGCTTCAAGAACCTGGAAGGGGAAGGAAATGGTGCTCTCAAAAAAAGGAGGGTTTTTCTGCTATCTATTTCTTGTAGGAGATAAGCACTACATTGTGGAGAAGAAGGCAAGTTGCCAGGAAAGAAGCTGTACATCAGCATGTTTTCCAAAGCCGCACTGAACAGACCTCTTATACCTCACTGAGACTAAAACTTAGCAAATGCTCATGCCCGTGATAAATTGTAGTAGGCAGTAAGCAGCATTTAAGGCCAGGATCCAACATTTCTCCATTGTTTTACTGGGATTTTAAATCTTGACAAGAGTTACAAAATTCCTTTAACCCCACAGTGCCACAGCCAGCCCTAACTTGGGATGACGAAGTGGCAGGTGGGAACTGGGTTGTCTAAACTGGCACAGAAGAGCCACGTGAGGAGGGTTTTCACCACCGTCTCGAAGTACGAGCAGGAGTACATTCTCAGCCACCACATCTGATAGCATCGTTCCTCAGAGAGCGCTGCGGTCACTGCACACCCGTCCCAGAAGAAGCAGCGTGCAGTGGGCTACAAACTGTGCAGCCAGGCTCACGCCCTGCCTTTGGGCTCCGCAGCTCAGAACAGCTCCGCACCGCGGAGGACACCTATGCCCTGAGCACGGCAGCATGCCCACGGAGCACGATGCGTAACGCAGATGTGCTTTTACTCTCTCCTGTTTCAATCCCAATTGAAAAATGTGAAATTAAAATTGCATTTAATGATGATTATCAGATACGCAGACACACTATAAATAGGGCTCATATGAGGGAGCCGCACGTTAATGGGTTTCAAAGGCTACTAAAACCATCCGAAGCAATGAAGCAAACTGTGGGGTGTGCTAAGCACCAGGCTGGTTTGTCAGCTTATTTTACAGACATCCTGGGAAACAGCAGATATTCTACAACCACAGAACAAGCCATGAAATTAGCCCTAGCATCCCACAAGGCAATGAAGTGATTGTGGAAAGCAGAGAGTGTCAGGAGAAAACAAAGCTTCAGAAACATTTCTGAAAGCAAACGTGCTTCTCTCCATAAGAGAAAAGAAGCAGGAGTCCTGTGGCATAGCACATATGCAGGTTGGAGAGGTTTCTACCCCCGGACTGGACATAAAATGAAATGCACACTGCATAACTGAAACCACAAAAATCAGTATCAATGTTTTTCAATATAGTGAATTATGCCAGCTTTATAACCCATGAAGAACAATTACAGATCTAGAAAAGTCATTACAATTAGAAAAATAATGAAAGGTGGAACAAAGTTTTTGTTCCAGGTGATTGATGAGTTGTCAAGGATAAAACGGTCCTGATAGAAAATGTATCCTATGTTTAGAACAACTGCATGCTCAGTGCAGTGATGCTCAGGTGGAGGAGACGCATGAATAATTGGGGACACTCCAGGTTCTCTTGTTTCTGGAAGCGATTAATTTAAATTAGTCTGCTTGTTAATGGAAAAGAACAAGTCACTTGAAAACAGCCAACCTGTCATGTGGTTGGGATAGGAGGGGAACAGCATCCCATTATTTAATCAACTTACATTAAATGCTTCACCCGGAGCTGACTGCTAATAAACAAATTAATAAAGTGGCAGAAAGCTGAACCATCCTCTTCACGAATCGCTTTGCGCTGCCAGACAAATAGCTGGGCCTGGGAGCATGCAGAGAGCTACTCTCACATCCGAGCTCTGGTTTTGCGACTAAACATGTTCCCTCCCGTTGTGTGCTAAAAGCACTGGCTATCTGCAAATGAACAAGGTCTGGGTGAAGTCGAGCATAAAATGCTGCTGCCCTGGTGAGAGCACCAGCTAGAATCAGTCCCTGTATCTTTTTAGGGCTTCACAGAAGCTGGGTACCACAATGGTGGTGAGGTTGTTAGATGGACTGTTAGACAGACTGGTATTACTGGTATAACTGGCAGTTGGATAGACTGGTAAAAGCAGACTCTGGCTAAACTGAAGTAACATTAATAATGACATCAGTGCTTCCCTTTCCTTACCAAAATCATCAGGATACATTCCCTGCTTCTGAGGACATGCAGCAGAAATGCCACTATAACCAAAACAAGAGCAAGTAGTTCATGCTGGCTGCAGTGAGCAGGCTGAAGAGGAGATGCAGTAACGCCGATATTATCCAGCCCAATTTGTGGCTGCCGGAAGGCTCCAGGCAGGAGGTACAGGAACTCACTGGCATGAATCCGAATGGCCTGTGACTCTTTCGAGATACCCCATTACCTTTCATGCAGTACAACAGGTTTTAAGGACAATCTAGGCGGAAGACTGAAACAAAACTCCATAGGCAAACATTACAGTCAAGAGCTTTCTTGTGCATTCCCAAGGTATTTTAATGAAACGTTTGACTACAGCTTGGAGTTCTGAGGAAACGGTTACACAAAAAAGTATGGCCAAATACATTTTGGCTTCTGAAGTCCTACTTGTGTTCACAGCTGAGCCCCAGGCTTAAGTGATGAATATGTCCATCCTTACAACGGATGCTGTGGTTTTCAACAGGCTTTCCTGCTTCATGCCAAAGGGGAAACCAGTATCATTTGTGAAGACTAATGGCTGGGTTAAAAATCAGTAAGGTTAAGTATAGGAGAAGACAGTCTCTTCCTTAGTACTATATAACATCAGGAAACCAGTCCTGGCAATGCCATCCATTATGCATGCCATGCAAAGCAGTGGAAGGGGCTGGTGTCAGAGACCGCACAGAGTGCCAGCCTGGTAGGGATTGCTGATAGCCTGTGCAGAGAAACCCCTGCCACTGGTCTCCTTCTTTAAAAAAAAAAAAGCGTCTGATTATCCTTTGAAACTCAGCAAAATAATCTGGTATCTACAAGGCAAGATTGCTCTTTACTGTGCAATAAATGGATGGTTTCTTTCTTGCTCCTGGCAGTAAATGGGTCTGTCAGCAAAAGCATAGCGGGCCAGAGCCATCTGGTCACTTAAATAAGAACAGGATGGAGCCTAAGCACATATAGGCAAGTAGGGGCACAAGTTGAACTGATCTGGGACTCCCTGATCTCTGTCCCGTGTTCAGCCCTGAACCCACGCTGCCTCGCCAGCTCTAGATACAGCAGAGGGAAGGTCTGACTCCACATCATGGTACTGACCTCCTGAGAGCTGCTTTGTGGTACTACCGCAATGGAAAGCAGCTGCTACAGACCGGCCGCTTCCCATCAGTGACTGCAGGCTGAAGTTCATTTCTTCTTCACTCAGAACAACTTCCCCTTTTCCATCAGAAAAAGGTAGATCTCAGAGTTATCTTTCTACCTGTCCTCCCTTTTGTGCTGTCCTGGTATTTTCTTCCCCTGTATAATCACTCCACTAACTGCATCTGCTTCAGGAATCACACTCAGCTGTAGCAGTGTAAACGCATCTATGCCCCTTGGCCAGAAAACTGTATATGAAAGACCAGAGTGACCACCTTAACCTTCTAGAGGCCTATAGCTCACAACTCAAATCATGCTTCAATCTACAGACAGCCAAAGAGGCCAAGACCTCATGCTGGTCCTGGGCTCAGTCATCTGCAAGGAAAACAGATATTTCTGCCAGAGGTTTCCAAAAGAGACATTCATAGTCTTCTGCTGCCAACACATACAAAGATATTGGGATGCCCAGGAGAAAATAGTGAATTAACGTAGTTGCCCTTTCCAAGTAACAGGAGCCTGGTTTTTTCCAAGACAGAAACAACCAAGTGTGCTCCGTTTCAGATAATACAGACATCCCACATGTCTCAACACCAGCTCTGCCCCAACTCATTTCCTGCTGGGGAAATTAGGGCTGGCATTGACTACCATGTCTCAATTCATTCCCAAAATCTTTTACATACATGATGCACTACCTAAATGGTGTGTATTTTCAGAGAGTAAAATAAAGAAAAGAAAATTACTAAGCATTTCAAGAAGCTGGATTATGGACCGTTTTTACGTTAATCTAGACAAAGAAAGGAAACGTTGTTGCTCAAGGTAAGTCAAGTAACTGGGTTTTCCTTTTCTATTATTTTGCATTTCTTTCTGTTGCATTTCCTGTAGATATAAAATAATAGCTATGTATTTGAGACACTACTTGAAGCTTATGTCATTGATATGCCTTCACAGATTTCAAAATTATAAGAAACACATTTGGGCTACAATAAATCATATACCAAGACCCAATCCAGCTGAAACAAAATATACTAATTTCCTCTGGCCAACAAATGGGAAGTATTTCTGACTTCCAGAGCAATCATGAAAGTCAGGCAATCTTTAGTTACTGGAAACGGTGCGCTGGCCCTAAATGGATGCATGTGCATGATCGTATGAGAATGAAGCTTTGATTCACTGGTTAGACAGAAACTCCTTCCATCCTGCTTTATGATCACAAAACTTCCAAAACAGAAGCTTAAGAAAGCCATCAATAAAAACTGCTAAAACCCCTGAGCCTTAAATTCTATTACTTTAATAGTCAAAAGACTGTCTGTAGTCACTGAGTGCAACAGAGCGAGAGTGTTATATTTGACATATCACTTTTAGCCTTCTCTGCACTAGAGAATTTTAGGGAGCAAGTCCATCAGAGTCCTGTAGCTTCATCTCCTTTTAAAGGGGCAGACTGCCCATTTTTATCCCTTTACACAGTGCTTTCAGTCACAAGTGTTCTATAAGGATAAGTGTTAATTACTAAGTGGAAAAAGTCCCAAAAATGAAATCCAAGTGTTCCCAAGCATACAAGGGAGCCAGTATTTTTAAGTGCAGTCTCTAATGAGGACAGGGGCTCCTTCAAATCATTTCTTTCCAGCTTTGGGGGAGTTTGATATCTACCATTTACACCTTTCAAAAAAAGGAAATAAAAATTATTTCTTTCTGTTTTAGGTGAGTGTGAGCTCTGTTATTCTGAATCCTCTAGCCATTCCACAGGATCATAACAGAGACGAATGATAGAAAATACCTGAACTGGGAATGCACAAGTTGAGCAGGAATTTATTTTTTTAAAGAATACATTTTTAATATGAAAAAGGAAAAATACACATTTGGGGGCTTACGGGTCATTGTCAAACAAAGAGAGAAAACTCTGCAATATGCCAGTTACTGGCAGGGTCACAAATTCTAAGCCGCTTAAGATAAACCCAGTTTACTAACATTTTTTAAAAGTAGATAAAAGCTAATTCCCTGCTAGGAAATTAATCACCAAATTTGTATTGCGAAAGCACTTCTGTGTTGCCTTTTAGTTGACTGAGTTTTCTGAATCCTACAGCACAAAGTTTGAGGTTTCTACTGTTTGCCCTCACTTCTTATGAGTGCATTAGTAGCTGAGTTTGCATTAGACATCCATTACTCTATAGCTCAAGAATGCAAGGGGGAAAACACTTAATTTCCTCCCATCTTTAATATCTTTAATACTATTTCATGCCATCTATTTTATGTTATGTCTAGAGGTCTGGGTAATAGAAATGACTCACGTATCCCATGCTTAGCAAAAGAGCATGCTTTCTCTGGATGGATAATGCGAACCGTAGCAAAGCTATCTGACCCTTGCGCTAAACTATAAACAGAAGTGTCTTTGCACACCCTGCTAGTGTTGGGTGGTCTTTGTACAGGAATAAGTTTTATAGGCTCAGCTTTGAATCTGAAAATGCACTAGATCAAGTGGTGCTTTGGGAGGAGCCTGGTAGTTTCAGAAAGCTTTTACAGACTTCCCAAGTGACTGAGCAGTAGTTAAGGTACAGCCTCACTCCTGTAAAAGCTGTGTCTTTTTTCCTAGTAATGCATCTACCCCACAATAGTCAAATCCTGTGGGGTCCTTCCTTGGCAAGGGCACGGTGAAAGCTGAGTTGGCTCAATCCCTCTTGCGGCTGAGCTTGCAGGAAGAAGTAAAGGTGTGGAAAGTTTTCTAGAGATGCTTTTTAATAGCATTCACCTCAAATATGTCCACAGGGGACAATAAGGGGGAGGGGGCTTTGCCTCCCTGTTCAGGTCCTAAAAACTAGGCGAGCTAATGGGATATACAGAAGGCTAAAGCCAGCTAGGCCGGTAGCTTAGGGGTTTTTGTCAGCTTCATTCAACGAGGGACAAATTTCACACCGGAGTTCACACGAAATGGGCCACACAACTGCAAATGTCACCACTTTCTCAGCCAAATGCAAAACCAAAACTGCTTCTTAAAGATAAACATACACGTGCTGTATTTACATAAGAAATGCTAAGTGCTCCTCTGCATATGCATGAGGAGGAGGATGAAGCCAAGCCACTCATCACCTGATATGTTACTCCCACACAATTTCACAGAATCACTAAGGTTGGAAAAGACCTGTAAGATCATCAAGTCCAACCATCAACCCAACACTACCATGCCCATTAAACCATGTCCTGCAGTGCCACGTCCACACGCTTTTTGAATACTTCCAGTGACGGTGGCTCCACCACCTCCCTGGACAGCCTGTTCCAATACTTCACCACTCTCTCAGTAAAGAAGTTTTTCCTAATATCCAATCTAAACCTCCCCTGGCACAACTTGAGGCCATTTCCTCTCATTCTACCGCAGTTACATGGGAGAAGAGACCAACACCCACCTCACCACAACCCCCTTTCAGGTAATTGTAGAGAGCGATAAGGTCTGGCACTCAGACACCATAGTAAGTACAACCCAAAGACCATTGTGAAACAGAAGAGAAGATACCTATTTCTTTATGCAACAGTGACTTTCTTATTTACTCACTGGAGCATCTTTTTTATACTAGTACTAACCATCTAAATGTTCATTCCGGATTCAAGGAACTGACATGAACATAAGCCTTAAAGATTTTAAGTGCTACTGCAGCAAACAGGCAGGGGACAATAAACCCAGCTCTGCAGACCTCCAGAAGGAGCTGGGTCAGTCTTCTACAACAGTGTTTACAAGTGGCAGCAATATGATGTCTGAAAGGAGGGAAGTCTCTTTTGTTTAGTGATTCCAGACCTAAGCACAGCAGGTAGGATGATCTCTCCAAAATTTCCTACCAAATCTAGATTTTCTAAACTACAAGTCAATACCATTTCCTTATATCAGCCACTGTTCATTAAAATAAACTGCAGAAAGTTCCCTATCTGACCAAGTCCATTAAGTGACATTTTCACATTTTGCATAAACCTTCAGGATCCAAGAGCCATATGTGCTTTACTGAAAGACATGCTGTAGGTAGGCAGAGGGACCAATTTATGCTAAAAAAAAGGGCATTGGGCTGCAGGTCTAAACTGGCATCACCCAAGCAGAGGTCAGAGGAACAATCAGAGAAGCAGACTGCAAGTACGTGGCAGGAGGAGACACAGTTTACAAAAGCCGAAGCAGCAGCTTTGCAAATGACTGAAAGGAGGAATACAAGAGAGATCTTGGAATATGAAAAGACTCTGGTCAGGTGAGTACCAGCACTCTCGAAGCACAGCCCGGCTACATATTTTAAAAGGATTCATTACAAGGCCATAAGGCTAATGGACACGGTTTACAGTTGGGGAGCAAGTTTATTTACACGTTGTGTAAATAACTGCAATTGCCTCAGAGCTCAGTATGCCACCATGAAAAGGGATCACTTCAGTAAATCCTGTTTCTACAAAGTAGGTCTCAGCACTAGAGCATTTTAAGCCACAACTGTTTTTAACAGTATGACTAAAATGGACCGGGTCCATTTTGCATGTTGCAACCATGCTGCCATACCTTCACACGTAAACCTGCTCACAGGCAGTTCTTTTTGTCTGGAGGGATTCTCTGCTGAAATCGGGTTTCTTTTACAACATTCCCTGCTTCTGCTTGTCCCCATCAAGCTGGAGCCAGGTTACAGGGAAGGTTCCCCAAGGATCCTGAATTCTGGGGAATACCAGAGGCACTGCACAATAAAGCAGCCATCAGGCTACTGTAATGTATCCAAGAAGACAGTCACATAAGCACAGCCTAGGGACGGTAAAGGTTATCAATAAGCAGTATAGATAGCTTGCTCACTACCTTATCCATGCCAAGCAGCTTACTAACTTTTAAGACTATGGTACTTTCTTCACTGGACCATCTTACACATCCAGCCTCTCCTAAGCACCCTAGACATAGCTGCAAGAAACAACCTGGTACCCCAACTCATACTACAGTGCAGAGAGAGAGACATAGCCTCAATACATGGGGAACAACGTTGACATGGTTATTTGGATTGACATCAACAGAGTAAAACACCTGTTTCAAATGGCCGGAGGAGATCTTTGTCCTGCTGCCATCTTCTCCGATGAAGAGACACTGCTGAGTTCTCCGTCACAGGATCTGACAGGAAGGTAATATTTCTAACAGAATTGTTAAGGGGCAACGTCTGATGTATAAGATTGATGGACTAGCTTAGAAATAACCCCTCTGCATAAGATGTGTGGATGCCAGTGCTGTTCTGCTGTCCCCTCAGAGGACATCCTAACAACTATGCTGAGGTGAGCTGGATTTGAAGGCCTTTTCCGAATTTGCTCTAATAGTTACTTCACTGTAAAAACAAGTTAATGCGGGAGTATTCATGTACAAGCTCAAGAAGCCACCCCATCCCTTTCTGTCTCCACCCCAGGCATGCTGAGTCAAGGCATGTTTATGGCAGGAAGGTGCAATAACAGCATTAGTGATTATGGCAAAATCACGAGCATCAAATGAGTCTCCTCTCAGTCTCATCTGTTTCTTTACCCTCATTCTTTTCACTCGTTGCTCTGTATTTCCTTTCCTTTAGGTTAGTCTTCTTCACTCCTTGCTTTGAAAAGTAGCTCCTATTCCTTCCCTCTTCTCCCCATGCCCTCCGTTCCCCAAGCAACATTGCCTCAACCTGCCAGCTCTGCTTCAGCAGCACTCCCTCGGCACAGCCCACCATGCTTTGACACACAGGAAGAAGTTATCATGTTGAACACTCCTACAAATCATATTCTACACATCTGTAAATGGCACAAATATCCCTTCTCATGCCTGCCAGGCAGGCAGTAACTATACCAATCCCCGTCTTACTGATTCCCGTCAGGTGTAAACTGGTATAGCTCAACTGACTGCAGTGTTGCTACCCCACTACCAGCAAGTGGAGGTAATTATTCAAAGCCTGCAAGAGGGAAGCAGGTTGGCTTCCACGTGGCCACCCATAAAGATGGGATTTGAGTGACAGCATTTTGTTCCCCGAGTCCCATGCACACGTCCCTCAATAACCTCACCCGGCTTTGTTTTATGTCAGCTGGGACGCCATCTCCAAGGTTTGCTTTTGTGCTGGATAACAGTCATAAGAATCCACTTGACTTTCATTATGTGGTATTTCATACGTCCAGCACGCTGAGGCCATACGTACTTGCGAGTGTTTACAGTCTTCTCAAAAAGACCCACTTCTGCACACGGTATCTTTGGGCCTCTGATTTTGTGCTGCACAGCAGCAGCTCCCCGCTTTCCCAGCTCTTCAGCACGCCACTGTTTTGCTTCCACTGCCTGTGGGATATTAATGCTAGCTGCCAGCTTGCTGGCGCAGACCGGAGTGGTTCGAGTTCAGCTCGACAGCTGTTGACTCAATACGTGAAGTATCAATCCCAGGTCTAGAAAAGCAAAATGCTCTCGTGAAAGGGCTTTTCATAAGAACAGAGAACGCCACTTCAAGGAGCTGCACCAGACCCCTGACAGCAGCCTTATGGCCCCGTTGGGTTGCACATCATCAGATCTAAGGACACTAATTGTTTCTCCAAACTTAGAAACTGTGTTATAAGAGGTGCTTAGGTCAGGCAGTTGTAGTCCCTGAGTTATATCACAGCTAATGCTAGTCTACAATATGCCAACAGTTTCATTCAGTGATAGTATGAACAAGTTCCACTTGAAACTCTAGATCAGCCCCAAGACATAAACTGAAGTCTTACAACCTCTCTGTCAGCTTCAGCATAGAGGGGTTAAGTAACTAATGGAGCATCACAAAACACATCAGAAACACATCCAGAAATTAAACCTAAAGGTGAAGACACCCTATCTTGTTATCAGCCACTAACTCACGCCAGCCCACCGTGTATCAGAACTGGTGTCTCATGCCAAGCGGCAACACATGGAGTACCCGCATCAGCTCCTTGCTGGCCACAACAACGTGCTGTGCTGTCTGCACTAGCGTGGGGCTGATTTCAAGGAGACTGTCATGATCTGACAGCTCATAGAATCACAGAATCACAGAATCATAAACATGTCTCCTTCTGCCTACGCACTACCAAACAAATTGCTCTTATTTGGATTTTGCCTTTGTCTTCTATGGTTTCACATACTCTCAGAAAACATCACTTTGGCTGAAACTACCTATCCCAAGAGGGCAAATGCACCAGCAATTGTTATCCACCCATGTCCCACATGGCCATGCTTAGTCCACCCTAACACATAAAAGAGTTTGTTCCCATTGGCTGTCAATAAAGGTGCCATCTGGACGGTGAGTTTTGTGTCACGGCCTCTGGCAGCCTGACAGCTAAACTGTTGCAAGGCAATGTGAGCAACACACTGCAGGACTCCAACTTCCCAGTTCTGTCCTGGAGCAAAGCGTCTGCTCTTCTCTGCTAGCGCACACGGGACTGAAGATGGCCTTAGCTTTTCTTGCAACATTCTTCTGGCGTACCCATAAGCTGAGTCCCTCTCACCGCCCCCTAAAGCCGTGAGCAGTAAATCAGACAGACCTCTGGCCCACGTTCGGCAGGATTTTAACCAACAACCTATAGCTATTTCATTACCAAATGCAGACTTTCAGGTCCCAAAAGACATTGCACTTTACAGGGAGATGATATGGCTGAGAAAATCATCCATGGTTTTCCACTCGCTCATTAAGGGAGCAATAAAACATCTGTATTCATTTACTTGAACTGTTAAACCAGTGAGACGGGAGGAAGCGACTTATACCCATATTTAGAAACATGCAGTCTGCTCAACAGATCAATTAGGGAGACGAATTTACGGGAGACAATATCATACAACAGTGGTTATGTAGCTCCTATTAACAACTGAGAAGAGCTGTTGCATCAAAGCGCAAGGCAGAGCTTTCTTTCCAACTTCTCCCCTGACATGCTAATTCAGCAAACCAGTTCAACTCTTTGCGAACTCCTCCAGCTGTTTGACACAAGCATGATCCCCCTCACTAGGGGTGACTCTGCCAAGTTATACTGCAGTAGGAATCAGGCTTTTGGAATTGCCCTTCCCTCTTGCGGGGAAACGAGGAAGTCTTTGGGCAAAAGCAAACCGGTTAGCCGTATGCTTAAACCGGTGGTAAATAGCTTCCATTAAACACAAGATTTCAAAAGAGAGAGGCATTATAATAAAAAGGCCTATGCCAGAAAATGTCAAAGATCAGAAATCTTTCCACAGTGCTTTATTGATTACTTAGAACTAGTCTGATATATTTAACTAAAAATCAATGGGAAAAATAAAGAACTGCCTATTTGACTCAGAGGAAGAATTTCATTCATGGGATAAAAGAGCCTAATGAAGCAATTCATTATGCAAAGAGAGCTATTAGCAATGAAGGAATGAAGCAGTTTTGTAACAAAATGATGAGCACTGAGTGCAGATGGAGGAAATGGTGTTTTGTAAATTCAGAATCCGGGGTGTGGGTTTTTTTTAAATCTTTAAATACTTCATTGATATGCTCTCTGCAATATTTAACATGATTTAGGGTCTCATTTGTGGCCATTTTTTCCCAGATGGGGCACCTGCAAAAATACGCTTGAAGCTAGTGGAAGCACTTGCACACAATTAGAGATCACTTATTCATATGGGCATGCCCAGAACATCCTCTCATAAAAGCCAACTTTTTTGAGACTTTAGTGCTTCCCCCAACAAAATAAACAACTAAAAGAGGCCATGGATTGACACAGCTATTATTTGTAGCTCCATCTGGACAGAGACTGATTTCAAGAAATGCTGCACGATGGTCATGTTTTTAGCCTGAGAGTGTGGATCGGGATAGGGACTGAGCAAGGCAGAAGTCTGTCCTTCCAGCAAGCCCAGACAGGTGAGGAGGGGATGACATGAGGATGGGCATTTCACATGGCTCTACTCAGTAACCTCAACCCAGCACCAGGCAAAGATCCTTTAGACATTCTCCTCTTGGTTCTCAGAAATACCTGTTGGTGTTCAGGCAGCATCAAATTGTTTGGGTGAAAAAACATTACAGGTATTCCCTGAACACCCACATCATTGTCACTTCGTTGGTTTTTTTAAATGCATCAACTTGCTCTGCTAGAAAACTGACCTGATCCATTAACAGCGACTCATTACCTGTTTGCTGAATAAGTGTTCAGGCAATAAATAACAAACCGATCCTCTAAGCAGAGATGCTTACAACTACAACATAGCTCAGCAAACAGTGGGGATATGCACTGAAAAAACACAAAGCCTTTCATAAAAAATTATTGGCTGGCCTTTTGGGGGTCCTAAACCTGAGAAGATCTGCCTGTAAATGTGCTAAATAGCAAAGTGGTCCTTGCACCAAGAACCTGGCGCAACCAAGCTACTTAAACAATAAAGCCGTTTTGTGGCTATCACACCAGGAACCATCCTCTTCAGCAAAATCAGCGTAAAAAGCTCCTCCTGTCCCCGCTCAGCCCTCAACACCAGGCTGCTCCTCCCCGCCACCACTGCACTTCGCTCCCCCACGCTGCTGTGACGCGCCTCTCTGGGGGTGACGCTGTCACCTGCGTTACTGAAGTGGTGGGGTTAAGAAGGGTCCCCCACCAGCATGAAAGAAACCGGTTGCTAGACCAGGTAGAGAAGAGAGGGTGTAGCTGGGGGACAGGCTGCTGGAAGAGAAGGAAAGCAATGGGGAAATACCCGCCCTGTGCAATACAAGAGGCAGCATGATTTTTGCTTCTCAGTGGGGATTTAAGTTTTAGGATCAGACTTCAGCATTTCCCTTTTCTGATCCTGAGAGATCAGAAGCAGAGAGATAGTTTTGTGAAATTTAAAAACCAACAAGACCCACAAAACAAACCCCACGCACTTTTCTACTTTACGGCTGGGTATTGGTGCCCCTTTACAGACGACTGGCAGTTCACTCTGTGGCCCAGTGGATGCCTTGTCTGGACCACTGGATGACATATTACATTCTGGGATAAGCATATACAGGCTGTGTGGATTTAAATTATTCTGTCGGGCAGACATTGATTACAACTGCTATGCGACTGCATTTATTGTTTGGGCATAGCTTGGCTCTGCTTGGAGTTTTTTGATCTGCAGAAATTTTACTTCTGGTGATGATTTACTTTGATTTTTCTCCTTTTAATCATATCTATGCAAACGTTGCATGGCTATGGAGTAAGGAAGAAGTCCTTTCAAGGAAAAATAACTGGTTAAAAGACAAAAAACAAAGGGTAAGCTTTCATAGTGGAGAGAGATCATCAGCTGATTTCCTCAGGGAACTGTGCTGATATTCAATATGCTTAAATAACTGGCAAGAGGTGAGAAAGTCTGCTGCTGATAAAAAATTATTCAAGACAGTAAGAATGAGGGCAGACTAGGAAGAATTGCTAAGAGGCCATACAAGATTTGGTGACTGAGCAATGGAATGGCAGATGAATGACAATTTAGGTAACAATGTACATGGAGAAAAAAAAAAATTGTAACTTCACATAGGAAATGATGGACTCAAACTTGACAATTTACAGCCAGGAACGACATTTTGGCATTAGGATATTTCCATAAAAACGCCAACTCAGTAGGAGTCAAAACAGCAAAATTAAAATAGAATAAAATAAAAGAATGCATATTATCAAGAAGAAATGAACAACACATAAAACCTAATTATGTGACTGTAGGAACCTATCTATGGCTCTTCCTCATCTTCAACACAGTGTGCGGTTCTTGTTCCCTCAACTGAAAAAGGCTGTATCAGAATGAAAAGCGTTCAGAGAAAGGCAACTACAATGACCAAAGCTACAGAACAACTTCCATACAAGAAACAATTTCCATACGGTCCTTTCAGTATGGAAAGGGGTCATTTTAGTGTAGGTATGATACTGATCTATAAGTCAAGAGTGGCCAGGACCAGATAGGCAGGCATTAATTTTGCATTGTGTCTTCCAACACAAAAATTAAAGCCATAAAGCGAAGCTAGAAGGAGCCAACCTCAAGGTAAAGGAGATGGTTCTTCATGCAACAGGTAGTCAGCCTGTGGAGTGTCTTGCCAAAGGATGTTATTGATACAAACAGTTTAGAGGGGTACACGACAAGATCAGACACTTACTTGGAAGACAGATCTACTAAGGAGAAAAAGAATCTGAAGAAAAAAAGTTGGTGGAAAGTCTCGCATATACCTATCCTCCAAGTATCTGCCAGTGTCTGCCATTGGCGGAGGATTCTGGGGCAGGTGACCTTCGTTCTGAACCAGTGCTGCTGTGCTCCCTTGTATCTCCGCCCTTTTGTCCTGTACTTTTGCTGGGTGACACAGTGTACTCTGGCTGTTTGCTTTTGGATGGATCAAATGTCCTATTTTTATACATGCTAATGAATAAAAATTGAAATTATTTCAAAAGCTCATCTTCCCCACTGTGAGGACCGCAGCACAGGCCCAGGAGGGACTTGACTTCATGCTTGGAACGTCTGGCAAACCATTTTGTACAGAGCTGATGATAATGAACTCAGCAGTTCATTTTCCTGAGAAACAGGAGCTTGCCATTCCTTTGTCCGGTAGGAAATTCACAGATAAAATGTTCAGCCTTGCAAGAGAAAGTGAGAGGATCGAACTTTGAAATGAAAGGATTCCTACTTAGATATAAAAGCCATCTGAGTCGATAAGCATGAAGTCTTTTAACTCTTCCACTGTGTGTACCTACGAAGAGGCTTTAGCTAACCCTCAAGAAGAACTTTCTTGGTGCAGGAATCACCATGTTGCTTTCTCATGAATATGATTAAAGTCTTTACCTGCTGAGGTAACTGGACATACACAGATATGCCGCACAGATACTCAAGGGTAAATAACGTGAATATGATGGATAGAGCAGCATCAATGCCAGTTTTCCAACTTTACCTCTGAGGGTGAAAGGGCTGCTATTGGAAAGAAATTAATGACTGAACAGCAGCAGACAACTGCCGGCAGGGTTCTGCAATGCAAAACTAAAGTGAAAATGTTGGCAGAACTTCACTTGGATAGCACCATATCAGGATATATCAAAGAAAAGATGCCTTACCTTCCCCTTCAAGCTCTGACTGTGCCTGACCTGACAGGGAATTAGTGAGACATTTCTATCTGCTGACTTATTTATTACTGAAACACTCTTGTTATAGTCTTTGAAATGTTGTTCACAGTTTTAGCCATTTTCTGACTTAAATTCAGTGACAGTCCTGCAAAAACATTCAGAACCAAATGGCCATAATATGTTCTGCAGACAGACGAAATGCCCTGAGGAAGGAGTTAATGGGAATGAACATAATAAGGTTTTTTGAGGAGAGTGAGATGTGGTATATATTTTATTTTAGCAGATTTTAACTAAATCCCTGAAGGTTCTTTATGTGGGAAAAGTTTTTTCTGTTTAAGTTCAATTCTAGTTGAATTTGAAAGGACATTCTAATTTTGTTATCTTCCTCCAAGAAGAGTGTTGATGGATTTGTTCTATGCTATTTTGGTTTGGGGGTTTTGGATTTTTTTTTTATTTGATAGGGGTTCTCTAAACACTAGATAATCTTCAGTAGCGGAGACTAACGCAGAAAAGAGGGACCAGAGTATTTAGATTTCGAGCAAAGATTAAGACGGCCTTCCTTTCACGTCTCTGTTTCTGTTTCCACAACTTCTCTCACTTGTATAGTTAGGCATCGCTGAGGACCTGACACAACTCCCAGTGAAACGAGTGGAAGGTATCTCCAAATCAAGGATCTTGGGAAAGGCAGAAATGCCGAAAGGCAGTATCGCATCTACCCACAATATGAGTCCAACCCAGTCTTCCCTTCCAACCCAAGGGAGACGCTAGGAACACACAATACCATTTCGTAAAGACCAAGACCACCCTTTTCAGGGGCAGTACGTTCTCCGACTACCTTAGATCAGTGCTGAAACAACACCTTCTTTCCAAAGCTTAGCAAGTCTTTAACTCTACCACTGAAATCCTCTGAGACATTAAAAACGCAGCCTCACAACACTCCTCTTTTCTCCCTTTTTATAGGGGACAATAGCATGTCCACAGGTGCGAGAATGCCACAGGGATCCAAAGCACCAAGGGTAAGTTAACGTGGCCACACAGGAGTCATACTGTGCAGAGTCACTGGGTAGTTTTGCTTAAGACAACTTGGATGTCTCTTTTCAAGCTCGTTTCTATCATGTACCACAGACAGCTTCACTATCTATCTTGTATTTTTGATCAATTGTTTCACAGATGTACCAACAGCCTGATTTACAAATTAAAGCAGGAGAAATGCAGGACTCTCAGGGGTGTTGCCAGTGTGTTCTGCCTACTCCTCCATTTGCAGTGCATCATATGAGCTCTACTGTTCACGGCCATCATCAGTCAAGTGGCAAGTTAAGGTAGCTACGCTGTTTTAGGGTGCGTGGTTTTAGGTTCATGCCTCAAATACTTTTTGAACCACCACACTTTGGGAAATGCTGACAAGAAACAAGAAGCTGCAAGTTTCAGTTCTGAACGTGTGATCTGCCCAGTGGATTTCACCGGCTTTTTTTCAGGCATTTAACTTACACGTTAAAAAAGTATAGATTTTTTTAGTTCAGCCAATGGTTTCAACTTCCTGACCCCTGGTGGTTTCAAGAGTGAAAATACTGAGGTTCTAAAAATAAGTATCTGGCTTAGAAACGCACTCCCCGGTTCTGAGCAGGCGGCAAGGTGAACACTCGGTGCTGCCTACACACCCATCGTCCTGCGTCAGCATCTCCTGCATGCACTATAAAACAAGACCTGCTTCACCTTGGGCTGACTGGCCTCTTTTCCACTAGCTGCACCTCTCTAGTTAGGGACCTGAAGAAAGTAACCTCTGCATGTTAACATGCCGATTCCAAATGCCTTTGTCTAGGTAGGTATCACTCATCTCTGAGGTGAGACCATGATTACAAAGCACCAAGACTGCCCCCGTGCACAAACGTAATGAGTGCCAGTAAGACCAGTACATCTCATCACTGCGAGAATGGCAAGAGGAGCTTACCTCTAAGAACCACAGGGCAATGCTTCTCTAAGAACCAGGACACCCCCAGGGTTTCCCAGGTCTTCAAGGGGTGTATAATGTAGCACCCAGCTGCCAGTTTCTTAGCCTGTATCTAAACACCTTCCTCTACAATTCCCCACCATTTCCATCATGCCTGCTGTTTCCATTGAGGCTGCGTTGAGTCTCAGCGTGAAGGGGGCAAAGCTCACAGGACAAGAAAGGAGACTGACCTTCTTGAAGACCGGAGTGAAAACAGTGAGGAAATCCATTCTCTGAACTGGCCTACGTACTCTGGGGTCTGACCGAACCCAAGCAAATCCCTCCTTTGACCAGTGGATCGCTTTGACATTATGAGAGAGGTGATATTACATTCCAAGTCTTATATTCCATAGGGCAGCCTCCTTTCTACTCTCTATGTACATGTTTCACAATGTAAGGCAATCCCTGCTGTTAAATAAACCTCAACACGCAAAGCTTACCAACTGTACCGAGATCTATTCTCAGCATGTTCTTGTCCCTGCCAAACTAGCTGGCACGCAGAAACTTACAGATACAAAAAGGGTGGGAGGACGGAAGAAATTTTTATAGTATTCTTTCCAGTTATATACTAAAGAGAATACATGCAAGCTTTAGTTTTGTGCAATAACTACATCTTAGCAGGAGTAGCACCCTGAGCCCTGCAGCAAGTGTGTTTCATCCAGCTCCAATTAAAATGGTGGGAGTTTATCACCCACTGAACTCACAGTGCTTCAGGCAAAACCTCTCACGAGGCTGCAAAATAAATCCAACACCTGAATGATATATTGCAAAACTCCTTTATGGATCTTCTTACTGTCACAGCTACTCATGCCTTGCCACCGTGAAAAGCTTCTGCGTTTCTTCTGTGAGCAGCTGTCAGTCAGGTGGATGAAAGATGAAACTTCATCAGGACCAACATTTTAATATATGTTATTTCTCAAATTTTGCAGAGGGTTGTGAAGAAATTGAACCTACTCACACATCTATTCTGGACCACTTGAAAAACTGGATGATGGGATGACTTCTCCTCCTCCTCCTGTGACTGCAGGAGTACAACAGGATTGCTTTGTTCCAAATTCCTCTGTAACAGCACAACACTGCAGTGCTTGTTCTTTTAGTTTAGCCCACAACACTGGACAAAGGGTCAAAACCAAAGCTGCAGCACGCCCAAAACCATGGGCCCTCTTTGGAAACTTGCACATGGATTTCAAGCAGATGCCCTGTTGTTATAACTACAAATACATTCTTGTAATTGTAAGCCTGCTCTTGGAGATGTGTACCCTTCAAAAAATCACGCTGCAATGCAAACGTCTTTTTCTTACACTCAGTCGTAACTTTGAGTATGAAGCACACAGCCATTCTTGGAGATTTCACAAGATGTTTTCAGGAGGTCTTCCACTGCCTCTGACTAAATCCTCTGCCCTGTTGTGGCATGAACTATTGAGGTTCTAACAGGAAAATCCGACCCCTTAAAAGACCAAGTGCTACATTTCCTACCTTTTGTGTTCCAGGCCTCTCAGACAGTTTCACTGCTCAATGTGATAGACAGATTAAGAGCTCATTTTTTGGAAATCATTTATAAAGGTCATTTTTATATTAGGAGTAAACCCTCAGAATTTAATGTTAGATTTATAGTTTCAACTGGTAACTTTTTATAGCACTTCCCAGTAATTTTGGTATTTTCCATACAATTTTTATCATTTCCAGAGCATAATTATTACACCTCATAATCATAAACTGATGATTAATTGTACAGAGGGCCAAACACCATCAGCTGTCAGTAGCTAAGCACAGGGAAGGGAAGAAAGCTCTTACTTGATGCCTAGCAGTAAGCATATACTTATCTTTACTCTATCTGAAAATTGAGCTCTAATGCCAACGACATTCCCCAATTAATCCCATTCCTGAAACTGCACTGTGACTCTAGGAGCTACATGTCTCAGATAATACCACCTCAGGAACTTGCTAGTAAGAGAAACTGGACCATATTAAAAAAACACCGCAAGATACGTTTCCTTAACTTAGGTTTTACAACAAGTGTTGAACGTGTTTCTAGCTCTGTCCTTCTGCAGTATGGCACAGGTGGGATTCACCTGGTTCAAACAGTGCCCTTTTGCACAGGGACTTTCCCTTTCAGCCCAGGCTAAGGGCTGCACACCTGCAAGTCCCAGCAAGTGCAGTGTAATCAAGGAAAGTGGGCAACCACCGGAAAGTTTGTTCATCCTTTCTTACTAGTTAAAGGAGGATACCGAAGTGACAGATGCAGTGCTACAGAATTTAGAAAAAAAACCCATCAGCACTGAAGATGACAAAGTTAATATGAATGAAGCAAATTATCCTTCCTCAGACATGCTATTTCCTTCACTGACCACAAGCTTTTAGCTTAAAAGCCCTTCTTCAGTTGTCTGATAACAAAACACTAGACCTCAGGTACTGCAGCTTGACTTGCTATGATTAAGCTGGAGGTCTTGACAAGCAGTTTGGTGTGTTAAAAGAAGAGCCCAACTCCACCTGCGGAAACAACGCAACTGCCTGGCCATGCACTGCAGCTGCAAGCAGAGAATTTACACCAACGGTTCAGCTCATGAGTAAGTTAGAAGCAGTGCTTGCTCCTGTTGTTGTTTTATGGCCACTTTGACCAATTAATTTAACGGTCATATAGACGGCTCCTCTGTCAGCCTCTCAACCCTATCTATTTCACTCTTCCCGACCAAGTATTTTACTATTTTGGCAGCTGTTGAAAACTACAAGGTGCTGACTGAGAGATGCCAGACCCACACTAACTACGCCATCTGCTTCCTGCAAGCAAGGCAAATGAGAAGCACCTACTACATTTTCAGGCATGGAATATTTATCACTTGATCAGCGCTATCGCAAAGGCAGCCTGAAAGCTTTCCTGCATTTCAAGGTGCAGTATAATCATCCCCAGAGTACAGAGGCAGGTGTTGAATGCCAAAGAAGGGCAAGACTGGGCCCCACACTTGCATCTCAAGGTATCTGCTACCTTCATAAAGTGCAGACAAAGCTCTTCAGGCTTCATTTTGCACTGATAGATCGGCATTTCTCCCTTCTTATTGTAAGGATTCGCAAGAGTTGAGTTTCTCCTCACATGGGCTGGGGTGCTATGAAGGGAGGAATTACACTGGTTCTTTTAATAAAGTCCATAAAAAAAAGGCAAGTCAAATTCTGAGTCCTTGATGAACAGATTAAACTGTGCTCTAAATCTTGCATAGCTGTTTGCGAACCCAAATCTGTCATTCACACCCACAAAGACCTCCCTGACTTTCCACTTCATTTGAACAGCTGACATGGGAGCTCTGGTCTTAGAGAAGAAGGGGAAGGCAAGCTTTGGAATATAAAATTAAAGGACTTACTGGTTTCCCAAACAGCTTAGTCAAGCTCTTTACTGCACATTCACAGTTCCAAATGAAGGCCTGTACAAAAGCAAATGATGAACGTTTTTGAGAAGCTGGCCATCCGATTAGTTAGTAAACTCTGTACAGAATAAAGAAGGATTCCACTGCAAAATTCAACTCTATGTCCATGTGCGGTCTTTTCTAGAGTTCAGCAATACCCAGTTTCTGGACCAGGCAGTTGCTGTCTCTCCCCACCAAAAGAGTTATCAGTCCCATCCTTTAAATTACAAACGGAGTCTGGAACCCAAGTGTAAGGATTCTCAGATCTGGTGTTTTGATTTGGGCATAACTGTAGCTCTGAGGAAAAACAACAGCATTTTTCCCTTAGCAAAACTATTCCAGATCTGTTTTAAAGAGAGGAAAGAAAGAAATTATTTTAGTTAATATCTAATGACTTCTGCAGGATACAGGGACTGCTAAAGTAATTGCATTTTATTTTATTGCAGAGGCAAAGGAGGAGTAATGCAAGTAGGAAGGGTCTGTAAATATCCATCTTTAGCAAACATGTTCGGCATATGCAAGTGCTGCGTTAGATTGCATTAATGAGAGTGTAATATGTGAATCAATTGAGATCATTCTGTGGTGTTTGGGCCTCGTTTGCAGTGTTAGATCTATTTTAGAAGGACACCACATTTCATTTTGACAGCAAAAAAGTAACCTCGAGAGAAACAAAACATCGTGGAAGGGTGGTTTCATTATGGCTTATACGTTGCCTGCCACATTAGGAACTCCCTGGCCAAACACTTTATGTACACCCAAACACACGGGACACCTTACCCTTTTCAGGGCAGATATCTTCAGGATTGCTCTGCAAGAAGGGGAAAAATAACTAGGGAATAATACAACAAAGGAACGAGACACAGAAGGTAGATGCCATGAGCGGCCTGAGAGCCTTTAAGGGAGGCAGGACCACCTAAATCGTTGGAGAGTATCCATCTGTAGGCTGGGGATTCTGGCACTGCCCTAATATCAGGACCAAGCTGCCCTGTTCAGAGCAAAGTCCCTTCCCATGGTGCAGGCAGTCAACCAAGAGTAAAACTGAAGAGAAACATGGGAGTGCCCTGCAGATGTGGGTGGCAGTGTTCAAAGGGAAGCCCAATATTCTTATTAGACAAGAAGGACACTGTGAGAATGAAGGGATCTGCTGTTGTTTAATATTGGTGCTTTACAGCAAGTTTCCCACGGCCAACAGTTTCAGTTACAGACCAGACCGGCAGCTAAAAATCTATCAAAAAATTACCTGTAAAAATAATCTGGCAAGTAGACTAAGCTGTCACCAGAGATAACTATTTTCTTTGGACTTTCTGCCCCTTTAGGAAGGGACTAACCTATGTACAAGAAACAGTCTCCATTCATGTATCACACCTGACAGTGCATGTTGCAAGTTGCTGTCTTGTACCGGTATCATGGAATTTGAGCCCCTTGCAGATGATAATGAATTCAAATGCAATACCAAAACCCTCTCACAGAATAAGGGATCATTAAGATCTCCACTTTGAAGATGAGACAAATGAGAAAAACAAAGGTGAAGTCACTTATCCACACGCGTACAAGGAGACTGCAGCTGAAACGGGAACCGAGTTCACATGTCACGAGCGCCAGGCCCATTGTTACCCCAAAGCCCTCCTTTTTCCCTCCAAACAGGAATATAGTAAAGCTGTTATACCTAATTCAGTACCCTATAAAATTTTTCAGTGAACAGTTTCGCCACAAGCCATGAAAATTATCAGAACAGGGGAAATTTCACAGTGGCCCTGTAAATTTCTGCAGAGATCACAAGTTTGACACTTGGGTCCAAAACGCTTCTGAAGAACGAGCTCACAGGTAGCAGTGCACTGAGCACTTGCACAAGGCACAAAAGATTCATCTCTATTCATTTCCCAGAGCACAGAAGGCGGAATCAGAAATTACCCCAGAATATTTTTCAGGCAACCTTATTTGAAAAGGAGTAGTCAAGTATTATGCAAGTTGTGCTAAACACAAAGCCACTCTAATACACTCTCCATTGCTTTTATTTTACTGAAGTCTCACAGAATTTAGCAATAATCAAATTATTTAAAATTGATCAGTGAGCAAAGTTTCCAAACCATTTTAATTACAAAACACTCGCCTGCAATTTGTCAAGGAGACTTGACGAAAATGGCAACTAAAAGCAGCATTACTGTGGATCCCATAATTCTGCAATTGTCCCATCCATCAAGCCATAAAATAAGACACAGAGCAGGAGAGAGGGACACTTACATACATCCATTCACAGCACAGTCCAAAGCATGAGAGAAGAATGTCAGCACTTGTCGAGTTAGATACAACAGAGATGAGAAACTGGCCACAGCTAAAAAGAGAAGTGGACAACTGAATTAATATTAACACGGGAAAAGTGTCCAGTGCCTTTAACCTTGCTGTTCTTCATGATGGTATAAAAACAGAAGGAAAGCTTACACTGGAAACTGGCATGGCTCTGACAGCCGGCTATGGGTACATTTGTTTTAGACCAGGACAAAGGCCAAGCGAGCTGGAGAGTGCCTTCAGGTCTGTGCGACCTCCAGCGCACAGCGGACGCAGGGCGCAATCCCAGTAGCAGGAGGATACTTCCCATCCCCTTCGAGGGGCTCAGGGCTCGCACTCTAGAACATCTGGCACAGGCATAAAGATACCAAATGCAACAGAAATGGTTGTTTTCCTTCTGATTTAGTGAAGTAGTCCAGGAAACTTGTCTGTACAGCTTCCCCTCTTCTTTAGCAAGTTTCTTTTTGTTAATGATTTAACCTTTAGATGACAGTCAAAAGCTTCATACGCTCACATTAGGCAGGCAGCCAGTCCTTCTCCACCCATCAAATGCTAGAGACTGATACAGTCGTGGTTCTCTCTCTGTCATGAGTCTGAGCGATTGTCATTAGTAAGATCCAACAAACCTCCTGAAATCTGTGAAGCACACAACCTCCAACTCCACGGTTTCAGTCTGTCCAGAGCTGTCATATACTGATAGCTTATATTTTTAGGCTTGTAACGGAAACCTGGAGATCAGGTGCCTTGCATTCATGCTCTGTTACACCAGTGCAAATCAGAATAAATCAAATCAAGCCCCAGCTGCACAAGTAGCAACACTGCTTCCTCCCTACCCCACCTAATGAAGTTGGTTACCACCTGTGAAGCATTAAACATGCACATGTTTATCAGGTTGCTCTAGTAAGGAAGAGGAGGAAGATAGAAGAATCAGTATCTGGATTTTCTGTGATTTATCTGGATCTCTTTCAAAGTCTCCCCGCCTCCTTTTTAGGTTTTCACAGTGCTAATTCCTGATGTCCCAGCCTGTTTTCTAGCTTAACATGCCAGATGACAGGATGTCAATTTTGCCTTGGTTACCCTTTGAAAATCATATTACACCTCTGTTTCCCATACTGCATTGATTGCTTATAACCTAGCGTTTGGCACAGAGGCTGGTATCAGCAGCGGGATGCTTTCCTGACTGAAGCAAGGATTTTGTCCATAACGTGGGAAGGAATAAAAACAGTTCTTGTAGGGAACAGCAGGAACCCTTTGTTCATCCACAGAAATGCTTGTAAGAAGATACTCAGCACTGAATAAAGAAATGAAAATAAAAGATAATATGTGGGGTTTGGTGGTTGTTTTTTAAAATCAATATATCGATATCTGAATTACAAAATGTGTTAAGGGAGTGTAAATAGGATCCAGAGACACAGATGCTAATCCATACACCATACAGGATACATAGTGAAGTCTTCTGCATTTCTAGGTGGGAAATTTAGGTGTTTAATAGCAGATGCCAGTCAAGAAATGACGTCTGCAAGTTCATTTTAGGTGAAGAATTTTGCCAGAGACTGCTCTCACATGAAGGCAGCAAGCAGGCACTATGTGCTTGGCCTCTGAATTCAAAGTGATAAGACAGTTAAACGAGTTCCTTCATCTTTATGAAATGGCTCGAATTAATTAGTGTTTCAACTTGCTTCTAATGCATGATAAGATGCATGCAGTGAGGAGTGAATTAAATGAGAAAAATGCGAAGGACTAATTATGTTTACAACGCTGCGCTGAAGAATGGCAAGAGAAGAGATTATCTAAGCACCAGAATCATCTAAGAGACCTATATTTTATGAGAGACATTTTTTCTCTCTTATTAACAGAAAACCCAAACAGTGTGATTTGTCAAGTGGTATGAACCAGCTACACAATTCTTCTCAGGTAGCCTCTTGGCCATTAAAAATGGATAGTCGAAACCTAAGAGAATTCAAGTTTGTCGGGAAAGAACTTACTTATCGCTAGTACAGCATATCCTAAATACTAATGTTTAACCTGCTCCAGAAAAAGCTGAAGTGATGTTGGTATTCCCGTAAGCAAGATAGGGCACACACACCAAAAAAAAGCACTTGGCTCAGCAAATCGTTTATCACAGCTAGTAAACCCAAAGTCCTGCACCTCCAAGTCCGGCACTCCTTTGCAAGGGAGCTTAATTGCTTTCCATTCATTACTAAATTAAGAAAAAAAAGAAAAAAAAGGTGGTGGGGGGAAGAAAACATATACAAAAAAAAGGAAAAATAAAAAAAAAACGAAGAGTTTTTTGTTGTTAGAAAGATACAGCGTCTATACTTGCAGCTTCCTTGAGTTTCTCTGCTGGAAACACCCCCCAGCAGCTCCCACCACTTGCGCTGTGCTGAAACAGCTCATAGAAGTCACTCACCCCCTGTCTCAAAGCTCACGACTAGCAGCTCATTTTCACCTTCCTGGAGCTGCCCACCTCCCAACACACTGCTAGCCACACTCCTCCCCTTGAAATCTTATTTTCTCTTGGTTTCCATGACTGTTTTCTCTGGATTTACCTGTTATACCCTTAAACACCTCCCTAGGCACCTCTGATGCAGCCATCAGCTCCATCACACTCCTATTGCTTTCCACAGGATCGGGCCCTTTGCCCTGAAAGCTGAAAAACGTGTGTGAAGCATGACCAGACTGCTGAGCTGTTCAGATTTCTTTGCAATTTTTGGCAACTGTCTGCACTCCCCAGTGTATCGGACAAGAAAGCTACATGTTCTGCCTGTTTCTCCCCTCTACGGCTATCATGACATCAGTTCCCTTTAATCCATTAGAAGCTTGTCAACAGTGTGGTGCAGGTGCAATTAGACAGTTATAGCCAATGTACCAGTATGAAACAGAAATTAAAATTTATCAGCCTTTCCACTAGCAGCACCTCACTAAGAAATAAAATTTTACAATGCCAGTTGTAAGAGCATCACTAAAAGCACCTCTTCCGTGACCTTGAGGTTTTATCGCAAGAGAGCAAAACAAATCTTTGAGAAAATCTCCTGGGAAAAAGTTATGAATAAATAACATGTATTTCTGGGGAGGGGGTCTACATGAATAACACACATAAAACACAGATACCCCCCCTCCACTAATACCAGCTTAATCTTTAATGAATTCTTTGGTTGCAGCAGAACCCCTTTTTATTATTAATAAAGGTTTATTTTTATTGCAACATATTCTTCAGCCTGCAGACCCCATCCAGGACACTATAAGAACACATAAGAGTACCCTTGACAAACATGCTCTGAGACGGTCCCTGTCTGCCCTGAGGCATGACTAAGCTAAATAGGTAGTGTGGAAGGACAGCATTACTTTCACATCCACTCTGAGCAATGAGGGTCTGGATTCTCCTACTTATTTCTATGGAAATTATATATGAAATTATTCATTCGTTGTCACGTAGAAATCCAGTAACAGAAGCGGAAATAGAACCCAGAATTAATTCCCAGCTTGTTTTTCTAATCTCCCCTCCCTTCACACTTATCTTTTAAGATTCAAATTATATCTGTCAAAAACATGTGACAAGAACATGCCAAAATAATATGCATCTTTCCCTTCATTAAAGGGAAGGGAAACGAGACACTGAACAGATTCAGCAACTTGCAAAACTTCACAAATGCAAGATTTCCTTAGCTCTTCCCAACAGACTTCCCTGGAGCCCTGTGGATGCTCTCCACAGAGGTCTCTGTGGGAGGTGGTCTGTGGAGCACTGCTGGTTCTCCATCCTGTATGGTGGCCACCGTACTTGGTCACACCTCACCAGCCCACGGTCACTGTTTATCAGTGCTGCTAGGGCTACACAGCACCGGAAGATATCCTGGTGCTTAGTGCTACCTTGCCTGGGGCGTTCTCCTGGCATTTGAAACAGAACAGTATCATTTCCCACACCTCTCACACTGCTGCCCACAGTTTGGATATTTTTCTGCCTACCCTTTGTGCTGTTTTCATCTTGAATGACAAGATCAGGACCCCGCCATTCCCACTTGCCTCCTAGATTAGTTTCACTCACACTTGAACATTTGGTATTGTGTATGTGGTTGTTTTAGCCTTTCTTGGGGTACTCCAGCCACCTTGCTCTCTAGAGAGACTTCCTTAGGGTTGCCTTTTTCTCTCCTTAACACCACTCTAGTATACCAAAATTGCAAACCCATCATTGGCAGTCCCAGAGCTCGCAGCTCTCTGGGGAAGTTAGCTGTCCCCTTCATCCGGTAAGTCAAAAACGCAGAAACCCTACCTTAAATGCACACGGTCTTGTTTTGTTCAGGGTCATAAAAATCATAAACTTTCAACAGCCACTCCACTGTCCAGGCATTGATCCCACACAGGATTACCTCTCAACCACCTTCTCAGGAAGAGAGTAAGAAAGACTTCATGTTGAGTTCTTCATCTTGGTTTGTATGGCCAGCTCAGGACACAGACCCAGCCATTGCTTCCTCTGCCACCTTGCTTAGGCAAAGGTCTCTGTCAGGAGCTACATCTCTACCAGCATCATGGAGGTGTTGGTTTTCTGCAGCAGGTGACAGCGTGGAGACACCTTCCACGGCACAGTGCTCCCAGCCTGACACAGGCTGTCTCCAGGTCTGCTGGCATCCACTGCTTGTTTCAGAAAGCTACCTGTCCTATCGACGTATTTCCTAGTGAACAACAGCCTGTAAAGCTCTTCAATTTTGAAACTAAATTTCTGCACAGGACCCTCTTGGTGCTGCTTCCACCCTCTGATTTCTAGTGTGTGGCTCTCCTCCCTCTGGGTTCTTATAGGTTGCAATATGAATAGCACCATTTAAATAAATGCACCCTAAAACTGTAAGAACCATGTTTCAGTCTTAAATAATGCACTTGTCTAAGCAATAAAGCATATAATATATGCTGACAATTCTCAATGCAAACTATGGGCCTAGCTCCACCAAGACATCTTCTTCCCTTTATATGCTTTAGAGCGTAAAAATACTTTCTCTTAATATCATCTTATGGCACTAATCCCAAACTGGTCATGAGAAGAAAAATCATCAAGTAGCTGACCATTTTTATTATTTTGCTGAGTAAAACACACAAACAACTCACCAAAATCAAAATGAGGAGAGTTCAAGCCATCAAGTCTTGCTGAATATTTGCATGAGTAAAGCAATTTGAAATCTGCAATGACTAGCTAAACCTCTGGCAGTAAAGATAAAAATAATTTTCTCCAATTCTAAGTGCATTGGGTCACATCTGGAAAAACTGAGACTGGAATGTCCTTGAAGCAAAATGTCACAGACTCGTCATTCCAATTCCAAAAGCAGTTCCTATTTCAGAGGAAAATCACAGAGTTACCTCCTAAATATAGATAATTATTCTCAGGAATAACTGAAAAAGTGCACCATATGGACTGCAAGTCAAAACAAGGAATACTATTTCAAATTTAAGGGAGACAAGCTCATAAGACTCATTAAGAGTTTATATAGTGTTAGCTTCATGATTCTGATTCAAAGATTTTTGTTGTTTGAGACAATAAACTCTAACAGTTATAGTCCATATAGTAACAACATTATGAAATGCAACAGCATTTCGTATGGTGTTCTTTACCATTTTGCATGGCAGAGACTCATAGGTACCAAGAACAGAAGAAAGGGATGGTCTTGATCTCAGGACTTCTTAAAACCTGTTCCCAGCATACAACCGAGCATCCCTATAGTTTGTTTTCCTATCTCCTCAGAGCAGACTTCCTCTTAGCTCTTAAGCTGAAACAGGTTTTGCCTATCAGCCCCTTACCATCCCAATGAGTGACACACTGCACTTCACTGACACATGGCTTAAGAAAATGCACCATATTGCCCACGATGAGCAGTACGGTGTATTTTTCTATCTGTGCATTTTCTATATTATCTTGAAATACAGGAAACATCTAGATTTGGAAAAGATAGCAACCTAATTCAGCTACTGCCCAAGAAAAACATCATACATTACCCATCATCTTTTACTTTCAGTAGCCTCAAAATGCTCCCTGACCACAATTCTCAAAGGATACCGCTATAGATAAATTTCCAGAATGCACACTGGAGACAAGAAAAGCACACTGTGAAAACACATGTGTTATTTTTATTACCAAAATTAACAAAATCTCACTGCTAGTTTTATAATAGCCTGTTAAAGCCATAAAAACCAGAATGATGGGGGACAGCTGTGTGTCAGTGCTTTGGTGTCAAGTTCACAGTATGGAATATACAAGTGAGCGTGCTACTACTCTGGTCTCAAAGCTCACTGCAGAATAACATCCTACAGAGTTATCTGTCAAGCTGCAAATACTTCTTTTACAGCTACCCTGAAGAAACACTTTTTCTCATTCCAGTATATCGAACTTGTTCACGGGCTTGCCCAGAATAACATTGGCTAATGGCTTCTTCTAGCACCTTCTTTTAAGCAAATGCTAGTAAGTTTGGGCAAACAGACTCTTTACCAGGCACAACATTGTCTTTGTAAAGACATGTGAGTCTGCTCCTCAATTTTCAATGTGCTTCATAGATTAAGGACAGAAAATGCCATCTGCTAATCTGCTTCTGCCGCACACAAAGAGCCGCTGCATATTGCTGTTTCTTATGGTTTAAGGTTATGGCCTTTCTCCGCTGCTCGGGAAAAATATGCAATGCATGTCATAAAGTCAGTTATATTGGGTTCTTTGTAGTTTATCCCACAGTGCCACTGTCTGCCAGGGGGTTTCCTGCTCACCGACAGCCAGCGAAATGGTTCTCCAGTTACATATGGCATGGTAACCTAACCAGCTGTAATGTTTTCACCAGACACTGGTATTTAGCAACGCCTGCCAACTGCACGGCTACCTGCTGTGCTGCCAGAAGCAAGTGCTTATCCAGTTCACCTTCTTCTGGGCTTCAGCTCGTCCTTTCGGTCTGGAACGCGAACGGGTGAGAAGGTACAAAGCCTCAGCACTGGCAATGCTGTCCGTGGACAGTCACCTATTGGTGAGAAAGCACTCAGACATACACCCTGTACGGGAAGAATAACACAAGCCTTGACCAACCTGCACATGGCTTGAGAGGCCCTGATCTTCTGCAGGAGAAGTCACATCAAGTGTACGTAGCAGTGGATGAATACATCTAATAACACAGACAGCACTGCCTTAGGACAGTCAGCCAGACGTGGCGAATAGCAGCAGCAGGGACATGAGAGTGAACTCCATCTCTTTTTTCTATACAAAAAGGTCAAATACTACTCCAGGCCACATTCTGATCTTAGGCCTTTTATTTCTTCACAAGAAATAAATCAAACAACCCATCTTGAGCTTCTGGTCATCATCAAAAGATAGGAGAGGAAGAGAAAATAGAATGCAGATATGAATATTTCAGAAACTTAACTAGAGCAGGTGCATCTGGAAATGGGATGGGAAGAGAGAGAGAGGATTATTATTTTTCTGATAGGCGACTGCCTATCTCCAGTGACCACCTGAAAATCAGGCCTCTCCGAACTGTCTCACGGTGAGCATTGCAAATCACTACTTCGAAAATCTTGACCTAAAAAGCAAATGTGTATTTTTAAATAATTAATAGCATTCTCTAAATGGAATTTTCCAGCCCCAAATGAGATGTACAGCTGAGTTCCCCTGAGAAGAGGTATTTATAATGGAAACACTGACACAACTGAAATGATAATGCTCTGAGTAGCAATAAAGCTTAGCACATGCTTAGTCATTTCATCCTTCTTATCAAATTGGACCTGGTCCCACAAAACCATCATGGCACTTTGCTTGTTTGCTTGATCTCAGTTTAAACACCTCTACAGCTTACAAAAAAACATCGCCAGTTGAAATGCTTTCCAAGTCTAACATTAATAAAAAACACAACTCGATGTGTACACAAAGAGCAAGGCTTGCACCCAGCAAAAAGGGCAGTACTCTGGTTGCCTCTGCTGTAACTTCGGTACAGGTATCTGGGAATTTTTCCTCCAGAGCTATCACGCCCTAATGACTTCAGAAGCAAGGCAAGACCCCGCTCAGCCTGGCCACCGGCTGCTCTGCTTTGTCCCACATACATTGGCTCAAGTGTGCATTTTCAAAAGAAGTAACACCACCCTTTTGTTAAATGACCTTTACATATTTAGTGCCAAAACGTGCCTTTTGCCATATATAGATATACACACACATATATATTTACAGTATCAAAAGCAGCACAAAGCACCTTTCGGAAGACTGTAAGTGGTCAGACCCAAACCTGGACAGCATCATCACATTCTCTCCAGCCCTATAAATGTCTCAGTAGGATCTGTCCTCCCCACTTGTTGGAAGATGGGTAACCTGGACCTTTACTAATTGAGGTTGCTTTTGAAACTGGATCTCCTACCTAAATCTTATGCTATCTGGGTCAAAGCTGGACTAGAAAGTCCCTGCAAAGACACAAGACATGCTATAAAATGTATAAACCTACTTTTATGACTGATCAAATGGGAGACAATGACAAGGAACCAGGGAAAGATCCAGGGACAAGCAAACTACAGGCACTAGTTGACCAAAGCGTGTGATTACTTGGGGTAGGATACAGGGATAGGTACGAGTGAAACATCTGCATCCTTGCAGGCAGCAGGATGTTTTCATTGATTTCCATGAGATCAGGAGCCCATTCTCTGCATTTTGTCATGACTTAGACACACATGAAGAGAAGCCAAGTGGAGATGGTGATAAAATTTGGAGAGCAGGAGAGAGAAAATTTCCACAGAAAATGTCAATTTTTCAGCCAAAGATCAAACTGCTCTAACCCAAACTATTAACAGTATGTATATACTTCCTGCATTCAGGAACCAGAGGAGATTCCACCTTACATTAGCCATACTCCCTTGTTAAAACATGCCTCAACTATCTACCAGATTTATAATCCTCCTCTCAACTATGGGCTAGGCTTTTGGGTCAGACTACCTTTACCATGATGAACCACGGTTTCTTTTAGGTGACGAGAACAAGCACATCCTGAGAAACACATTGATTCATTCGTCACATCTGAGAGAAAATGGTTTCAAAAGAGACATAAATGACATACTTCCCCTCAGAAACGTAATAGTCTTCCATGGACATAAAACTAGGTGGCTGCAAAAGTCTATTTAGTCATCTGTCGTCCTACCCATTCTCCTCCTATTAGGCTATATGCAAAAATTTCGTATTAGCTGAAATGGGAAGAGGAGGAAGGCACTTCAATATCTGAAGTATACTTTTGTTTCTTTCAGGAAACCACTCTCCTTTTGAATGATAGTATTCAGCATTTCAAAGCCTAAAAGCACAGACTGACCCACTCTGATAGAGACCATGAGTGAAGTTATTGACTAAAAAAATATCACAGGATTACAACAACACATTTGTATAATCTAATACATGGTAACAGTAATTCTTTAATGTATATCACACTGGCTGCAAGCAAGAAATTCCTTGAGTGTCAGAGAAACGGTGAAAGATGAGTCAGGAAATGTCTATGTCATCATCTTGAATAATAAAATACATGTTGCAATATTTCCCAGCAGTACTCTGATGGCCAGTCAGTAAGGGGGGGGGAAAAAAACCCCACATTTTTAACTTCATAACAACAGCCTTTAACATAACATTTAAATTATATTAGTGCCGCATGCTACAGATAAATAAATAAATAAACAGATGATTAAAAAAGCACAGCCAGGCAGGTTTTCTCGTGACGTAGGGCCGTCACGATTTATTCATCCGACAAGAAGAGAGAGCAGCTGCAGCTACCCAGGGAGAGCTGTTACAGACACATGGGGAAGGGGAGGACAGGACACAGCCCAGTGAAGCTGTTAAGCAGCAGGGATGCAGGTGGGGGAGTGGAAGGGGAAATAAGATTTTCCCCCTAGGTGTTCAGGTGGCTTCACTGGATATTTATTAATCAGGGCAAGAGCTATTTATCCCAGACAGGATAAGAGACAGCTGCTCTGCCAAATGCAAAATAAGGGACACTCAGGACCGTGCAGGCTGCTGTTTCTGCCCAGTGGCAGGGGTGGGGTGTCCCTAAGTTATGCTGTTACTCAGACCAACGGGGACTGACTGGACAGCACTGGGGCCAGCTGCCTTTCAGCCTTGTTGGAATCTTTGCTTTCTGAGATGCTTCTCCAGTTCCTTGACCGTGGCAGGGTGGAGGGGGATCCAAGCATAGCATTGATGCCTGTGATGGATCCTGACAGTGGCACATCTTCGCTACAATGGTCTCAAAGGCTGTGGACTAAGAGAGCTGGATTTACCCTACCTGCACAAGCTGTACAGCACTCCTCAGAAAACTGCTGCTACAGGGGAGGGCATGCATGCTTTCCCATGCCATTTATTTTTACAGGGCCATTCGCCCTTTCTTTCTCCAGAATACAGAGGTATCTTTCAAATTGAGGGAAATTTGAGACGCGTTTCTCAGGCTTGTAACATCTGCCTGAACAGATGCGAGACCAGCACCCTACAACCAGGCCACTGAAGCAATGAATGGTGTTTGCTACCCCATGAGATGCAGGTTTGTGGGTAACTGCTACCTACATTCCCTACAGGAAAAATACTGTTTAATAAACAGAGCATGCTGCAGTGACAGAAGGCATCATCCCTTCTGTAGAGTAACATCATTTCAGAAAGGACGGGGAGCAAAACTTCTGAGAGGCAGGCCACGCTGCTAAAGCAGTCGTGAACCTTTGGAGATTCAAACATCCCAAGTCATAAGCTGAAAAATGCAGATGATAATGATAAAAAAAAGAAATAAGCAAGAAAATCTTTGCTGTGAAGTACTGGTAATAGAACACAACAAGGAGCTCACTGCTGATTACAGCATCAACTAATCTCCCTTGTGAACCAGAGGCAATAATATCCGTAAGATGCAGAAAAGATAACTCTGCCTCCGTTGACCTTATGTTCCAGCTCACTGATCCTCCATTTTGTGTATGCTAGCCACACACAGGTATAATTGCTTGTGGGGACTTATCAGCACAATTTAAAACAAAAAAGGAAAAGAACTGGCAGGGGGAAAAAAGCAAATGGTCGTGTTGCCTCCAGACATCTCTACAATTCATATTCATGACCTCCCTGTCCGAGCAGCCAAAGAACAAGTTACAACAGTAGAAGGCTATGCAGTTTTACAGGAGTTCGGCAAAAACATGAACTCTACTCCAACTGCCACAGCACCTAAGCCAGACTTCAGGGTTTCCTATGGCACCTCAGAACCAGAGAAGAAAGAAATCACGTCACCTACTTCATCCAGGGCTGGCAGATTCTGGCTTCACGTATGGCCAGCAGGGAAAGGCAGCTTATCCACATGCCCCAGAGGTACCGATGTTGTGTACCCACCTCTCCCCTCTTCCAGGCTGAAAAGACACAGTTCTGAGTCACTCCTTGCACAGAAGTTATTCCATATCTATGGTAACACTTTCATCCTTGCTGCCTTTCTCTGAACCTTTTCCAGCTTTAATATATCCTTTAGAAATGAGGGGAACAGCACATGGTAATCAAGGTGTGTGTGAATCATAGATCTATACAGTGGCATAGTGACATTTTCAATTTTGCTCTCTATTCCTTTCCCAATCATTGCAAACATTTGATTTGCCTCTTCAACTGCTGCTGAGATACAGGTATCCCCAAATGAGTGCTGTGAAAAGTTTTATTCTATGCCACTCTTAATAGAGTTCACCATGGGCAATGCTGCAGAAGAATGTTATTATTTCAAAAAAGGAATGTTTCCAAGCAGATATTCTCCTACCTTTCTTTGGTTTTGAGTATAAAGAGACAATAAACATACTAATGAAAGCATTCAAAATGCAACAAGGAAAAATACCAGATGACCCTCTGCTCTCTAGCCCTGGCATAAGCTAAAACTTTTGAGGACAGAGGGGTGATGTGAAGGGGCAGCTTTAACTTGTATCACTAATGGAAGTCAAAGCAAAAAAATTAAGTTTGGTGGGGCTTCATTCTGTGCACTCCTCTACACTGGTTTGCCCTGTCCTCTGCCCTTCTCCATAGCCACAGGGCCCAGTGCCTTACTCTGGAGAGCAGAGCTGTGACACAGGACGCTCACACCCCAGGCAGGGCAGACCAGAAATGTGGCACAGAGGCAGCGTGGTGACGGAGGCACTCCCCAGCCAGGATAAGCTCGCTCTGACCTGTGACGCTTCAGTTCTGGCATTCAGCTTCTTGCAAGCAAATAATAAAAATGCCCACATTAATATTCCCAAACCCCCTGACCATGCTCTCCTGTATGAAGCACTGCAGAGCATGCTATGATCTATCAGCAGCATCAGAGAGAAGACTCCACACGGGTGCATGGTTGACTATAAAAGTTTTTACACCATTTATATTGCTGTCATTCCCCAAGAGTCATAGTCACCAAGGTATGTGACAATTTCCAGACAACCCAATGCTATACGGATGCATTTCATTTACAACCTTCCTGTCTCAGTACAGTGTGGATTTAGTTCCCTGCAGCTGAGGGATATGATAGAGCAATGATCAGTCAGTGCTAAAATTTGGCAACGTAGAGACAATCTAATAAGGGAGATAAAGAAGCAACTGACAGAAAAAACAGTTATCGGCTGAAGCATTTCCCCTTAGTGCATGTAGGAGCCAAAAGCAAGAGACACAGATACAGAGAAGCAGCACTCTCGGGTGACTAAGTCCAGCAAGTGAGTGCCGAGAGCAGCATCAATAGGACAATTCGAGAAACTCATTTTGTCAGATTTCAGCAAATTAATGAATCTTTTGCAGAAATGGATCTGTTTTGCCAAAGCAGCCATAGCTGACAGGCAATCTTCCTTCAAAAGCCTGGTTTCCTAGCATTACGCCTTCCCGAATTTCTGACAGCCCCTATACTCCCCGCTGCTTGGGAGGGTCAGGCTTCTGGAGCCTGACATTCCCAGAGTAAACAGCCACGCAGACTGTCCCCCGTTCCCGGGACACCAGAGGCTGCAGTACCAGGGCAAGAGGCAGGCAAATGGATTGTCCTGTGGCTTTCCACAACTCTGTCCTCTGGTCGTCCCATCATGAACTCTAGTCAGATTTACTTCCCTTTATAGGGTATTCAGGAGAAAAAAAAAAAAAAAAAATCTGCTTTCTGCCAAAAAACCCCTGCTTTCTGCTCATGCACCTTAGTCCTGAATGGCGTTAAATCTTTTCACTTGGTTCTGGTGACAGGACCCAGGTTCGGCTCCACGCTGCAGGCAAATCACCTATTCCCTCTGTGTGCTGTGTTCCCCATCTGCAAGGCAGGCAAGATGCATCACAGAGAGATTACAAATTTAAGGACTGGTGTTCATAGTAGTGGAAAGACCAATGAGATACTATTAATACTCTTTAGAGATCCTTTGTCCACCTAGCAGCTGAACACGACCAGATTCACAATGACCTCATCTTCATTTATATTGGGGTCCCTCACACAATGCAGAAGTACAGATGGACCATAAAGTAGGAATAGATTCTATTACTTGCAGTTCAGAGTCCCTTTAAACCAGCCTGAGTGGCATAAAGGGGCTTTTCTGTAAAGGAGAATCTGGTCCATCAGTCTTTTTAATGCCCATAAGCAGGTGATAACAACCTGCAGTGCACTTTACAGATGGCTGACAGCACGTAATACAGAGTAACACACTGTAAATAGAGCCGCTACGTTGTGAAGTCATCACATGCTGTAAATTGTCAGAGGAATAATGCTTTTAGCAGTGAACTTTAACATGGGGTTTAGGTTATGTACCAGCTCTGGGCTTTCGCATAGGAAATTGTTCCTAACAAATGCAAGATTGTCACTTGGCCTTAACTGAATAGTCAGATCAGATGGCAAATATAAGGAAAATGTGTTATTTACGCTGCTCTTTTATAATTAAATACAGTAATCATTTTGCTATAGCTAGCCCTTCAGCTTTTAACCTGCTCTGGGCATGAATGCGATCACCATAAAGAAACATTATTCAGCACCAGAGAACCCCAATATTGTTTTCTCTGCCTCTGTATCCCAGCTCTTGGTGGGTTGTGTCTGGGATCTGATCCACATGAGGCCATCAGATCATCCAGTGTCTTCTCCTTTTTCTCATACCTTTCAAGCTAGGATTGCATTCCTGTAAACAGTCAAACTATGCAAAGAGAAGTCTGAACAAAGTACCTGAAGAAAACCTCTGTACATAAAACCCATGCACGCATACAAAGAGGTACCAACAAAGCCCTGATGCTTCAGTGAACAGCTCTCTCCCTTTCATTCAATCCATCCCAACCTGACAGGACAAAGCACTGCGGTTTCAGATTGTCCATGTATTTCACTCAGAATAGTAAAGACAATATATCTACTTGCTCTAGAAATACTTAACTTCTTCAGGTTAACTGGTTATTTCAGGCTTATTTTGAGCAATAGCTCAACTTCAGCAGAAAAAGCCAAGCATAAACATACCCAGAGAGGTAAACCAGTTAGATAAAATGGGGAAGAAGGGCCCATCTTGCATGTTCTCTGAAGGGAATGCTGGTACCTTCAGTAAATCCCAGTACAGCTTCTTTTTGCCTCTGTGTATTCTTTACATTGGTTCAGTGACGATCCTTCCTTTCACAAGGCTTCTCTGTTGCCATAGCAGAAAGTGACCTTCAAAAATCAACCATGACAAGTTTTTACAGTAACAGGACCTCTGTTTTATGAGCTTAAATTAATCAGCTAATCTTATCTACTGTATAGACATGTTCATGCTCCAAAGCTGTTATTGCCTGCAGTGAGGTTTGTTAAAGCTCCAGGATTTGGGTTCAAAGCTCATGAAAAGGGCATCCTCAATTTGAAAAGTTCCTTACTGATTAATCCCACTATAAATAACAAAGGGAGTATTTTATATTTTTTGCTTATTGGAAGCCTTCTTCCCATGAGTTTCCACCATATCATAGAGTCAGCTTCAGTAACACTTGCTCAGCAAATCTTCTCCGTGTGTGTGCACTTAAAAGACCCTCCTCCTATAACCTGTGTGTTTCATTTGGCACTCTCTGGTGCATGAAGACACAAAGAAAGCTCTTCCTTCACAAATAGCCACAAAATCTCAGCCTCAACTGCAACTGGACTTGCATGATGTAATGAGAAGTGGTCTGGCAGCTGGTCCGTAAAGCCATAATGAACATTATGGTTTACATTTGATTACAACAGTAATGATAAAGGTGATTCCTGGGAAGCTTCTGATGGTTGACAGAGGTCCATTGGTCTGAAAAAAAAGGTGATCTGACAAAATACATGGCCAAACTGGGCTTTCTTACTTTGACTAAAATAAGACTTCACTGAAAATAAAAAGCAAATTTTGACTGTATGTTCATATTTCATCCTCATGTGTGAAACCTAGCAACAGATGAGGGCCGGTACAACTAGTTCTCCAAGAAAAGAAAAATTCTGATCTTCTTAGTGTGAAACCAAGTCCACAAATAAGACATAGCTTCCTGAATACATGAAGTACCAATGTATAATTTTCAGAAGGTACTTTGCCATTTGAAATTCTAAATCCTGTTGACTTTCAGTGAGAATTATCATCAAATTTTCATAAGCACTTAGGAGTTTATGTACAATTTTCATGAGTCAAATTATTATGAGCTTAAAATGATGTGCAATGATGTAAGTCCATAAAACTGAGTTCCTTTACCACTGCTGAGAATGGAGCTAAAGGATCCTAAGCCATCCCAATAGCTGTGGAAAAATTTACACAAGAACCTATCATGCTAATTAACTCAACCACTTGAAATATTTTGTTCTCCTAATTGCCCTGTATAAATCTGACCACACTGGCCAGGTCTTCACAAAGAAATTAACTTAGAAATCAGAATGTAGTAAGACAGATGTTCTTAAAAATCCAACCCTCTCTTTTTCCAGCTCCACCTCATCATGCTGATCTATTAGCTCCATACATCATCCTGGCATTGCTCTCCTAGTGATGGCTTACAAAGTATTTGGCAGCAGCAGAAAGAACCCCCAGGGAACCTATTTACTTGTGATATTATTTTTCAATGTTATAAATGAAGTATTTAATTAGAACAGAAGAAAACAGCTTGGAGAACCATGAGAGAAGGACATGTATTAAATCTTGGTCCATACTCTAGGTGGCTCACAGAACTGAGATGCCTCAAGCTGATGATGAAAAATGAAGATAATGAAGTAGTAGGTCACATTATGAAATGTTTTCCCAGATTTCACCATGGACAAAATCTAATATGTGCCAGGTATTTGCAGTTCCCATTTAGGCTACCTGTCCACTCTATAGCCGTTGGGGCAGACCTGAGGTCTACAACTGAACAAACCGTGCAAGTTGTGCACACAACTGAAAGCACCACGGGTAGCAGCATCTCCCTTAGCCACAGCCAAGTGCAAACTGAACTTTTCTGAGACACTGGAGTACATCAGCGCCCAGACTGATTTTCTGGTGATCAGTTTATAAAGTTATAAATATCTTAAGCCATATTTCCCGATTAAACTGTGCTCTTGCCTTACACTAGGCCTTCAGCTGTTCTGATAAGATAGCAAATTGGGTCGAAGCATAAGTACGCAATAATGAAACAGAAGTCGTTGATAATAAGAGTACTTTAGTTTTCAGCCCTAGAAAACTGTGTTTCTAGTTCACATGCTGGAAAAAAATAATTTTGTGAGGCAGGTGCAGCTGTAACATACTTATCTTGTTTAAATCTGGGAATTAAAAGCTTTTTGGTTATCAGTACAGTAAACAGCAGTGCTTCTCAAGCCCTTAATCTTACTGCAGATCTGTTTTCTATCACTACATTTCCCTACATCGTGATTTTGCCCAATCTGATTTGGCAAGGAAACTGATCTTATCATGAGATCAAAACAACACCGTGAAAAGGTGCCCATGCTGAAAAAAAACCATATTTCAGAGCATACTTGGGAGAAAGAACACACGTACTTAAACAGACAGCTCTCCGGGGACAGGGAGGAGAAATACGCTCTGAACCAACTTGCCACATAGATGATAAAATAGGATTTCATTGGATTAGTCATTTCAAGCCTAGCTGGAGTTAAATCCATTTAATCAATAGTACACACATTTTACCACCAAGAAATTAGAAAATGTAGTTAAAACCTGCGTGCATTGCTATTCATTATAGCTCAGTTTTAAGAGATCTAGACTTAAAATCTAGAGCCCTCTTAAAAGCACTGGTCACTCTTGGCTCTACTTGACAGTTTCTGTCCTTCTTTTACCTATTTTCTTGAGCCTTCCTTAACCTCAAGCTCCACTCTTTTTCTTTTTAAAATTAGCCTTTCTCAATTTTCTTAAATTTTGGCTGTTTATTTTCATAAATGTGTGCCCAACTGTAGACTCTCAAATTCCTAGCTAGATGCCTAAACAAGGACAGATTTTTAAAGGGCAAACCACTCAGCAGTTACAATTGCTGTCAACACCACTTTTTAAATCTTAACCTGTGGCTAGATTTCACAGAGGAGCTCATAACATGCCACTAAGCTTGTGATATAACTCAGCTTTAACTAGCCGTCTCCTTGTCACCTCTTAAAGTAATTTGTCTGTAATCCATGTAAATCCATTTAATTACAGAATCAGTCAAATAAATGTAACCACATACTGACAGTGTGAAATTTTAAATAGCTCTATTTCTAATCATAAATCTATACAAACCTCACTAATCAACCTGGAAGACGCAAGTACGGACATGCTATAAATTCCTGCGTGTTTGGAGGACTACAACATGCTGGCCTAAGTGGCAGCAAAAGAGAGAGATTGTAATCACAACATCCTTTATTGTTTGGTCCCAGAATAACAGAAATTGGGGATATAAGAAACCTCACAAGCCACAGATTTGCTACAAAGCCTCAGTCTTTTTTGGACATTTTAGTTACAGCTTGGATTAGTGCCTTCACTAATCTCTCTGTGAAACAGCAATCCATTATGTCCCAAGGACTCAAAAGCATCACTGTAGCCCCTTTTTTAATTTCAATTATCCATCCAAGAGTAGGCTACTGTAATTCTTCATTAATGTAGGATCAACAGGGTCACCACCATTTCAAACAGTGTCAGAGGCTGAGCCTGTTAAAAATATGTTCACACATTTTATCAAGAGCTTTTTTCTTTAAACGAGAGAAGAGTGAGCAGAGAGTCCCTCTATGTTAGCTAATCCTCCAGGCTCTCATTTAAATAACTTCATTAACCTTATCTAGAAATTAGACTGGGTAATACCAAGTCGTAACACTGGCTCCAAACAAACATGAGACACTAAAAAAATATATACATTATCAGTTATTACCTTCCTGAATTGGATTGGATCAGGCACGTATCTAGATAATCTCATCTGATTTATCCAATGCCTCTCCTTGATAAATCATGCATGACAACTTCAAGCTAACCAAGCTAGAGTCTCAAAGTAAAGTAATACATAAAGAAGTTAATAACCCATAAAGAAAAATGCACTATTTCCAGACTAATATTAACTCCTTATTTGAAACAGACTTTAATTATTTGAGGGAGAGTACAGATGATTTATGGACAGAGACTAAGCTACTATCAGCCTTGTAATTAGAAATCTTCTTTCTTAGGCTACCTGATATATCTAACGAAGAAAGTGTCTTGCTGGGCAGAGAACACAAGCATGTCCCTACCTCCTGTAGTTAAAACTGATGTTTTCAGGACCACTCTCTTCCCCATTACCTTTAGTCTCTGGTGCTGAAAGAGCTTGGTCTTGGACTGATTACTTAATCCAGCATGAGCTGTGATACTGTGAACAAACCATCTTAGATGAGGAGTGAGAGAGAACTAGATCTCTGCAAATCAACATGCCTGAGAAGTAGCGGTACGACAGAGGAAGTGTTCTGCATGTGCCAGTATTGTGGAAAGTCAGTGTACTACACACCACCTTAAGTATTACGTGTGCAGTACGCATCTCAAAGACATTTTCTAGTCACAAGATTCAGGAAAGAAGTATTTCCATCCTTCTGGGTATCAGAATAGGAGACATTCGCACCAGAATTCAAACCAGAATGCTTACATTAAAATAACTGCATCTGATGGATGTTCACATTCAGGATCTTGCATAGGGCCAGGTAACAGAACGATCTAAGCATGTGGATCCAAATTTAATGCTCTCCTCCAAACTTTCTTAATGTCCTGGAGTGGGAACTACCTCGTGTTCCCATTCAGGCCTATTTGAAGCAATGGCATTTAAGTGACTGCAGATTTCATGCAAACTACTTTGTTGACTACCTGGACTGTATTTGTATTGCCTTAGCACACAGCAAGGTTTTGACTAAGGATGCTCTCTTAGCGTTCCCTCTCACTTATTCACTCTTTGGTTGCACCCTATCAAAGGAGCCAGCCCTATTCTTTCTTCCCCAACCAGCTTCAAAGGAAGAAAACACTGCACCTATTTGCAGTGTTTATTCAACAAGGTTAATGTGATAACTTAAGGATAATAGATTGAGAGAATAATTTTTACCTGCAGTGCAGAAAGCTTCTGAGGGCAGACAGGGGTGGGCAATGCTTTTTCCCTCCACCTATTACTGTTCACTTTTGCCCCTTTTCTTTCAGATAGCACTAACTTCTTGCTGTTTAGTTGGATGGTAAAGGATAAACACTGATCTCATTCACTGGGAAATTATTTTCCACGTCATCTTTCCAGATAGCTCCAAAAACTCACTCAGTTGGACGAGTTCTTGAGTGGATTTCAGACACTGATTATTTTCATCATTTATCCTCCAAACTATCTTTGCACTCGGGGGCCTCAGATGAGGAAGGCTCCCACTGTGCTCCACCCCAAAATCCTCACCCTGAGACTTAGTCCCTACACTGAGGAGCATAAAGTCAAAATGAAGGATGAAATGCATGAGCAAGTTAGGAAGCCATTTGCCAAAGTTGACACAGCCAGTGTGCAGCAGAGCCAGGACCCAGACCCAGCTCTCCAGAGCTCCAGCCCCAGCTTCTAACCACTTCCTCATTTAAGCCATTCATTTTGGAACAGACCCCACCACATTTTTTTTCACCTCCCAACTTAAATTTCAAATCCTTTGCTGCATTTCATTTGAAATAGTCCAGTTTCGTTATCACTTCCAAGCCGCACTTGAACACGTATGCAATTAGCAGCTCTAGCCTCTCACTGTGATAGCATAGGCTGCATTTTAAATACAAAAGAAGACCCATGACAAGATACAGAAAGATAGGCAGTTCTGCTTCTCACTCGCGGAGACACAGCAGTTCCTGCTCACAGTATGTAATAAAGACAGCTCTGTGTTTCCTGACACTGGGCCATTTGTGTCATACAGACATACAAAACGGCACGGAAAATCATGGGTGCGTACAGGCATAACTGAGAGCAAACTATAAATGACAGTTTGGGGGTTCATAAAATGCAGTGCCTTTTTTTTTTTCCTATCTCCATGTTGCCCTTTCCCCAGCACTTCTGTGCCTCTCGTATCCTGGCCGTAAGTAGCACACCAATAAAGTCAGCGGTACAACTTACGTTGACTTACCACGCCAGAAGCCAATTTCCTGAAAAACTGTAAGAAAAGCTTCTCTTACAGTATATCCTCCTTGACCAGAGAAATACTAATAAGCTACAAAATTTGTTGTAGTGGGAACCAAATACAAAATCTCTCCTTGTCTTCCTGATTTTCATACACTTACATGTATAAGTACTCTGTTTCCATACTATTTTCTCACCATCATCAAAAACGATGTAGTTCCTTAGACTGATGGACTAGTATCGGAAGAAGAGTGGTTTGATTACACGTAAAATGGCTATTTGGCAATATTTTCAGCACTGAGGTAATGTTTGTTCAAAACTTGTGTGATAGTTTTAAAAAAAAAAAACCCAAAAAATTAATTTCTTTCCTTTACACTGCAAAAGGTTTGTTTTCTGTTAGCAAGCCAGTGTGGAATACAAAAGACTAATCCAAGATGATGGCCCCATCTGAAGAAACACGGAGAGTCTTTTTTTTTTTAAGGGGAAATCATTCTCCATTTACCAGAACATCTATTTGAGACACCCACTACCATTTTTCTTCCCCCCAGGGCACAGGACACAGGATATAGAAAAAGCGAGGCAGCATGATGTTACACCATAGAGGAAGAAAAACAGCTTCTGTAGGTTCAACATGTTGTTTTTCTATGGCATTTTTAATCCAAGGTTCTCAGACTATGACAATTATTGAATATACTCAACTTCCAGTTAGTTATAAATATACCACTTCTACTGTTTGTACCCCACTTTTCCAAAAAAGACAAATGCCTTTCCAAGGCACACATAATAACAAGCTACTTGGTAGGGTCCAGCAATACACAGGGCTGGCACTCCCAACTATTTTCTCTCCTACTAGATACAATTCTCTCCACACAGAAACAGAGTACAACATATCATCTGTAAAAAGGTATAGTCACACTGGAATGTGTCATTATAATCAGTTAGAATACTATTTACTTTTGTCAGTGCTTTGCAATTGTTAGCATCTTGCTTACAAGGATCATAAGGAACTATTTGATTAGAATCTAATTTTGATTCCTGTAATTACAATCAAGGTGATATCTATTGCATAACTATAGAACATTTCATATTTTCCAAAATAATACTGAATTTAGGTCTTTTGGGGATCTTCTGTCATTTCAAGCAGAAGATTCTACCTTTCCAGGATCTAGAAATCCGCAGAGGCTTGTTTTGACCTGACGTTTCACATAATGCATGTTGGGCTCTTGCTTTTGTCTTGCTTTGTCACATTGGGCTCTTGCTTTTGGCTTGTTTTGTCACACGCCATGCACAGTGCCCTGCAGAACTTTTGAGCTGACCCTGCAAAGCAGCACCTGGATTTAAGATTCTCATTTTAAAAAAATCAACCATGACTACATCACCGAAGAGACTGGCAGAATCACTTGGCTCTTGCACAGGCCAACTATCAGCAGGAGAAAGTCCCATGCTCTCCTTTTCCTCACCACCCCTTTACTACAATAAGTTCTGCAGGAAGATGGAACACCTCCTACCAGCTTAGGGACAAGCAGGTGCTTCTCCTTTTCAGGTCACTACTGCTTTTTTAACCAGAACAAAGCATGAGAACTGGGTGCTTTTGTGTGCCTATGGTGCCCAGACAGGTGTCTATGGGTCTTTCATAGGACACCTATAGAAAACAAGTTTAGAAACCTATAGAAAACAAGTTTAGAAACCATAAAGGGCAGTCTTACTCATTCTCCATCCCATTCCAATAGCAATACTACCTACTAATTTTTTCTCAGAAATTTGTTTACCCTGTTCTTAAAAAACCCGTGTGCCAGGAGTTTATGTGGCCCTGCTGTTAGAAAGCCTTTCCCACTGCCTAATACAGATTTCCTCCAGTGGAGGAAATCCTACTACTACTTCTTGTGCTATCTTGTGCTCTCTGTACCACACAAGGAGCATACCGCCTTCTCTGAGGCAGCCATTTAATTTTATTTTATTTTATGAACTCTCACAGCTCTGCAGTTACCTTGTCTCTAGATTAAACAGATTAATTCTTCCAGCCTTTCCTCCCTGCCTGTGTTCTCCAGATCTCTGATCTCCACTCACTCCAAGTCTCCGTGTGGGGCCTGGAACAAGACAAAATGCTCCAGCTGCGGTCGCACCAGTGCCAAACACAGCACAATGGCTGTTTCCAGTGTTTAGCATGGTGTGGTCCTGTTTATGCATCCTTGCATCACTACGATAGCCTCAACTAGTGTTCAGTTTGTTATCCACTATAACCCCACATCCTTTCTTGAGAGACTGCCAGCTAGCCGTTCATTCCTCATCTTTTAATCTCGCAAATGATTTATACCTCCTCATAGGACTCTGTACCTGTCCTTGAACTGAATCCCACTTAATTCAAATGAGTTCTTCTAATTGTCGAGATTCTTTTGAACATTAATCCTTTCATCCAAATGCTTGCAGCCTTTCCAGCTGAGCATGGCCTAGAAACGCAATACGCATATTTTCTAGTTCCGCGCACAAATTACTGCTCTAAGTACCGACATGGACTGGACCCACTACACCCTCCCAAGGAATCCTACGCATTGCATCTTCCCCATTTGACAGAAACTCACAAATAGCTACTCTTCAAGACTCTCCCCACTAGACTACTCTCACTTCGTGTCACTCTGTGTGTCTTTATCTTGTTTATGAGAATGTCATTCAAAATAGTATCAAAAGCTCTCCTGCAGTGAAGATACAAGTTGCCTCTTCCTTATTGACACGGTCTGCTATCCTAATGTGGAAGGAAATTTAGATTGTTGTCATGATTTAACACCATTGGCTGTTTATTAATACCTCATCATATTCAAGATGGTTTGTTTTAAACTTTTCGTCCCACTGTTCTTCCAAAAACTGAAGATGTCTGTTTCTCCCCCCACCCTGCTGCCTCCATTTTCAAAGCTGTTTCAAAGTTGCCCCTCTCTGGAACCTCACCCAACCTTCACCAGCTCCGATAAGCAATTCCTGATGGCTCTGAAGTGAGTCAGCCATTCCCCTTTGAACTCTTTAACTCCTCCAACTTGTTATTTCCCTATTTTAACCTGAGCTGTTATTCGTTCTCACCGAGGCTAGCTGTAGCACCTGCCGGATCATTGCTAAGATTTTTCTTAAAATGAAGCCTAGGGAGAAAAAACAAAAACCAAACCATTAAAGGGTTTGCCCTGATACCAGCTTGTTGTTCAGACAGAAGCTTTATTCTTATTCACCAGCCACCTCTAGACAATACAACATCACCTTTCTTCTTTACACTGAAACTTTCTGCTGGCCCAGCTCCCACCACGCTGTAGCTCTGTGAACAACCCCACAGGCTCTCTAATCCACCTCCTCCACCCGTGCGCTGCTTCCTCTTGTAGCATCATTCAGCCACGTGATTTATCTCACTCCATGTGCCGCATCTACACGTTTTTTGAACACCTCCAGTGATGGTGACTCCAGCACCTCCCTGGGCAGCCTGTTCCAGTGCTTCACCACTCTCTCAGGAAAGACATTTCTCCTAATATCCAGCTGAAACCTCCCCTGGCACAACTTGAGGCCATTTCCTCTTGTCCTGTCACTCATCACTTGGGAGAAGAGACCAACACCCACCTCACCACAACCCCCTTTCAGGTAGTTGTAGAGAGCGATGAGGTCTCCCCTCAGCCTCCTCTTCTCCAGACTGAACAACCCCAGCTCCCTCAGCCGCTCCTCATCAGACTTGTGCTCCAGACCCCTCACCAGCTTCGTCGCCCTTTTCAAGTTAAGTGGGTGCTACCTTTGCCCTCCTTTCCCACAATTATTTAATCTCATTTTAAATTAACTCCTTACATGCGTTCACACTTGGGTGTCAGCCTTTAGGAGCACTCACCCAGAAGAGTACACAAGGACTGCCACAGTTCGTTACAAACCCTTGGGTATAAAGCGTTAGTAGGAGGTTCATTTTAAAAGAAAAAGGTGGTCGGGGGGGGGGGGGGGGGTAGCCTTTAGCTCCCATGGTGTCCCATCAACAGGGCAACCAGTGAGGTTGTCACCTCAGAGGAGCCACAGCACACCTCAAGGGACAAAGGTCTCTGTAAACTACCTTTTCAAATGTAGTTTCAAAGGTACCTTCTCAGCATCCTCCCACAGGGCTCAGTGCCACCAACATCCTTGACACAGCACCTCTCCTCTGCTGTACTAAGTGAACTCCCGTGCCTCCTCCCTCAGCAAATTTTACTGCTAATAACAGCGTTAACAGGAAAGAAAACGCAAAAACTGAAACGCTGCTGGACTAAAGCGTAGCAAGGCGAACACCGGAACTGAACGGAGAGCCTGCGTGTCCCTGCAGCCCCTCCTGGGAGAGCACTGCCTGGCGGTCCTTGCCCCGGCGCAGGCAGCTGCAGCGGGGGGCACAAACTGGAGCTGCTGGCAATAAATCCTTGCATTAACTGTGCTGCAGGATCCTAGGAGGTTAGGAGATCCTGGAGCACTCACTAGTGCCTGGCAAGCCTGGACAAATTTTTTTAGCTCCATCTGGTGGGCAAACAAGCTGCTTTTGGGCCACGACCACCCACTCCCTTTTGACAACGATTACTACTTTTATGAGAAGAAGAGATTGTTAGGTGAGACTGTCTTCACTAACAGCAATTTTTGCTTCTCCTGTGAAGAACTCAATTTATAAAGAGTAAAATACATCACGGCTGGTTAGGATTATTTCCTGCACATCTCTTTCTATTTCCATATATTTGAGTTATAGAGCAGTGTTTACCTTCACAGGTCCCAGACGATTAGAAAATACAGTCCTAAGAAACAGTATATATTTACAATCACCACTCTGGGGACTCAAAGTACACTGGTGACAGCAATCCCCAGCAATTCACGAACAAGTCCTACGCAGAAATGGAGCAAACACACAATTCCTACAAGTTGACTGTCTGCTGTTACTACTGTGCATACCCACAGTGGAGTCCCTGGGCTCAGTTTCCTCAGTCATTACCCAGGGATTTGATTCTGCTTGGAAGAGTGGAAGGCATTATAAATTGCACTCCCATTGCGCACATTTCCTCAATAGAGGCCGTACCTAGCTCTTCCCCAGCAAGATGGATGAGAAGTAAATGAACTATAATGGGAGCTCATGACAAAGAATTCAGCAACTCCTTGAATTTGTCCTTGTTCTCACATTTCAAAAATATATAAACATTACACAGGAAAAAGATTCATGGTCCAATGAAAGGCAGGAGGTTATAATACATGGCTCCATCTAAATTCATGATAGATTTCATTTGCTCATCCCACTGACAGGCTTTGGAATAATTTTTCACCCTGTGTTGTCAGATTTTTATACGCAAGAAACAATAGAGGTCTATTAATTGAACTACGGAACAAGATAGTCCCAGCCATTTTGTCTATGCGCCCCAGCTAATGACAGAAGCAAAAAGAAAATGTTTAGTTAAGTATCTTTGTCTGCAAGCTGGATACAAACCAATGGCATTAATAGCTCTCTTTAAGACAAACATATGGACTAAAGCCCAAGATTATATCTCTGTAATTGTGATTACAATAGGTTTCTAGTCACTGAAATATGTGTCCCAGTTTAACAAGGTCCCTACTGTCACTATTTTTTTGCTGAAGTTAGAGCAATAAATAGTTCTGCACTCTCAATTTCTGATTTGAAAAGAAACAATCAGAGTTCCCTTCTGGCTTTATCCTTTTATTAATTTATTACAAGACAAAAATATTTCTCCAACTCACAACCATCCACTTGCAATAGCAATTGTATTTAATTAATTCCAGTATCAACTTATTTCATTCAGGGCTGAGTAAAAATGGTTTCCTATCAAGGAAATCTCCTCCTTCTTAGGCTACATTTAGTCATTATCATGGCCAAAATGCACTTTGATTTTTTTTAATTCCTGAAGATGCAGACTTAGCTCATCTTAGACTTGTCATGGCAAAACATTTTATAAAGGAAGATATTATCCCTATTGTACAGGTGACGGGGTAGCTGAGGCACAAAAAGATGAAGTATTTCACCTCTGGAGGTGAAAACAGGAATTGAACCCAGCTCTGCGGACTTCTGATGCAGTACTATACCCCACGATGTGATGTAGATCCTTAATGTACTATATTGCTAAAGCTGCTTGCTATACCCATGGAAAAGCTTCCCAGTTTGCAAAGGTTTCTACTGGTAGCTCTGAAAAAACAGATTCTGTTTCAATTCTGCTACAATTTCTGCTTCAGCTCACATGGTGGACACCCTCCTAGAAAAAAGGAGGGTGTCCTTTACTTGTGTCTTTTACTTGCTCATTAAATAACATGCATCTGTTTATTATCCATCATATCTATGTTTCTCACAGAGGACAGACTGCCTAAATATGCAGATACGTACTCACATGTGAACAGCACTGATAAGTCACATCATGAAATTTTACTTGTCTAACCTAATTGAAACTATCCCAGACAGTAATAACACTACAGAAAAAAGGGAATTTCACAGCCTCTGTTGCCTTTTCCTTTTTCATAAAAAGCTCAGCTCTGAGCGCAATACACCAGGGCAATATTTGAACGCTACAGTGAACAGATGCAGTCACACAGAAAATTAGAACTGCTCCACATGAAAAAAAAAAAGCTATAGTACATAGCTGCATCAGTACCAGCTCAACAGTGGAAAAGTACTTCATCTGTTTAGCCCCCTTTCTTTCTACTCTGTTGGTGACGTCAGTCAGGCACTAATGAAAGCCCAATTAGCATATCACCTTGTGTGTTTGAATGTACAAGTACAGCAGCTGATGAGTCTCTTCTGGGATTTTAAATAACCACCGAAGCTAAGCCAGAGCTGCTGCTTGGTAGGAAAGATTTAGCTTCATAACGTACTCAGTTCCCTATGCAACACAAACAAATAAACGTGCCAACGGAGGCAAAAAAAACCCCAACCCAGAACAGATGCGTTTCTCTGAGGAAAGCAACATAAATCAGCTTCATTTTTGAACAGCACTCATTTGACCCTTATTCCAGAATAAAGGTTTTAATTCCTAATTGAGTTTGAAAACTACATTGACTATTTGCTCACCAAAATCAGGGTACAGACCTTGGCGTGCTTTAGGAAAGCCAGCACCCTTGCTAATGCCCTGCCAATTTTTCAGGTGACAGTGACTGAAAAGCAAACAGCCATAGGATAGAAAGTGCATCCTTCTGCTGTAAAAGAGCACACTGCTATCACCCAACATAGAAAAGAAAGGGAATCTGCAGACTGTTTAACTTCAGACTGGAGTCTTTAATAGGGACTTAGCTCCGGGATCTATGACCCCCCATAGTCCCCATTTAGCCAGCAGCGTCCACGAGAGGACAGCAGTGTCTGGTTCTCACCCCATCCTTCTTACCTGAAGACCCGCACCCAGCTATTTGTGCCTGAAGCACAGATGTGAGTGCTGCCATCCGGGGAGCCACAAGTCATTTTCAGTATAGCAATGCATCAATAATTGGCACTAGATTTCAGTCCTGATCAAAGTGAATAATGGGGAAGGAGGTGAGATGTGAGGTCAAAGAAGCACCGACTGAGGCAATGTAATATTGACAGAAAAGAGTGAAAAAATGAAAGGCCTAAGTCTGTAGCAAGGAGTTCTCCATTAAACTCCCTGTACACGGACTGAAAGCAGGACTAGAGGCTGCTGCCAGACCTTACCAAAATCCTAAAGGGCACCACTGTTTTGCAGCATTTTGGGGGCTAGAAACAGGAAAATCTGTCTTTGTCAATCCAACAGCAATGACAGGAAAGCGCAAGCATTGTGCAATGCTCTGAGCAAGAACTTCAGCCCTGACCTAGATAACAACTACCTAAAAAAACCCAGGAATTCAAGCCCACCTGGACTTCCTTGGAGTCTCTGTTGAAGTCACAAGGCTACTTACAAGGTCCAACTGGTTTTGTAAAGTGCTAGTGTTGATCGTTCTGCCTAAACGGACCGCCTCTAAGAAAATCAAACTCTGAACAGAGCAAAATACACCAAGGGCAACCCTTCAATTCCCATACACCCCCAAAGAGCTTCTGCCCACTCCCTAGTCCCTTCAGGTACCGAGTCTTCCTATCTGGCTGTGGCAGCCTTAGGACACAAAACAATCTGTAACCATCAGTGAATGCTTCACAAGCAGGCAGAACTACAACAGTTTGAAAAAGGTTATGTTAAATGAGCTCATGTCATTGACTGATTTTCAGCCTCAGTCCACGCTCTTACTCGTAGTCGATCACATCAACAGGTGCCAGGTTTTGCAGAAAAAAGGCAAAATGATAGCAAGTGAAATAGGAAGATGATACTGCATTTAGACCTTTATTAGACACGTCTACAGTGTGCACAGATGTAATTAAAGCTTGGGCTCTGATTCGGCAAGCAGCCTCTATAAATAGTCTTTCTGTTACACTGTTCTTTCTCCTCAGTGCTTCATCAAAAATAAGAGATGTCCTTCAGCTCCTCCCCCACCCTTGGGATGATCAAATGTTTTATAGCTCTGCAAACCCTAAAACAGCCAAACACTACAGCAGTAATATTTAAGTAACTCATTCTGGGAAGAAAGGGAATTATCGTCACTGTGTTCTCCTCTCTCAGCAGTGTCTTCCATGCTCTTGCCTGGGGTGGGGAGACTTACCAGGTAGCCAGAACAGAAAAGCAGGGCCCCATTCCAGAGTGCAGAATAAGAACATAGACTCGGTATTGTGGCTCCTTCCAGGTGGTGACCCATCTTCTAAGTGACCTATGGGAAAAGGAGACAATATTGAAAAACTTTAACACTGGAGCTAGCTAATTCTTGCCAGCTGATATATTTCATCTCATCATTTCTCATAAGAGATATTATTTTGCTAATTATGTCTAATGATTTTTCATGGTAGAAATTTTCCAGAAGACTTTACATTCATTCTCACAGCCCTGAAGAGAACCTGTCATGTTGATCTAAGCCCATACTTAAGCTT